>NC_089231.1:40004860-40306451 GCF_963924675.1 Phocoena phocoena
CCAAGGGATGATTCATGTCCCTGGAGGGACAGAGCAGGAAGGCACAAGATTTCATCACGCTACTCAGAACAGCACACAATTTAAATCTTCAGTTCATTTGGGTAAAATACCAAGGAGTCCTACATCATTTGGTAAAAGAGTATGTTTAGTTTTGTAAAAAACTGCCAAAGTGTCTTCCAAAGTGGCCGTACCGTTTTGCATTCCCACAAGCAATGAATGAGAGTTCCTGTTGCTCCACTCCCTTGCCAATATTTGCTGTTGTCAGTGTTTTGAATTTTGGCCATTCTAATGAGTATGTAGTGGTATCTTATTGTTGTTGTTTTCATTTGCAATTCCCTAACAACAAATGAAGTTGAGCATCTTTTCATAAGCTTCATTGCCATCTCAATAACTTTTTTGGTGCGTTATCTGTCCACATGCTTTGCTTATTTTTAAACCAGGTTGTTTGTTTTCTTATTGTTGAGTTTTAAGTGTTCTCTAAAAGTTCTATATCAGATATAGCTTTGGCAAATATTTTCTCCCAATCTGTGGCTTGTCTTCTCATTTTCTTGACTAGAATTTTTTTAATTACTGAAAAAATCATATCCATTGTAGCAAGTGTTACAAAGCAGAGATATTAAGAAAAACTCAATAATCATCTCTTTGCCTCTAATTGTATCCTTTGAGGCAACTGATCTAAAGAGCTTGATTTGTAACCTTCTGCATCTTTCTGCTCAAATGTGTTTGTGTGTGTGTGTGTGTGTGTTTATGGAAATGTACGTGGGCTTCTTCCTTATATTTTTGTTCAAGAATAAGTTTCTGTATACATTTCTCCATAATTTTATTTTATCCCCTCCCTCTAAACAGTTCACCACTGGTATATGTCTAGCCAAATATGTATAAATGTGATGTTTTTTCTTCATGGCTGTGCACTATTCCTTGGTATGGATATTATAATTTAGCCATTCCTCTAGTTTTAGGATAGATATTTAGGATGTGTCCAGTTTTATTTTCCTTTTCCATTATAAACAATGCTGGTGCTTTTATTCTTATAGGATAAATTCCCTGAAGTGGGACTCTTGGGTCAAAGGTGGCATGAATTTCTAATTTTATTGGATATTGCCAGAGTATCTTCCAAAAGATTGTAAAAATTCATTCCCTCACCAGCAATGTATGAGAAGTGCATTTCCCCACATCCTCATCAGTGCTGGATGTTAGCAGTCTTTAAAACATTTTCCCATTTGCTGGTATTGCTTTAATTTGCATTGTTTTTACAGCTAGTGGCCCTGGGTAGCTCATTATAGGCATGTGGGTTCGTTGTTCATATCCTTTGCCCGTGTGGTTAATAAGTTTATACGTGGTGGCCTTTCAAAGGCTGGAGTAGGACAGAGCAGGCAGTGCAGGCACCAGGTGGACAGAGGGTAGATTCCCATCCTCTGGGCAGCTGCCATTATCACAGTAGGATGGTGACGCCTACCATTAGCACCTCTTCCACCTACCTCTGTGTCCCTAGGTCACATCCAGGGCCTCTGGGTAGCACAACTCCAGGGGCCACGTTCACCTGGTGAATGGACAATGTGGGGGGAGGAGTGAGATTCCCAGAGGCTCCCACGATTGTGCCCCTGGAGCTGTGCATTGCCAGGACCCTAGTCTTGCTTTGGTGATAGCACTTGCAGGGCCGCACCATGACCTCCATGTGACTGTCTGTTTGCCATCTTTTCAGACTCCGTGCTTACTTAACTTTGATCCCCAAAGCCTAGTATAGTGCCTGGCACATAACCAGGCCTGTTGGAAAGTGTTGGCTGATGGAATGAATAAAAGTGTCTGCAAGAGCTGGCAGGCCTCAGAAGGTGGTAGGCGAAGGTGGTGGTGGTTTGTGTGTGTGTGTATCTTTATATAAATATCAGGTATTGGGGCTGGCCTTAGGGTAGGGATTGCTGCCAGAAAGCTCAGTCTGGGCATGGATGAGAGGTACCCAACAGGTCAGAGACCCTACCCCCCTTTTTTACCCACTTCCATCTAAGACAGTCGCCCCTAAGACCCCTTTCTGTTGTTCCCTGTCTTTCTGACTTTATGTAGGAGTCACTGTCCTTTCCTGAGAACTCCTTCCCACCCACAGCTCAAGGGGATTTTGTATAAGAGGTCAAGGGTTGTGTTAGATGAAGCCAATTATTCCCCAGAATATTTCTCCCAGGGAACATGGGTCTGCAGACCAACCGTTGGCTTATGTGTCCTTTGAAAGGAACTGGCTGAACCCCGAAACAGAGGTCAGAAAGATCATGACGAGCTATTAATAATTACTTCCCCCTCCCCAAAGCTAATTAAAGCTCCCACAAAGCATTGAAATTTACTTAGTTGACTTGAGTCACAGTGGAACCATAAGGAGGCAGGGGATAGAAGTGTCTGTTGCCAGAGCACATGAATGCCAGGTGAAGATTAGAAAAACCTTCTAAGAAAGATAAAAGGCAGAGTTTTCACTTTGAACTTGAAAAACATCCACGCTGCACAGAAGTAAGTGGCCGGAGTTAAACCTGACAAAAACAAACAGAATGCAGGGCTATCATCATAGGCATTTAGAGCTGTGGGTCCTTCTTAGAAGGTGCACAATGCATTTACCCTCAGGGCATTCTTACACATTTATTCCGTACTTTTGTCATGTTTTCCTGTCCTAAACCTAAACGTCCTCTTTATCATCATTTGATAGGAAAAGGCCTTGCAGGGCACCTGCACCAGAGGCCAGGAACCCCTCTTATGACCGTGAGTGAGTCTGGGCCTGGTACAGCTACGAGGCCGGGAAAGGAAGCTGGGAGGTGGGGGGAGGGTCCTTCTCTCCATGGAGGGGCCTTGATTTCCATCCTGAGGTTTTCAAAAAGTCCTCACCCTCTCAGGCATTGGCTGTGAGCGTGACTTTTCTCACTGAGCACATTCCTCTTGGGTTTGCCGACATTCTCTTCTCAACTGTCTGTAACACCTTGACTATCCAGGGTCTTTGAACACGACTTTCCTGGATTAACAAATGTCAATCCTTTACATCCACATATTCTGTGCCTTTGAACAGAAATCATTCCAGAAACATAGCACACGTTTTGTCCTTACTCAGCTGAATGGACTGCTTTGTTTTGAGGGGATGGGGAGTGACCCCAGCAACTGCTGTGGGTTAGTTCCCTGGGAAGGAGCACAGGTGGGCTCAGAAGAGCTCCAAGCGTTGGCCTGCTTTCCACTTTGCCTCCTCACAGAAGTGCAAAGGCAAGTGTGGGGCTGCAGACCTGGAGGCAATTTAATGAGGCTGCTTCCTTCAAAAAGTAATGTGTTACAAGCGGAAGCAGTCTTTCCCCACAATGCACAACACTTGTTTTTTTTTTGCCTGCGCTGCGTGGCTTGTGGGATCCTAGTTCCCCGACCAGGGATTGAACCTGGGACCCCGGCAATGAGAGCATGGAGTCCTAACCACTGGACAGCCAGGGAATTCCCAGCAACACTTTTAATTAATTAATTAATTAATGGCTGTGTTGCGTCTTTGTTGCTGCACGCGGGCTTTCTCTAGTTGCGGTGAGTGGGGGCTACTCTTCATTGCGGTGGACGGGCTTCTCACTGCGGTGGCTTCTCTTGTTGCGGAGCACGGGCTCTAGGTGCATGAGCTTCAGTAATTGTGGCAGGTGGGCTCAGCAGTTGTGGCTTGCAAGTTCTAGAGCGCAGGATCAGTTGTGGCGCACGGGCTTAGTTGCTCCACGGCATGTGGGATTTTCCTGGACCAGGGCTCGAACCCATGTCCCCTGCATTGGCAGGTGGATTCTTAACCACTGGGCCACCAGGGAAGCCCAACACTTTCTTAAATGGCAGAAAACTCTACCTTTTCCTTTTTCTCTGCCATTATCCACATCCTTTGATTTTCCACTGGTATCCCAAACGTTGTCTCTTGTTTTTGCCTCTAACACAACACAACTCTTCAGCCTATCTCACTCATATTGAAGTGGCTGAAACATGCAGGAGAGACATCCCTCACCATCTTCAGGTTTTATCCAGAGCTCACCTTCCCAGCTGAGTGCACTTTTGCCGACAAAACACAGGACTACAGTTCCTCCACAGCTTCCTCGATATTTTATTTTTTTCACTGAATTCCAAGCACAGGAAATATTTGAAAACTAGGGCTTTAGTATTCTGAGGCTGAAAGTCTTATAGAGTGCTGTGCCAGTCATTAAGCTGCCTCTTAGCTGCAAACCCATCCTGGGTTGGATGCTGGTACAGGGGCTCTGCAAACCTCATTTTTGCTTTTCCTGCTGACAGTTAGGCTGTGCCAGTAGGGGGTGCTAGATGGAAAGGGCAAGCTGCAGGAGGAAGGGACATGCTCCCCTCTTCTCTTGGCTTGTGGCTCCTGTGAACATTATTCCAACAATGGTTGGTCACCCTGGAGGTGGCAGTTCCTCCCACAGAGGCAGCTGGATCCTGATGGATCCTGTTTGTAGTTTTTCCAACACTTGCAAAGCTACACTCGTTATGCTCCTCTGTGAGACCCAGTGTCTCCTCCTAGAGATCTGGACTCCAGGCTCACGGGGACCTCCATCCAAGCTCAGAGACACCAGCACCAACTGGTCAGCGCCCCTTTCTCAGAGTTTTGGGTCCCAGGTCTGGATCTCATTCTTCTCTGAGCAGCTCAGAAACACCAGCATCAGTGGAAGCATCTCTTGCCCTCTTGTGTCTGAGGAAACTTGCCTTCCCTTGCTGGAGAACTTTGGCATGAAATGTCTCATGAAATGATATTCTGAATAAAGGCTTGGACCATAAGTTGAATCACTGAGGTAAGAGTGATGGATAGAAAAAAAAAGAAAAATCTTAGACTTTTTCATTGCTCAGGGGAGGCCCCATGTCTTGTCTAGCAGTAGACTCATTTACTGTCTTCAGGCAAACCCCCGGTTTTGCAGTAACCATTGGATACAGTCGAATAAATTGAATGCAGTCATGAAAGGTCACTTTCTCAGTGCATTTGTTCACGCTTTGCAAACGGCTGGCAAAAATGTGGCACCTTTGAGAACCTGGAGAAAATTAGATTTCTTCCCAGGCACCAAAATTTCTTCTTTCTTCTTCTTTTTTTTAAATGGGTGCCTATAGCATAAGAATATGCAAAAAAGTCAATGTGTCCTTTTTTACTCTGTTTCAGATCAGGGGCACATGCTCCACTTATGAGGAAACTGACAAGTGACACTACAAAGACCCATTTCATCAGCCTTGTACAACTGCCCTAGAGAAAGAGTACTTTGAAATGCATCTATCTGAGAACGCCTCACATTGTCCACCAACTCCGTGGTCTGATTCCTGTCATGACTCACTTTGAAATGGACAAGTCAATCTTCAGAAAATATATGGTACAGTCAGACATACTTGTCCACTGAAATCTTTGCCTTTGGCTGAGCACTGAGCTGATCTTTCCTTGAAAACCTCTCTCTCCAGAGTAGGGCAGTGGCCAGTGGCTTTCACAGTGAGAGGCTGAACCTGCTAAGAATATGATGCTTTGTCTTTTCCAATCTCTGATGTCCTAGATGCTGATGCCTTCTCCTGGTTAAGGCTGCTTTCTAGCAGAGCCTGAGACAAGGGCTTTGCTGCAGACAGCTCATTTGGGAGGTGATTCTGGGAGAGGAGAGGGTGAGTCAGAGAGGAGCGGGGGCTCTCTCTCTGGGTAGAGGGCTCAGTTCTGTCAGAACACCTCTCAGAGTTGTCTGCCGAGGGCCAGAGCCCAGAGCATTTCTCCACTGGCTCCTGTTGCCCATTGGTTGAAGACTCCCTGGGCCTCTTCCCTGCCTTGCATCTCTAGGCTGCAGGTAGAGTGGGATGGTGTGGGAAAGCGGAAAGGTGCGGCATAAGCTGGAGGGCCTGTCACAGCTCACGTGGAACTGTCCCCTGCAGCTGCACCTCCTATTAGGGGGGATGAATGTGATGGACATCGTAACCGGAGGTGAGCAGCTCACTTTGCAGCCAGACCACCTCAGATCAGATCCCTGGCTCCAACGATGATTAACTGTGAGATCTTGGTCAAAAAACCAAACATCACTTTCATCGTCGGATATTATTATCCTCTTGGGGATAATAATAGTACCATTACCGAAAGCAAGTTCATGTGCCCGACACACACTGAGGCCCAACAAACTGAAACATAGGAGTTTGGAGCAAAGAAAGGTTTATTGCAGGGCCATGCAAGGAGAATGGGTGGCTCATGCCCCGGAAAATCCTGAACTCCTCCAAGTGTTTCAGCAAAGCATTTTTAAAGGCAAGGTGAGGGAGGGGCATGGTTGGTTGCTACCTCCTTGGTGTAGGAATCCTTTTTCTTGCAGCTGTCCAGGTAGGTCAGGTCATGATGTTCCTGTAAACCTCCCACAAGACAGATGTTATTCTCTGTTCTGCAAATTTTTATCTCTACATGAATGGAAAAGTATTATTATACCCTTAAAGGTCAGAGCCTTGAGAATGGGCTATCCTGTATATTTCAGGCTATAGGCAACATTCTTAACTCAAAGCAAACGCCAGAAGAATACAAAGGTTAAACTAAAAGAAACAGATCTAATATGGAGTCGGATTTGTTCTTCCCTATTACGGTACCTCATGGAGTATTGTGCTCAATAAAGATTAGCTATCGTTACCCAACAACAGTCTCCTAGTCTAAATTGTGTCCAGAGTTCCCTTTTCTCTTTCAAGGTGAGCACAACTTCTCTGTGCTTCCGTATTTCTCTCGGGGAAATGTGGAGACCTGTGTCAGCACACGCTGTTGAAGCACGCCTTATGTCTCCTGCCACATACCTCAGGGTCTTGCAGCTTAGCTGCCGCTCCAAGGACACCCACATGGTCCCCCTTCTCCTTTTCCATCCCTCCACTTCTCTACTTTTCTGCCATCTTCGTTGTCTGGATACAGAGGGGCTGCAAAGCTCAAGCCCTCAGCATGCCCTCCTGGTGCTGCTGGCTGCACCCCTGTGGGGCTGGTGTCACATTGTAATTTCTTCCAAAATTCACTGCAACTCACTGTACTTTCTTGCAAGTGCTGATGTAAATGTTTCTCTGCCAGAATCTGGTAACATTCTAATACTTCCAGGACTTAGATTAGTGTCGACACTTTTGTTGACCTTCTAAAGACAGATAAGGTGAAGTGGTTCGGCTAATGTCAGCTTTCAGGGGCCTCATCTTTCCAAAGTGACTACAACCATTCTAGATCTTACTTTCTGCTACGAAAAACTGTGATATCTTCTGGCAAACAGGAATGTTTTTCTTTTTCAGATAATAAAAGTTATGTAAAAATTAAGCTACTTTTTTTTTTTTTTTTTTTTTACTTTGGTTGCTAGGATGCTCTGAGTTAAATTGTATGTTCCAGTATAAAAATTATACTTCACTGTTGTTTTCTGATATGTCTATCTTTTCCACTGGATATTTAATTCTTATTTTAATTGTCCTAATATATAGGTCTTTGTATTGTAAGCTGACTCAAATCCTGCTAGAGGCAGTGCATAAGTAGAAAGTGATGTGTGAATTATTAGAATTGCCCCCATTAAAATACAGTCACTGTTGGTTGTTTGCTCTTCCTGAGTATAGCACCTTTCAAAGCCAGAATTTCTGAAGCCTGTTACGCAAGATGTGGTAGTTTCCACTCTATTAATCGTTTAATAATTCAGAAGACACATGACATTTTAGTTAGGACGTTTTGGGTTGCAGGTTACTGAAAATCCCATCTAATTCACAGGCCTTGAACATTAGAGGAGATTCACTGAGTCTTGTGACCCAAGTGCTTGATGGGTTTCAGGCATGGTTTGATCAGGGTTCTGCCTATGGATCTGTTTCTCTTAGTTTCTCCTAGATTGCTCCCCTCTGTGTTGGCTTTTTCTTGAGGCTGACTTCATTCATAGGGGTAGGGGCTGCCAGCTGCCTCTGTGCTTTACTCTGATTGGGCCACACTGTGCAAGACTATTCCCAAACCAAACACTGCAGCAGAGGAATAGGGGTGCTCTGATTGGGCTGGACTAGTCAGGTCCTACCTGCAGCCACGACCCCACACAAAGTCCCCGGGGGCTGCATGGTAGGGTGGGGTGGAGTGGAAGAGAGAAAGGGAGGTATATTGCTCACTCCATCTGACAGGGCCAGTGAAAAGAGAACAGGGGAAGGGCTTGGACCTACTGTGAGGAGTGCTACTATAAAACTGTGTGCATATGCATTTCTTTGGGATGAACAACGCCAGATTGTGCCTTGGCAGGTCTTGTAAATTCTATCAAAACTCTCTCACTCTCTTGTTGGCCTCCAGAAAGAATCTGTCTTGCGATGCCTCTAGATTGGGGCAGGTGGAAAGCTTCCTGCAATTATATTCCTTATAGGTAACATTTCTCTACCAGACATTTGCAGTTTTGTAGGGTCCATCAACCAGTTGATAGCGGATTTGAGATGTGAGTTTAGTGCATCAGAGAAGGAGAGGCGGGTTACATGTGCCCAGGGAGCAGCCTGGTGCTTGGCTCAACGTGTCCACCGATTGCTTTATAGGAGAAAAATCCTTAGAGGAATTAATACACTTCTGCAATGAGGGCTCAAAAGGGTTCTGGATTCTTTTCCTCTTAATTGACCAAGGAATATTTCACTTCTTTTTAGAAGTAACTGTTTTCTTTCCCAGTTCCTATATTTTGCCGTATCTGATTATAATTTATGTCTGAAGTAAGCATTTCATAGAGGACCATCAGAATTTATGGAAAAGAAGAAACCCCATGTGTGCACACGCAGGTACACATACACCCTGACTCACAAATGACTGTTTACGCCAGCATCTTTTTCATGGCTGGACTAAGGGTAGGACAATGGCCTCTGCCAAAGGCCTTTTCTTGAATGAGCACTGTGGCTTTCAAGTTCCCTTGCAGAGCTGTGGCTTGGCCATACTTCTGGCTTCGAGAGTAAAATGACCCAGGGTAGAAGGATGGGCATGTTGGCTGGGGGAGGATGGAACCTGCCCCAGCAGACAAGCTGTACCACTTCTGTACCCAGATGTCCCGAGAGCCTGTTCGCTGCCGGGTGAGGCCAGGGTACTTGAGTCTCACTGTGGTGGCTTGTAGTGAAGTAGGAATCTTGGTGGCTTTGTCCTCAGTGAGGAAGACCAGGCCAAGGTGGCCTAGGGCTCTCTATATAGCAGGGTCGCTGCGTGTGTTCTAGGTGTTGTTGTCGTCCCTTCAGTAATTACTGTCAGCTGTTTAACACCTCTCCCCACCCATCTTCACTTCTACCTAAAAAAGCAGAAATGAGGAGCTTGAAAAGGCCATTTGTTGAATCCAGTGTGTTTTGGGTGACGGCACAAGACAACCGAGTGAACGGGACTGTTTCTTGCCCTGAGAAACACTGCTGCGAGCCCGTGTTAACAAAGGCAAATCCCCCCCCAAAGTGGAGCCAGTTGGTGGAGGTTTGTGCGGGCGCTTGCTTGAGCTTAGCCAAGGAGTGCCAGGGAGGACAAGGGGAGGACTGGGAAGGGCAGGTCGGGGCTGGAGACCAGAACACATAGAGGGCTCACCCTCAAAGGGAGTGGTCAACCATGCAAACTACGGTGCCAAGGGTTGCAGATAGCTCTGGATTGATCAGGCTGGGACATGACCTGACTCTGTTGAAACTCTGGTTCTTGGGACCCAGCCCAAGGTCAGGGCCTTGTTGATCAGGCCCCTGAGGCAGAAGCCCCATCATAGGAATATTGTGAACATTGCAATTTCTAGAAAGACCCTTGGATAGGGACATCTGCCTGGGAGAGCAGTTTCAAACTTAGCACACTCTGTCTTTAGCAAAAGCCCGGAAGATTACTCAAAGGCTGCAGGCTGCAGCCACGGCCCCACCTGCCAGGGATTAAACCGGGAATGTGGGAATGCTGGTCCCGGACCCCGACTGTGCCCAGCATCCTGCAGAGTTGCTTTCACCTAACTGGAGTCTCAAGGTCAGCCTACCACCCTGATGTTGATGAGGGAATTCACTGTGTGACACAGTCTTTGGTTTATGGGCACCCTCCGGAGAAATGTGACCTACTTGAAGAACAGGAAACTGGCACTTCTCAGCATGAGACTTATTTTTATCTTAAGGACACTGTGAATCAGGTAAGCTTCTCACAGTGTTTTCACAGAGTTTTCAACCTGTGTATAGGGCTTTGTAGTATACATTTTCATGTTTACTAATTCCTGGCTCCATTTTACTCCTTTATGCTTCTTTCATTCCTTCCTTTTCACCTACTTTTTGCTTATGCTACCTTGATGCATTTTATGTACCCTTTTAGGTTGCCTTCCAGTGGTGTGCTAGAACCTTTGCAGTTGTTAAATATTCAGGCATTTTATGAGCCCCCTGTTAAACAGTTGATAGCTTGAAATCAGCCATAGTGGGAATATTTACACCACAGACATAGGCAAACACTACAAAATAGGCCTTCCCCCCCACCCCCGGGGAACTAGTTTACCAGCATACTACTGTTTATATCTTATCTAGAAAAGGTGAAGTCTTAATAGATGTGTTTTTTAGGACCTAGAGATTATCATACTAAGTGGAGTAAGTCAGATAGAGAAAGACAAATATCATATCACTTATATGTGGAATCTAAAAAAATGATACAAATGAATTTGTTTACAGAACAGAAACAGACTCACAGACACAGAAAACAAACTTATGGTTACCAAAAGGGAAAGGTGGGGAGGGATAAATTAGGAGTTTGGGATTAGCAGATACATACTACAGTAGTCTATATAAAATAGACAAACAACAAAGACCTACTGTATAGCACAGGGAACTAAATTCAATATCTTGTAGTAAACTATAATGGAAAAGAATCTGAAAAAGAATATATACATATAACTGAATCACTTTGCTATACACCAGAAACTAACACAATTTTGTAAATCAACTCTACTTCAACTTAAAAAAATTTTTTTATTGTGTTTTTTACAAGTACTATGAAATTATCTATCTTATTTAAATATTGCCTATAATTTTAAATCTAAAGAACATTGGCACTGTTTTGGGTCCAAAAATGTTTCCAGGGTACATAAATTTATGAGATTATTTTTTATTGATGGCAAAGGAAAAATGGGATTCATCCAACCGTGCCTTCTAGTCAACTTGGCTGTTGTGCAGCTGTTCTGTAAAGGAGAATATTTATGTATGGGGACGTGGTGACAGCTGTTTACATTTCTGTTTATTTCATTTTAAGTTGTACTCTGGTAGAGCTAAGATTTTGGTAAATCTAGCAGTATTAGAAGTAAGTTGATATCCCATTCAATGTGGGATTGTTGTTAAGGGACCATTCAATGCAAATTAGAAGTAATAATAGCTCTGGTTTAAAAGGGCAAAGAATTAGGGCTGGGAAGGGAAAATGACTCCCTACAGAGGACAAGGGTTTTGCAGTGACAAATGTGGACGTTTGCTCAGTCCAGGAACTGAGAGCCAAGGAGGAGTGGGGACAGAGCAAGGATGAGGAAAGCTGCATCACTCCTGGCAGGCTCCTCTGGTCTCGGCTTGCCTTGGAATAAGTGTAAATAGCTGCAGGAAGCATGTTTGTTACCCAGACTTGGCAGCCCAGCAATTGCAAACTTCGGCAACAGTACGAAAAAGGAAGAGAAGATCTCTGACAGTAAAACGGCAATTCCTGGGCCACAAACAATGATACTGAAGACAGCTGGAAAGTCCCCCAAACCTGAAGATTCCCCCGAAGGCACTGCAACAGAACCATTCACTGACCGTGGAAGAGCTAACAATGTCTGTGTGTTGACTGCCACGTACAGGAGTGTGCTAGAAAACACTTTCCTTGTGTAGCCCGTTTAATTCTCCAAACAGACTAAGAAACTGACACATAGATGGCTGGAAGTTACTTGCCCCAGGTGCTCAGTGATTAAGAGAAGGAGCCAGGATTTGTGCCTCTGCTCTCAACTGCTCAGATCAAACAGAAAGAAAAGATTTGGGTGGATGGTGATGATCTGAAATGCGGTGATCAGGGCACAGGGAGCAGGTAAGTGAAGAGGAACGATGTAAGCAGCATGAGAATGATCTCAGAGAGGCAGCAGTGAGTGGTGGCCTGAAGCGAGATCTTCATTCCCTGCCCAGGAATTGAACCTGGGTAGCCTGGATGAAAACCAGGAATCCTAGCTACCAGAAGCCCTGGCTCTTGCCTCCAGTGAAAAATGCATTTCTCACGGAGGCAAAAACTGTAAAAACAGGTACAAAGTTTATTATTAGAGACACAGCACAACAGTGGGAGAGCACACAGTTTGTTTAGTTAAGATAGAAGCAAGGCAGAGAGGCACACCGGGAGGGAAAGGATGTGGGCGTCCTCCCTAATGAGGAGGAACGCAGCAAAGAGGCGGTTAAGTGATCTATATAGGGCAGTTCTTCCAGGTCTTTGTTTACCTTTGGCCAAGTACCTGGTTTCTTTTTCCACACCTGACCTGCCCTAGGGCCCTCCCCAACAGGCGTGCGCAACTTTTTTCCAAGATGGATTTCAGCCCAGAGGCCTATGGGATGGCCTTAGCATCACATATTAGGGGGTGGTGCCCCCTCCTTTTTGACCCCCAAGGAGCTTTTATGCACATGTGCAATGTCTCCCTTGCCTCAAGGATGGGAAACATGTGACCTCTTGGTCCTTTACCCAAACAATGTTTAGCCCCTCTCTGTTCCTGCCATGACCGTTATCTTAAGGTGTCCACAGGAGACAAAGCCTGGCTGTTTACCTTGTTTCTGTTGTTACTTCCATTTCGGAGAGGAAACAGGAGGCTGATTTTAAATGTCTAACCTGGAGCCCATCTACCTCCTGTCTCAGGAAATGCAAACAGGAGACTAGTTGTAAGTGTCCGGCCTGAAGCCCACTTCTTCCTGCCCCATGAAATGTAAACAGGAGGCCAGTTGTAAATGCCTAGCTTGCGGCCCATCCATCTCCTTCCTCAAGAACAGTAAAAAAGAGAGACCGCTGAGGGGTGGGGACCGGACAGGGCCCAGTTCCCAGCTCAGGAGACCTACAGCCTTCAACTACAGGGGGAGGAAACCACCTAGAACACCTAGACAATCTGCTTTCTACTGGCCAAATAGCACCACATATCAAGCTGTTGCTGAGCCTCTGTACTGTTAAAGGCGGCCATGGGTGTGGGATTTGAGGGGTTACACTGGTGTAGGGCAGTTTCTAGAGGGGACCATGCATGCTGAGCTGCATGTCTGGAGGGTGGATTATCACCATATAGAGGACTTTATTGAGCAGGGTACTGGGACAGAGACTCAAAGATCCGAAGATAGGAGCAAACCCATAAAAACACTGATCTAAACCTTAAGGGAGAAAATGGGAATCTTTATGTCATTGGAACGGAGTGAGCGCCAAAAATTTGTTCAGATGAGCACAGCCATGCTTCTTCCTTGTGAACTCCACCTATTTGCCCTGAGGACCATTACTCCTTACCAAAGAGTCCCAGACACTGCGCTATTTACCAGCTGATAGACATCTTTGCGGATTGCTGGTCAAGTAGCTATATATTAAAGCACCACACAAACACACCAGAGGCTAGACCTTGTTTGTTTGAGGAGCTCTTGGCTGCTCATTGGACAGAACCCGGACTTTCGCTAGGTGACTTTGGTGTTTCCAGATCCAACAGCACTGAAGGCAAATTCTGGCTCCCAAGAACCAGAGCTGGAGGGTCGAAGCATCCTCTCCCAAGCTCCTCCCACAGGACCCAAGTCTTTAACATACAGTTTTCTCTCTCTTTAAAAAAAAGTTTTATAAGATATAATTTACCTACCATAAAATTCACCTGTTTTTGTTTGTTTGTTTGTTTGTTTTTTGTGGTACGCGGGCCTCTCACTGTTGTGACCTCTCCCGTTGCGGAGCACAGGCTCCGGACGCGCAGGCTCAGCGGCCATGGCTCACGGGCCCAGCCGCTGCGTGGCATGTGGGATCTTCCCGGACTGGGGCACGAACCCGTGTCCCCTGCATCAGCAGGCGGTCTCTCAACCACTGCACCACCAGGGAAGCCCAATTCACCTGTTTTAAGTGTACAACCCAATGGTATTTAGTACCTTTAAAGAGTTGTACATATATGACGATCTAATTTTAGAACATTTCCATCATCCCCAAAAAGAAACCTCCATTTGTATTCACACCCAATTTTTACCTCCAGGCCTAGGCAACCACTTATCTGCTTTCTGTCTGAACAGTTTTATATGGGGATGAAACCGGGGATGTTTTGCAAACACAGCATCTGCCCTGCACCTGGGATGAAGCAAAACACAGACAAGTTGACAATTTTTGCATAGTCTCATAAAAATAAAAAATTCAGTAACTTTAATGTGTTACAATTTAATGTGTTAAAAGATGCAATAACCTATTGCTTACCGTCTTTGAATATATTCTGTGAAAGATCAGTTATGAATTGTCGGCTGACTTGAAGGTCCAAACTTTCATATAGCTAGATGATTGTAGAACTCCATAGAGATAGTAGGGTACAAGCCTAGATTTGATTTTTTGTTACCATTTTCTTTTTCTCTGAAATTCATGTCGTTAATTTAACTTGTATTCTTGGGTGCTTCTCAGAGTATGAACTGCTATGACAAAGCAGATTTCATGAGGAAGTTGGCCCATTGTTTGAACTCCTCAGAACTGGGAATCCAGAACGTCACAGCTGCATTTGAATCTCGCCATGTGTCTTGTAGGATTAGATGGCTGAGTGTGGGCCCCTCCCTCTCCTCTCTCTGATAGACCCTTTCCTCCTGCAGTTTTCTCCTTTCTCTCCTGTACTGTTGAGTTTTCCCTTTACTGGACCATTTGTAACAGGGTGCACACCTGCAGCAATTTTTTTCTGTCTACAAAAACCCTCTCTTTGCCTGGCTTCCCCTTCAGATACTGCCCATCATCTCTGATTCCCTTTTCAGAGAATTCTGGGATGGAATTGTCTAAGGTAG
The DNA here is from genome assembly GCF_963924675.1 of Phocoena phocoena. NCBI lineage: Eukaryota > Metazoa > Chordata > Mammalia > Artiodactyla > Phocoenidae > Phocoena > Phocoena phocoena. The sequence continues at coordinate 40,019,747 of NC_089231.1, forward strand.
CTCTCCCTACCTCTTCTTCAATTCCCTCTTGAACTCAGTTTGGGCAGGGCTTTGTATCTGCCACTCCACCAAAATGGCCCACGGTGTCATTGCCAGTGACCCCACGTGACTGATCCCATAGTTGACCCTCAGCCTCTCAATGCAGCTTATCAGTTGCACTGACACATTGATCATCCTCACGTTCCTGAAGCACTTTCTTCTCCTGGCCCCTGGAACAGCTCTGTCACTTGGCTTTTCATGTGCCTTGCTGGTCCTTCCTATTCAGTTTGCTGAAGGCTACTGCTCTTCATATCTCCAGCATAGCTAAGTGTTGGAGAGTTCCAAGTCTTGTTTCTTCACCTCTTCTCTCCTCGGCCTGGGACCCCCTTCAGGTGATCTCATGTAAGATGGTGGGTACTTTAAATATTATATTGCTCCTGACTTCCAAATTTATATCTCCAACTCTCCCATCCTAAAACTATGGGAGTTCAGGAGAATTGTTCATGGGGATGCTAGAAATGTGAGAGGGCTCAGTGGGCCCTGTCCTTGGACCTCTTCTCTTCTTTGCACTCCTTCACTTGGTGGTCTTATCCAGTCTTATAGATTTATTTTAATGAAGTCCAGCGTATCATTTTTTTCTTTCATGGATCATGTTTTTGGGGTTGCATCTAAATACTCATCACTAAACCCAAGGTCATTATAGATTTTCTCCTATATTTTCTTCTAGCAATTTTATGGTTTTGCATTTTACATTTCAGTCTACAATCCATTTTGAGTTAATTTTTGTGAGAGGTGTAAGGAAGTCTGTATCTAAGTTTACTTTTTGTATCTGGACATCCAGTTGTTCTAGCACAATTTGTTGAAAAGACTATCCTTTCTCCACTTAATTGACTTTGCTTCCTTGTCAAAGATCATTTGACTCTACTTGTATGGGCCTACTTCTGAACTCTCTATTCTGTTCCATGTTTCATAACTTTAAGTATCACTGCTGAGGCTCTTCAATTTATATGTCTAGCCTGAACTTCTCCCCTGAAGTTCAGACATATATATCCACTGCCGTCCTGTATCTCCACTCAAATGTCTAACAGACATCTCAAACGGACCACGTCCAAACGTAACATTATCTCCTTCCCCGCTACCCCATCTGCTTCTCCTCCCATCTCCATGGCACCTCCACCTTTCCTGTTGTTCCGGTCAAAAATCTTGACTTCTCTTCACTCTCTCATACTTCTCATCAAATAGGTCAGGAAATTCTGTTGCTTCTACTTCAAAATACATCAAGAATCCAACCATTTCTTACCATCTACCCTGCTACCATGCTGGTGCAAGCCACCATCATCCCTTTCCTGGGTCACTGCAACAGCCTCCTGACTGGTCTCCCTGCTTATTCCATTGCTTCTTGATAGTCTATTATCCACAGAGCAGCAAGAAGGAAGCTGTTAAAGTCAGATCATGTCACTCTTTTGCCTGGGTCCCTCCAGTGTCTTTCCTTTGAATTCAGAGTAAATTCCAAAGACCTCATATTAGCCCATATGGTCCTTTATCACTTGTACTACCCATTCACCACCCACTGCTCCTCCTTGCTTACTCTGCTCCAAGCCACCCTGGCCTCCTTCCTGTTCTTTGAACAGGCTCCTGCCTCAGGGCCTTGGCACCAGTCCCTCTGCCCGGCACGTTCTTCCCCAAGAGATCCACAGGGCCTACTTCCTCACCTCCTTCCAGGCTTTTCTCAAATGTCACCTTTTTAAAAAAAAATTTATTTTATTGAAGTATAGTTGATTTACAGTGTTGTGTTAGTTTCTGGTGTACAGCAAAGTGATTCAGTTATATATATATATATATATATATATATATATATATAGTAGTTCGCCTCTGCTAAGCCAAACTCCCAATCCATCCCTCACCTCCTGGCAATCACAAGTCTGTTCTCTGTGAGTCTGTTTCGTACATAAGTTCGTGTCGTATTTTAGATTCCACATATAAGTGATACCGTAAGGTATTCGTCTTTCTCTTTCTGACTTACTTCACTTAGTATGATAATCTCTACGTCCATCCATGTTGCTGCAGATGGCATTATTTCATTCTTTTTTATGGCTGAGTATTGTTCCATTGTATATATGTACCACGTCTTCTTTATCCATTCCTCTGTTGATGGACATTTAGGTTGCTTCTATGTCTTGGCTATCATGAGTAGTGCTGCTACGAACATAGGGGTTCATGTACCTTTTTGAATTAGAGTTTTCTCTGGATATATGCCCAAGAGTGGTATTGCTGGACCATATGGTAGGTAATTCTATCAAATGTCACCTTCTTCATGAGACCTTCACTGACAAACCCATTTACACTCTCCCTTGCCACTGGCACTTTTTATCCCCATTACCTTACACAATCCAACATATAATTTGCTTATTTGTAAGTTCCGTGAGGATGGGGGTTTATGTCTTTGCTATATTCCTAGTGCCTTGAGCTGTACCTGCCTCATAGCTGGTTACTGATAAATGTTTGCTGAGTGAATCAATGATTGGAAAAAGGGGTGACTGGTATGTCCTCCTCTGGTTGGGTATCCACATGAACGTCCTGCTTCTTGGGCAGGAGGAGAAGAACCTATGAGAGCTGGCGTGGTGAAGAGACGGGCCGCCTACAGTGGAGTAGCCTGCAGGCCTGGCCTTCATTGTAGCCAAAATGATGGAGGTTCCTCTGGGTCAAGTGGTCACTGAGTTGCTCACATGTGACTGGTGACTGAGCTGGGCATGTGGTGATGAGGGAACTCTTGGAGGCTGGAGCTGGGGTAGGGTTGGAAGAGGCTGAGTGGGGCAGGTCTGCCATGGTCCCAGGTGAAAGAGGAGTATAGTGAGGAGGCCCTGCAGGCCTCTGAGGAAGCCTGTCCCCCGCTTCAAGACAGCCAGCATTTGGATAACCCCCGCAGAGGGCATCAGCAGCTAGCAGGGTTGACCGGACATGGGAGGCCACTTGTCCAGCTCTGTCCGGCCCATTCTTCTACACACGCCTCTGCCCAGTGGAGACCCAGCGCAGGGAGGGAGGGGAAGCAGGTGCTCCCAGCAGACTCCTCACCATTCCTGCTGCCTCCAGCGAGCCTGGCCAGACGGGCAGGGGGAGGGAGCCTTGCTGGAAGCTGCGAAGTGGACTAAGCTAAGGGTAAGGTACGAGACCTACCAGAATATCACTGAGGGAGGGAAAAGAGCCATTCCACTGAGTGTGACTGAAGGCAGTGGCGCTGGGAGATAACAACGCGTTATGTTAGCTAAGTAAAGCGTCTAAGGGAAAAGAAACAATGTTTTGAAGACTGAATTTGCAGCTCTATATCCATGAAAAACAGCCAAGAATTACCTTTGCTTCATGAGATAGCTTTACTTTAAGGTAAAGTGAGATAAATAAGCAGAACTTAGCTTCCTAAAACTTTTTCACATGTTGCTCCAGGTTTCTTCAAACAAAATTCAAATCACTAGGTGAACTTGTGCACAGAAACATGTTGAGAAGCCACAGGCCCTGGTCTCAGCCCCGTGCTGTTTGGCTTCCACAGGGACATTTTACCCATAACCAGGGATACTGCACTTGACCTGAGCTCCCATCTCACCAAAGTACGCTGGTCAGCCCTGGATCACGGAATCATAGACTCTTAGAGCTAAGAGGCATGAATTAGTTCAATTCTTTATGATACACAAGATGAAGCAGGCTCAGAGAGGTGGATGGTTTGGTCAGGATCACACAGCAAGTTGGGGGTTGTGGTAAGCAGAATAATGGCTCCGAAGATGTCACATCCTTATCCCCAGAACCTGTGACTATGTTCCCTTTCATGGCAAACAGGACTTTTCAGATATGATTAAGGATTTTGAGATGCAGAGATTATCCTGGAGTATCCAGGTATAATCACAAGGGTTCTTATAAGTGGGAGGCAAGAGTCAAAGAGAGAGAGATGTGACCATGGAAACAGAGGTCAGAGTGATGCAGCCATGACTTCTAGAAACTGAAAAAGCCAAGGAAGCAAATTCATCCCTGTCACCTCCAGAGGAATCGCAGCTCTGCCGACACCTTGATTATAGCCCCGTGAGACTCATATCAAACTTCTGACTTCCAGAGCTGAAAGATAGTAAACCAGTGTTGTTTTAAGTTATTCGATTGGTGGTATTTTGTTAAAACAACAGTAGGAAATTAATCCTGTGGTAAAGCCAGCATTAAAACACCCATCTCCTGGGGCCTCCCTGGTGGCGCAGTGGTTAAGAATCCACCTGCCAATGCAGGGGACGTGGGTTCGATCCCTGGTCTGGGAAGATCCCACATGCCACGGAGCAACTAAGCCCGTGCACCACAACTACTGGGCCTGCGCTCTAGAGCCCGCGAGCCACAACTACTGAAGCCCGCGCGCTCTAGGGCCCGCATGCTGCAACTACTGAGCTCGCATGCTGCAGCTACTGAAGCCCACGTGCCTAGAGCCTGTGCTCTGCAACAAGAGAAGCCGCCACAGTGAGAAGCCTGTGCACCACAACGGAGTAGCCCCCGCTCGCCACAACTAGAGAAAGCCTGCGCACAGCAATGAAGACCCAGAGCAGCCAAAAATAAATAAATAAATAAATTTATTAAAAAAAATAACATGCTGAAAGATGCCTTAAATAGCACCAAATCCAAGAAAATGACCTAATATTTTAGTTAATTAACAGCCTGACACATCTCTGTTTTTCCCTATTTTTTTTCTTGTTTTGGCTGCATGCTCTTTGATCACCTATCGTACTCAGTACAGAGAATCAAAAGGTAATACGTTCTATTTGGCATAATTTCAAATTAGCATAATTTCCTTGAGCCTGATTCATCAAAATTTACTGCATCTGGAATGACAGACTTCATCAGGACAAGGTGTGTCAGATAGTTTAAAATGGGATCTGACACGTTGGGATACATAAAGCATGTGACTTCCACAGAGACGAACTCAGTGTTGGTAGTATTTTACAGGTTTATGTCCCATGAACACGGAGATTCTGATAAAAGTTTATCAAAAAAGAGAAAAGAGCATGATATGTTTATAATTGTATAAAGTTCATTCTCAAGACTGTTCCTGACAGGAGAGAGTGGCCATTCTGATTGGCGTTGATGAGAGCTGAATCTTCTGCTTACAATTCTACACATCCGGTGCTGCAAGGAATTTTCTGTAGAGCAGTTTCTGGCTGGGTACATTTTAAACCTTGCTTCTCCTTCTCCCCAGATTCTTCTGCTGCTGGGTCCCCTGAGACATGTTCATGTTATAATACGGCCCTGGGCCCTCAACCTTCATGGCCAGACCAGGGAATCTGCCCAGAGGGTGGCAGAACCCTTCATGGGGGACATTCTTGTAATTGGGCAGTCAGCAATAACTTAGCTATGCGTGGGAGTGACTGGAGACTGCATAAATGGATCCTGTCATCCAAATTAAATGTATCCCTAACCTTATTTCCCTTGCTGGATCCCCCAGATGCCATGGCCATTCCACTGCCACCTGGCCTGAAGGAGAGTGTGACATAGGGAACTTTGGAGTGGACATGGGCAGTGGTCTCACTCAACGATGGTAAAATATCTTTAAAAAATTTACAGAAAGGACTTCCCTAGTGGCGCAGTGGATAAGACTCTGTGCTCCCAATGCAGGGGGCCCGGGTTCGATCCCTGGTCAGGGAACTAGATCCCACATGCACGCCACAACTAAGCAGCCGGTGAGCCGCCACTAAGGAACCCTGGAGCTGCAACTAAGGAACACGCCTGCCGCAACTAAGACCCAGCGCAACCAAAAAAAGAAAAAAAATTGCATAAACACATAACCATGTTTCCAGGGTCTGCGAAACAGCCTGGCGAGAGAGGGGCCCTGAAGCTGGAGCTTCGGAGGTGTGGTTGGCTGAAGTCACTGTCCCTGTACTGTACACACTGTCCTCCAGACCTGAGAAAGGGGGCTTGTTTTACATTTGAATAGCCGAAAGGCCATTTAGAATGTTTTTCCTACAACAAGGAGCACTGCCTCAAAACTCGAGCCTCTACCATTTGGGAGGCAGAAAGCTACTTGAAACTTTAAAGTTTTTTCCAGTATCTATTCATTAAGAATTAATTTTTTTTTCATCCAGAACTAGTCACTTCCCTTTTTATATCTTCAAGAACACCTTGCTTATATCTTAGTTATCTGGTGTCAGTCACTAAATTAGTGTTTTGCAAACTGGAGTCCACAAGTCCTTGATGAGAATTTTAAAATGCTTTGTTGGGTGAAATGCTAAAAACTCTGGAAAAGTGTGACACTTTCTTATAAAACTAAACATATAATTACCATACAACACATCACTCTGACTTGCAGGCTTTCATCCCAAAGAAATGAAAAGTTACGTTCACACAAAAACTTGTACATGAATGTTCATGGAAGTTTTATTTGAAATAGCCCCCAAACTTGAAACACACCACATGTCCTTCAACAGATGAACGGTTAAACAAACTGTGATGCATCCAGGTCATGGAATCCTAGCCAGCAATGAAAAAGAACAAACTCTTGATACACACTACACTTTGGATGGATCTTAAAATACTGAGTACAAAAGCCAATCCTAAAAGGTTGCATACTGTATGGTTCCATTTATATAAGATTCTCGAAATGACCAAAACTATAGAGATGGAGAACAGATTAGTGGTTGCCAGGGGCTTGCGGGGTGGGGTGGGTACAGAGGGGAGATGCGTGTGGTTATAGAAGGGTAGCTCTAAGGATCATTGTGGTGATGGAACTGGTTTATGTCTTGACTGTGGTGGTAGAAACTGCACATGAGGTAAAACTGCATGGAACTAAACACACAGAAAATAAACACACGTGAGTAAGTGCATGTTAAACTGGGGGAAATCTGATGAAGATTGGTGCTTTGTCAAGGACATTGTCAATGTCAATGTCCTGACTGTGATCTTACTATGGTTTTATAAGATGTTACCCCTGGGGAAACTGGGTGAGGGATGTGTGGGATGTCTCAGTATTATTTCTTATAACTTCATGTGAATCTACAATCATCTCAAAAAAGAAGTTTAATTAAAAGTTATGTGGGGCTTCCCTGGTGGCGCAGTGGTTGAGAGTCCGCCTGCCGATGCAGGGGACAGGGGTTCGTGCCCCGGTCCGGGAAGATCCCACACGCCGCGGAGCGGCTGGGCCCATGAGCCATGGCCGCTGGGCCTGCGCGTCCGGACCCTGTGCTCTGCAATGGAAGAGGCCACAACAGTGAGAGGCCTGCGTACCGCAAAAAAAAAAAAAAAAAAAAAAAAAAGTTATGTGAATATTTCGAGGTAATAAAAAGACAAGTGTCAGTACATTCTGGATGACCTGAGTGACCCCTTTACAGCCTTATGAGCTAGTTCCCCAATGGGTCACCAGTGCTTTCTTTGGAATGAATGTTTATTGCCAGTCACTTTGCACCAGTAACATCTCGACACGAACAGAATCAATGACAAGCCTCCCCAGCGAGCAGGCCAAGCGTCAGAGAAAGATTTTGCAAGGCAGAACTGAGAAAAATTCTTATTGGGTTGACTGTATTATTATAATGCTATTTAAACACATGCAAGCTCATATGCAAATTTCTAACTGAATATAATAAAAGCTAGTAAAATTCAAATTAGTGCCATTAATTTAATGCAATGAATGATGCTGTTGTGTTGAAACTAATTTGCTGATCACAAAGTGGAGATTATACACACACTGCCTCAGGGCTTGCCTACCATCTTTATTCAGAAGTGGGACGTCTTTGCTTACAACTTGAACTTCCTAGGGAACCAGGAAGAACATAGAAAAAGGCCTCAGACCTTCTGGAATAAATGTTAACAAGGACCACTCGTTCTTAACCTTTTAACAACACGCTTCTTGCTCAGACATAGACTTTACCAGCTTGGTTAGCTAGTTTTCTGGCCTTTGCAAATACAAGGATTGCTGCTGCAGGCTGTCCCCTCGTGAAATGACCACAGAGAATCTGACAGTCATGGGGAGATTGGAAAATTATGAAAAGCAGGTACAGAAACTAAATATTTTAGCAATTGAGAGGAAAAGGCACAGGGCTTCCAAGAAAATCACAGTCTGCCCAGCACACTAAATAATGCTCATGATAATGACGCTGAGTGATCAGTGGAAGGTCGAATTAGGCTGAGAATGTCATGCTTGGGAAGACTGGGTGGTCCCATATGGACCCTCACGTGTTTTGAGTTCTGGTCCTTGAACGAGCATACGTCAGTTATCTGCAGACCTGGGCAACCCTTTCCCAATAGGGAGAAGGCCGGCTCTGTGTGCTTGTGTTTGTGTGTTGGGATGGGATGGAGGAGGATGACGGAACTCCACGACATGCAGAACAAATGGTCTCACACGCGATTAATTGTGCCCCCTGCTCCCCGGGCCCTCAAGGCTGCTAATAATCGCTCCCCATTTCAGGATTTCGAAGTTGCACATCCGACCTTTTGAGCTTTCATCTTCACACCTCTTCGTGCTTCTTATGACCCATAATTATGGCTGAGGTTGAGCATCAACAGGAACGCAGACCTCTTATCTTCACGTTAGGCACTTCAACCAACATTTTAAGACAAATTATTAATAATTGTGCTCGAGAAAATGATACCAGCAAAAGCTTCGGAGATATTGAATTGTTTTGTGACCGTGGAAGAAAGAAAACCATTTCCATGACAAATAGGGGGACTTTTATGAAGTAACTAAATATTAATTTATCCAACAAATATCTATTACATACCTTCAATGTTTGAGATATCTTATTAGCGACCGAAGGGTACACAAAGCCATACATGATTCAGTTCCTGATCTAATGGAGTTTATAACTTGGGAGCTTATTGTTTAAAAGTCCTACCATATAAAGAAGTGTCAAAAATGAAGTTCAATCTTAGCTCTTGAGGAGGTGAGAAGTGGGGGTGTCTAATGAGAAGGGACCCCTGAGCTGCCCTGAAAGGATGGGCAGTGCAATGATGGACAGGAATGGGGACGGGCATGCCCCATGGAGGGGATGGTGTGGGCACAGTTGTGAGGGTGGGGGGCAAGGAAGCAGTGAGTGTCTCGGGACCATGGAATACTGATGGAGGAGTAGCTGGAGATGGGGAGAGACCAGGTTGTACGGCAGTTTTAAAATGCCAGGCTAAGAAGTTAAGCTTTATTCTTTGGGAAGTGGAGTGACTAATAGAGGTAGTATTAGTGGGGAGACGATTAGAATGGATTAGAATGATCTCCATCCAGCTAGGAGGCCACCACAGGGGTCCAGGTAGAAGGCCTGGAAAGAGGAAGTGGAAATTTTTAAATAGTTTCAGCGAGTCTGGCATGACTATGTCAAGTAAGTCTGGAGCGGGGTGAGCCTCACTTTTGGTCAGAGGCAACAGGATAGAGAGAGCCAATGTCTGATAAGGCTGTACGGGTTTCGGCAGGGAGGGGGACACAGCCTCCAAGGCATTCCTGCTCCAAAGGGCTTCCGCAACCTCAGTGTTTTTGTTACCGAGTCCAAGCTTGTACTGCTCGCCGCACAACAGGCCAATAAATGACGAGGTGCTGGGGCAAGAAATAGGGACTTTATGTGGAAAGCCAGCAAACTGAGAAGATGGTGGACTCATGCCCCGAAGAACCATCTTGCCTGAGTTAGTTAGAATCCAGGCTTCTTTTATACTAAAGGGGAGGGAGTAAAGTCAAATATTTCGTGGCTCTGATCAGCCCCCTGAGGGGATGTGTTCATTTCTTCCTGCAGTCATTCACAGGTGGGCCTGGTCAGCATGTTTCCTATGATCTAAACAAAGGTATTTTAGCTTAATGCTCATTACCTGGGGAGGTAGGGTTCCCAGAGATGGGCCATTATGTATAATTTAAGCTTATAGACAACATCCCTTTAGTGATTAACTTGTAATAGGATACAAAAGCTTCTTCCCTATTACACTTTGAAACTACTGTACTAAGTCTATCTTATCTGCAGGCTGACATTTTGCAATTTTAAACTGATCCCATATGGTTTCATGAGATGTGCCTTGAATCTCCCCAGAAGGTAACCCACACCTGGTGGTGAGTCCCAAGCCTATCGCTGGAGTTGGTCAGGACCCTAAGAGTGTGCCCGGCACCCAGTATGAACACAGAAAATGCAGAAGTCTATAACCGTGGTTCCTATGAAAGGCCTAGCTCAGGTCAGACCTTCATTTACCGGTCTGTTCACCTGCCGAGTATACTGAGCCCTACTATGTGCAGAAGCCAGGCCATGTCTGTGGCTCTCAGCCTCGATGACCTTCCCCTTCTCTGAACTCCTCTGGGGAGCATGTGATGCACCCCTGGTTTTCCTCACTGGCAAGTTCTTCCTGCCAGAGGTGGAAAGAGTAGAGTTTCCCCTGCTGGGTGGGATCTGGACTGATCACCAGCAAGGAGCGGATTGAGGGTCACCGCTGTGGGGAGCCTGGGGAATAAGCCTTTGTGTCTAAATGTGTCACTGAATGAAACAGCGTCGCTGGTGCCTACGACGGCAACAGCAGGTACTGCATGGGGAAGGGGGATGGGGGCCTGTCTGGGGCAGGTACAAGTTCTTTACCACGTTACACCTCATCCTCCTCATGGCCATCTGGTGAATGTGGCCCTATCACCCCCATTGTAAAGATGGAGAGACTTGTTTTCACAAGCACTGTGTAATGTTCCCCAGGTTACACAGCTCATAAGCTGGATTTGATCCCAGAGCATTCTGGCTCCAAAGCTTAGGCCCCGGCTTAGCCCACAGACTTAACCCCTTTACTGTCCCTTTAAATATGAAATAGGACCACGTTTGGCTGCAGGTAACAGAGCGTGACCACCATGGTCGGAACAGCTGTGGGGTTCACCGTCTTAACTTCTAGTGCTTAGCATAGGGTCAGGCACACACTAAAAGCTCAATAAATGTTTGTTAAATGAATATAAGAGTGCGTAATTTCCTTAAATAATAATTCTACTAATATCTTGCATCAACATAACATTTTATTGTTAGTGTTCACTCCCATTTCAGGGATAACAAAGAAGATCCTATCCTGCTCTACCTGTAAAAACAACCCCATACAAAGGCCAGGACAGGTTTTATATCCCCATTTTGCAGAGAAGGAAACTGAGGCTTAGAAAGTTTAAAGTGACTTTCCTGAAGTCCCAGAGTAAGGGCATCACAGTGCAGAATTCAAAAGCCTTTATTTATTTATATATTTTACTTTTGCTCAATACACCTTCTCCATCACTGCACCTCTTCCTCTAAACAATGTGGTAGGAGCCAAGGTGCAGGGGCAGAGATTTTACCAGTGAGCCCATCCTATTAAGTGCCATAAAGCAGACTTGTGTGGTCTTCCGTCCTGCTCTGGAAGCATCTGTGAGTCTCGTGCTCTGGAGGCAAGGGGAAAAAAATGTATTAGGTTCTCTAATATGATAATAATACCAAAGAAATGTATGGTGCCCCAGAGGAAGATAATTACAAATGGATGAAAGGTGACTATTTAATGTAGAGGCTTTTTTTTTTTAGGGTATAAAAATAAATAGAAGAAAATAGAGTGCCAATAGAACCTGCAGAAAATGGAAGGCAAATGGGCCTGTTTTACTGGTGCTCCCGCTGCAACCCACCTTCCTGCATAATGATGGCCATTTTTAACATTTCTGACTTTGTCATTTTTCAAGTAGCTCTAAAGTCTCTTGCTTGTTTGCCAGTCTTCAAGAGGTTTCTAAAGCTCCAGGAGTGCCTTTGGCCTCGTCTTTCCTTCCTTCACCACCTCCCTTAAGGCTCTGTGGTTCTTCCCTAAAGTCAGACCCTGGGCCAGGCAAGCAGGGATGGGCACTGTGCTCCCTCCTAGTGCTCTGGCCACTGAATCTGCCCTGCTAGGACATCTGTGAATGGCTGGGGGCACTCTGTGGGCAGCCCGCAGGAGGGGTGGTGAGGGGCCAGAAGCCCATCTCCCAGGGAAGCCAGGCCTTTGCAGACACTCACTTCACATGCCCTGGTCTCTGGCACTGCCCTTTTCCCTCCCCCACTCTAGGGCGGGTCGTCAGGAGCTCTTCCCCTGCCTGAGGACACTCAGGGGCCTGTACCCCAGATGCTCGGCCCGCTGCCCTCTTACTGCAGGCCGCGGCCTGCCCTGCTTGCACATCCCAACCCTGCCCAGTGGGGAAGCGGCCAGGACGTTCAGTGCAGCCATGTCGGCCCCGAACTCCAGCTGCACTTCACCAAGGCCACGCAGTAGGTAAACTCTGCTCGTTTCCCTGAGTCCCGCCCTACCCCAGACTTCACTGCTATGGAGGAGGCCGCTGACCTTCCGCCTGCAACAGTCTGCACCTGCTACAGATGCTCTTTGATTTAACGGAAGCACCTTTTCTCCTTTGTTCTCGGCCTGCTGCGCCCGCAGCGTGCTGGTTTCAGTGTCCCCCAGCCCGCAGGGGGGCTCTGGGGGCTCTGAGCCTTGCCCTCAGCTTTTCTGATTCCCATTCTCTCTTCATTCTGACCTCTCGTTGGTGCAGACAAGCCAGGCAGCCCTGCCTCATCACAGGCGTGGAGGAGATGACTGGTTCCTCCAGGGTAGTGGGGGTGAGATAGGGGGGCGGAAGGGCCCAGGAGGCTTGTCTTGTCCCCATCTTCCTGCAACACCGCCCCTCTCCCCTGTTCAGGACTCTTCTGAACTCACCTCCTGTTTGGACTCACCTTCCACCCTGGCCTGGAGCTTCTGACTGGCCCACCTCCTGTTGGGCTCCCTGCTCCCCTCCGCCCGGGGTGGGGGGCCCTGCCCCTCTGCTGTTCCAGCTGAGCCCCAACGTGAGCCAGGCTTCTGACTAGGGGTGGAAGGCCCGCCTCACAGCACCCGGAGGATGTGCCTTGGGCGAGGCGCAGGGGCTCCCGCGGGCTGAGGCTCTGCCTCTGCCTGGCCCGCACTTCGCTTCCTGGTTCCAGGGGACCAGCTCTCCTAGCATCGTGCAAATAGGCAGGGCATGCCTGCAGCCTTGGGTTTTTTTCTAGGGGTGGCACATAGTGGCCTCACCCCCTGCTGCTGTGTGGCAGGGCTGGAGTTTTAGGCCACCTCCTACCCCCCCCACCCCCCCCCTCCCCCGACGCCGTTGTATCGCCACAGGGCTTTCTCCTCAGGGTCCGGTCTGCCTCTGTGTCCCTTAGTTTCTCAAAATACATCACAGGGTGCCACACATGCTCACAGTCAGACGTGCTGATAAGCACTGGGAAACCTTCACTTTCTTAAAACAGAACTCTAACACAAAACTAATTTCTGCTGTTTTTCAAAGGCAAGGTCATCGTGCAGAATTTCAGTTTCTTCTGAGTTTAGTTAGGGCCTGGCTGCTTGGAGACAGAGCTAACATCAGGAGTCTGGATTTTCTAAGCAGAGGTCCTGGGGAGTGGGGAGTTTCTCCCAGCAGCCAGCAGCGGGCCACTGCCTGGTGGCTGTCTGACAGGTCTCCTTTCTCAGAGGTCCTGCCCTGGGCCCCGAGAATACAACAAAGTCTTTAAAAGTGAATGATTCCAGGAGATACAGGACAGAAAAGTGAAAGGAGCTTTGGAAAAAAGTAACTTATCTGGGGAATGTGTGTCTTCAAGGCACTGCACACACACTTAGAGACAATGGTGAGAATTCAGGTCATCTGGGAAGAACCCCTGTAAATCTTTTAGATCATTTAGGCAGGAAAAGGGTTTTTGGTTTTTTTTTGCTTTGAGACTGTTCAATTTTAAGTTTCTGTGTAAAATGTGGGCATGATATTTTTCTTCCTCTTCCTCCTACATGGTGGGTCTGTGGAATTCTCGTCTTCTTTTATTGGGAGAAAACCATGTCATATTGAATCTCGACACTTATTTAATGTCTCATCTGTGCTCAAAGCCTATTGCCTTCTTAAACAAGGCTGATGATCTGCGTTATTGGAGCAAAAGTAGAGTGAGCAGTGCCTCAGTTGATTCCTCCGTCAGTCCATGATTTCAGCAAAGAGTTTAGCTGACAGGGAATGTGGCGGAGAAATTTCAGTAGGCCACCTCTGGGGAAACTGAACGGGCACTTTTTTGATTCTGGACCTTCCTCATTTTATTTTGTGAGAAAACCCAGAAATGGCTCACCAAAAAGAATTCACATAAAAATGATATGTAGGAGTTTTTGAATAAAAATAAGCCATAAATAAGTAATAAATCCTAGATAGGCCCATTGAAAATGGATAGCAATAATGCTGTGTTTACTGCCTCACTTCCAAAGCACAGACATTTATTATAATTCAGGGCAATTCATTGTACTAGTCTGGCATTTACAAAATTCTCATCATAGTATTAGAGTAAGACCCTATTTCCTAGGAAGCATTGTTGTAATAAACTGTAATTAGTGTCTTGTAAACAGCGGTAATTCATTTTTGGAAGGAAAAGGCACGTGGACAGCTAAATATTGTGAGCGTACCTGCTCTCTGAGCATTTCCATCAGGCTGCGGTGCACCTGGGGCGCAGGGCGCCCACGCCGCCCCCCGCAGGGCTTGGGCGGAGGCAGTCAGACTCCTCGGCTCCCGCCTGCCCTACACCGAAGCCACTGTTTTTTCCTCTGCTGCCGCGAGGACAGCCCCTGTCGCAGCGCCCCATCCCTACGTGGCCTCTGTTGTTTTACAGCGTGCTCGTCCAGATGCACGGCAAGACAGACTCCTCAAGCCTAAGCCGGGCGGCCCACCTGGAAGAGGAAGCGGGGCAGATGCCCGCAGGCCGGGCTCACCATGACACGGTGTGAGACCTCCGGCTACAACATGGGACCCGGGCGCTGCTCCGACCCCTCGTGTCTTGTGTTGCAGCCGGAGGGACGCAGGTCCGCAGCAGAGCCTGCTTCCCGCCAGGGACGCGACGTGGCAGCAGCACGGAGACGGCGGGAAGGAAGGTGGGTGTAGCTCCCGGCAGAGTGGCCTGGGGGCAGCCCCCGCCTGGCCCCTTCTTGGTCCGCGATCAGTCTCGGTGCAGGACTTCGCTCACCCCTAGTCCGCGTCCGGTACCTTGTGCCAGCTGCCTGGGGCGCGGCCCGCTTCGACCTGGGCTTTGAGGCCACTTCCGGCTCCTTACCCCCGGTCCCCAGTCCAGCTCAGGTGACTGAGGCTCCACAGTGAGGCTTGAAGGACAGCAAGGAAGGCAGCTGCTCCCCAAACATCTCTCCCATTGATGGGAAAGCCCACCGCTAAACCTGCGTTCCCATCGGGACAACAAACATTGCATTTTTACGAGTTGTCTATTAAATGTGAGTATTTCCTGCAAAGTGGTAGGTTAAACCACTGCAGGCATCAGCTGGGTTTCATTGATTACGTTACTCTCCTACATGGCAGGGACTTGAGAGGTAAATGAAATCAGATGGTGAATTTCTTTTTTTTTTTAACACCTTTATTGGAGTATAATTGCTTTACAATGGTGTGTTAGTTTCTGCTGTATAACAAAGTGAATCAGCTATACGTAAACATATATCCCCATATCCCCTCCCTCTTGCGTCTCCCTCCCACCCTCCCTATCCCACCCCTCTAGGTGGTCACAAAGCACTGAGCTGATCTCCCCGTGCTATGCGGCTGCTTCCCACTAGCTAGCTATTTTACCTTTGGTAGTGGATATATGTCCATGTCACTCTCTCACTTCATCCCAGCTTACCCTTCCCCCTCCCCAGATGGTGAATTTCAATAGGGAAGAAGCTCCAACAGAGGACCCTCAAACTGGAGGTGGGAGGCATCAGAGGCAAGCTGCCTTCACCATCACAGCACTGGGGTGGGAGCTGGGGACACAGGGTCCAGGGAGTGACCCCTACCTTTACAGCTGGGGTTTGTGGGTCACATTTCTGCAAAGCGCCTGCCCTAGGGTAGCATCTTTCAGCCAGATCCAGATCAACCTCTGGTCTGACGACCATCTGCGTATGTTTCTCCCACACCTGCCCAGTCCTCAGTATAAATCATCCATTTATTCCTTCACTTTTCTCTGGCCTCATGGTGTTCGTAGAGCCTCCTCTTTTAGCAGGAACTTACTAGGTTTTAAATGTAATAGGTTCAGTGTTTTTCCTTCTCTTGAATGATTTAGAGGGCAGTAGAATAAAATGAGAGGCTATATTTAAATGAAACTGCTGGGGAAACCAGGTTGCTGAGACGGGTGAGATGAAGTGATGATTCACAGCTGGTCCTGGAATTCTTCTCAGGCAATGCCCTTATTTAGGAAAACAAGTTGGGATGGAAAGCAGTTCGGCAGACATCAAGGAATCAACAGAAACATTTAGATTGCCTTTTGTAGAAATGAACAATAATTTGGAGGTGGGGAGGACAGAAAAGGAAGGGGGAGCAAAGAGAGTGGGTCAAATGGTAGGGGGTGTTACTGTACACTTTTAAGTTGTTTTTGTTGCTAAAGAACCCATCCTGTGTCCCCTGACGTTCGCTAAAGTCTGTTACGCTCACAAAGGCCTTATGTGAATGGGGTTCTGTTCGTTTCTTGGTTTTGTTGGAACTTGGTGGAAGGGCCTGAGTTTTACATTAATGGCACATGTGAGATGGCCTGATGATTTGTAAACTGAATTAATTTAGGACAGATATTAGTTTGGAGACCATAGGCGGGCTCATCCTTCAAGAAATTTAAGAAATCATGGTAGGGAGGCATGATGGTTAATTTTATGTGTCAACTTGGCTGGGCGGCAATGACCAGGTATTTGGTCAAACATTATTCTGGATGTTTCTGTGAAAGTGTTTTTGTTGGATGTTTTGTTGGCTGAGATTAACATTTAAATGCGTGGACTTCAAGTGAACCAGTTACCCTCCGTAGGGTGAATGGGCCTCATCCATTCCTTGAAGCCTAACTAGAACAAAGACTGACTTCTCTTGAGGAAGAAGGAATTCTGCCAGCAGACCGTCTTTGGAGGGTCTTGAATGGCAGCTCTTACCTGAGTCTTCAGTTTGCCAGCCTACCCTGTAGGTTTTGGATTTATTAAGCCTCTGCAATCACATAAGCCGGTTTAAAAAAATATCTCCCTCTCTCTATATATGTATGTATATGCATCCTATGGTTTTCTTTCTCTGGAGAACCCTGACTAATACAGGAGAGGATATCAGATTTCCATAGATAGAAGATGAGGGTCAGCGAAAAACTTACCTAGATTATTTGAGGCAGGGAGACTCCGCTGACATATAGGTGAAGACTTAGTTATTATTTTAAAAAATTGATTTCTAGTTTAATTCCACCGTGGTCAGAGAACATATCCTTATGATTGCAATGCTTGAAATTTATTGACTTGTTTAATGGCCCAATAAATAGTCTCTATGGGTGAATATGTGCACTTGAAAGGTATGTGTGTTCTGCTGTGGTTGGGTGGGATGTTCTATAAATGTCAATTAGGAAAAATTGGTGGATAGTGTTGTTCATATTTTTTTGTATCTTTACTAATATTTCTATCTGCTTATTCTAAAGATTACTGACAGGGAGATCAGCTCGATGCTTTGTGACGATCTAGAGTGGTGGGGTACGGAGGGTGGGTGGGAGGGGATATATGTATACATATAGCTGATTCACTTTGCTGTACAGCAGAAACTAACACAACATTGTAAAACAATTATACTCTGATAAAGATGGACAAAAAAGATTATTGAGAGAAGAGTGTTGAAATATTCAGGTAAGATGAAGGATTTGCTTGGTTCTATCCTTTTTTGCTTTAGCTATTTGTATGTGAAAGCTTGTTGTTGGGTGCATATATTTAAGATTGTCATGTTCTGTAAAACTGAGCCTTTTATCATTATGAAATATTCCTCTCTCACTGGTGATAATCCTTGTCCTGAAGTCTACTTTCTGTCTTATTAACATAACTGCACCAGCTTTGTTCTGATTAGCGTTTGTGTAGCATGTGTCTTTCAACCTGTGTCCTTATATTTAATGTGTACCTCTAATAAATAACATATAGTTGAATCTTCTTTTAAAAATCCAAATGATTTTTTATTGGAACGTCTAGTTCATTTACAGTTACTATAATTACTGATATGGTTGGGTTAAACCATTTTGTTCCTATTTTCTATTTGTCCCATCTGTTCTTTGTTCCTTGTTTCATGCTTTCTCTTGAATTAATCAATTACTTTTTGGTATTCCATTTTGTCTCTTTTATTTGCTTTTTGGCTATACTGCTTGATAAATAGATAGATTGTTAATTTAGTGGCTGTTCAAGGGATTATAGTATGCAGCCTTAAGTTATCACAAGTGACCCTGAATTCAATCATACCACTATACAAACGATATAAGAATCTTACAACTGTATTTAACTCCATTTCTTGCTTTGTGCTATTTTTTTGTTGTATATTTTACTTCTATATTTGTTATAAATACTCCATACGTTGTTTTTACTGCTTTTACTTTAAACAGTCAATAGTTTTCCAAAATCTTTCGCTTTTGAAATAGTTATAGACTCACGGGACGTTGCAAAAGTAGTACAGAGAATCTTGTGTATCCTTTGCCCATATTCCCCCAGTGGTAATATCTAACCCAAATAATATCGAAACCAGGAAATTGATATTGGTACAATACTGTTAACTGTGCCTTATTCAGATGTCACCAGTTTTCACTGATGAGTTTGTATGTGTGTGTATGTATAGTTCTATTCATTTTTTCCACATGTATGGATTTGTTTTACTACATAATCAAGATATAAAACTGTCCCATCAATACCAAGGAACTCCCTTGTGCTACCCCTTTATAGCACCCCACCCTCCCTCCCCAAATCTCTATCCTCTGGCAACCATTAATTTGCTCTCCATCTCTATGATACCGACATTTTGAGGATGTTGTGTAAATGGAGTCATACAGTATGTAATCTTTTTAGATTGGCTTTTTTCACTCAGGAGAACGCCTCTGAAGCAAAACACTATCGAACACTATTGAAAGCAACTTTCTTTACAGGTGCATTACACCTGTAAAGAAATCAGTATACAGAGTAAATACTGATGTGTATTTTCCTCCTACGATTGCCTCAAGACAACAGAGCAGGAGAATAAAGAGGCAGTAGTGTGGAAAAAAAGAATGCCTCTGAGATCCGTGTAATATGTGCTGTATATCAGTAGCTTGCTCCTTTTTTATTGCTGAGTAGTATTCCACTGTACCATAGTTTGTTTATCCATTTACCCACTGAAGGATATTTGGGCTATTTCCATATTTTAGCTATTATGAATAAAGCTGCTGTGAACATTCATATACAGGTTCCTGTGTGAGCATAAATTTTCATTTCTCTGGGATAAATGTCCAAGTGTGTGAGTGCTGGGTTAAATAATAAGTATATATTTCGTTTTATAAGAAATTGCCAAACTGTTTTCCAGATTGATCGTCCCATTTTTCATTCCCAATAGCAATGTATGAGAGATGCAGTTGCTCCACAGCCTCACCGGCACTTATTATTTTAATTTTAGTCATCCTAATAGATTTGTCATGATATTTCATTGTGGTTTTAATTTTCGTCTCTCTAATGGCTAATGATGTTAAACAACTTTTTAAATGTTTATTGGCCATCCATAAATCCTTTTCGGTGAAATGTCTGTTAATGTTTTTTGCTCATTTTCTCAATGGATCGCTTGCTTTATTACTGTTGAGTGTGTGAGTTCTCTATATGTTCTAGATACAAGTCCTTTGTCAGATACATAGTTTGCAAATATTTCCTTCCAGTCTGGGGCTTGCCTTGTCATTCTTTTATGATCTTTCATAGAGCAAATTGATGAAGTTTAATTTATCAATGTGTTCTGTTAGGAATTATACTTTTGGTGTCATGGCTAATCACTAGTGATGTTGAATTTAGCACTAGGTTCCAAAGATTTTCTCCTGTGTTTTCTTCCGAAAGTCTTACAGTTTTACATTTAAGTCTATGGTTCATTATGAATAATTTTTTTATATGAGATCTGAGGTTTAGATCAAGGTTTTTGTTTTTGTTTTGTTTTGTTTTTGCCAGTTGCTCCAGCACCATTTACTGACTAGACTATCCTTCCTCCATTGAACTGCATTTTGTACCTTTGTCAAAAAATGTTGGGCATATTTGTATGGATCTATTTCTGGGTTCTCTATTCTGTGTCATTGATCTATGTGTTCATTCCTCCAGCAGTACCACACTGTCTTGGTTACTGTAGGTATATAGTAAGTCTAAAAATTCCTCCCACTTTATTCTTCTTGTCAAAGCTGTCCTGGCTCTTCTAGGCCCTTTGTTTTTCCATATACATTTTAGAATAAGCTTGTCTTCCATTGTTTGTTAAAAGACAAACATTGAAAATAGTCTTTTATGTTTACCCACATCTTCACCATTTCCAGGACTCTTCTTACAGGTCTAGTCTTTATAGGATCATTTCCCTTTAGCATTTTTTTGCAATGTAGTTCTGTTGGTGATAAATTCTATTTTTATTTGTCTAAAAATGTCTCTACTCTGTCTTCATTTTTGAAGGATATTTTCACTGGGTATAGTGTTGTAAATTGACTAATATTTTCTTTTAGCACTTTGAAAATGTTGTTCTACTGTCTGGTGGTTTCCATAGCTTCTGATGAGAAGTTAGTCATTATTGATATTGTTCCCCTGAATGTAAAGTGTCCCCCTCCCCACATTGACTGTTTTAAGATTTTTCTCTTTCTCTTTGGTTTTCTGAAGTTTGACTATAATGTGCCTTTGTATTCATCCTGCTTGGGATTCACTTAGATTCTTGTATGTAGACTGATGTATTTCACCAGTTTTTGAAAAATTTCATTTATTGTCTCTAAATATATTTTCTCCACATCTTGTCTTCTTCTGGGACTCCATACATATGTATTGGACTGATAATGTCCCCAGATGCTCTTGCTTTTTATTATTATTTTCTCTGTGTAGTTCATTTTGAGTCCTTTCTATTGACCTATCTTTGATTTCACTGATTAGTTCTTCTTCTGTGTCCAGTCTTCCGCTAAGCCCTCCAATGAATTCTTTATTAAGCTATTGCATTTTCAGTTTCTGTACAGAATTATTTGGTTCTTTTTAAGAGTTTCTCTTTTGGAATTTCCCATCTGTTCACCTATGTTACATATTTTTCTCTAAATTTGTTAACATATTTATAGTAGTTACTTTTAAGATCCTTATTTGGTGATACAAATATCTGAGTCATTCATTTGTCTGCTTAACTTACTGTTTTCCCTCTTGATTATGGATCACATTTTCTAGTAATTTTTTTCTGAATGCTGAACATCGGAAATGATATATTGTAAAGGCTCTGGGCTATATTGTCTTTATCTAAAGATTGTTAAGTTTTATTCTGTCAAGCAGTTAAATTACTAGCACAGTCAGATATTCTTGATCTTGTAGCTGCTTGGTGTTAGAAGAATATATATCTATTCTCATTTTGGGGGAAATGGATTATAATAAATCTCAGTGGAAAACAGTAAGCTAACTCCTTAGGACCAAAGAAGAATGCCTATTTTAAGGTCTGAGAGCTCATACGGATATAGTTGAAAAATGGTGGAGACACAGGTTTCCATGAATTTATTGAATGAGAATCTCTTCAGAATCTAGCCTAATTCCAGTCATTTTAGATATCAAGAATATTCTGGTTAGAGGTCTGAAAACTTAACCTGTTTTGCCACATCTCATTAGTCACTTCAAGTGATTCTCACCACAATTCTTAAATCTTTGTATCACAGGTGCTTGTATCACAAATAAGGAGACAAGCTTGCAAGTAGGTTATCTACAAAGATGTTTACTGCACCATTGTTTATAATACCAAAAAAAAGGGGAAACAGCCCAAATGACTATCAATAAATGATCAATTAAATAAATGAACCATAAATTCTATACAACAGAATGCTGTACAAATAATATATCTATATTTAAGGGCAAAGGAAAATGTGTTCATTCTATGTTAAATGAGAAAAGGTTAATAAGCATCGTATATAATATGACCCATTGTCCATTAACAAAATATTGGAGTATATAGGAAGAAAAGTCTCTGTGTGTGTGTGTGTGTGTGTGTGTGTGTGTGTGTGTGTATATATATATTTTTTTTTTCTGGCTGCGTTGGGTCTTTGTTGCTGTGTGCAGGCTTTCTCTAGTTGCAGTGAGTGGGGGCTACTCTTCATTGTGGTGCATGGGCTTCTCATTACGGTGGCTTCTCTTGTTGCAGAGCATGGGCTCTAGGAACTGGGGCTTCAGGAGTTGTGGCTCGCGGGCTCTAGAGCGCAGGCTCAGTAGTTATGGAGCACGGGCTAAGTTGCTCTGCAGCATGTGGGATCTTCCCGGACCAGGGCTCGAACCCGTGTCCCCTGCATTGGCAGGAGGATTCTTAACCACTGCGCCACCAGGGAAACCCTATATATGTATTTTTTTTTTTTTTTTTTTTTTTTTATGCGTTACGCGGGCCTCTCACTGTCGTGGCCTCTCCCGTTGCGGAGGACAGGCTCCAGACGCGCAGGCCCAGCGGCCATGGCTCACGGGCCCAGCCGCTCCGCGGCATGTGGGATCCTCCCAGACCGGGGCACGAACCCGTGTCCCCTGCATCGGCAGGCGGACTCTCAACCACTGCGCCACCAGGGAAGCCCCCTATATATGTATTTTAAAGAAAATATTATTTTTAGAAGTAAGACAATGAATTATTTTAACTTTAAGTTTTTAATATTTGCATTGAGGATCCCCAAGACCATACATTATGTTTGATGATTCACTAGTAGGACTCACAGGACTCAGAAAAGCTGTTATACTCACAGAGTTTGTTACAGTAAAACAATATATACTGAAATCAGCAAAGGGAAAGGCACATAGGATGGAGTCCAGGAAAAACTAGGACAAGCTTCCAATTGTTCTCACACAGTGGAGTCACACAGAAAGTGCTTAATTCTGCCAGCAACAAGATGTGACAACACATATACCGTGTTACCAACAAGGGAGTCTCATAACTGGGGAATATCACTGAGCTTTGGTGTCCAGGGGTCAGTCACTTAGGCATGCAGACCCCACATTCCAGAGGTCAGACTAACAGTGTGGCCTAAAGCCTCAGGCCTACAGAAACAGTTTTCACCATAATCACATTGTTAGCATAAACTATCTGGTGCGGCCCAAGGCTTCGGGCAGACAAAAACACTCTCACAGGCAGGATATTCCAAAGGCTCAAAGGTCCATCTTCAAGGACTAGGCCAAAGTCAAGTCCTGAAGATCTTGGGAAGGTGTGGGTTTGAACAGCGCAGGCCGCAAGCCTGCTGAGTTAACTCTTCACTGCACAATGCTTTTCTTGTTTTTAGTGCTTTGCAATAACCACATATTGCTTTTATCATCACAAAGTAATTAAACTAACTCCATCCTGCAAAAAAGCAAATGCATCAGAAATGTCTGTGTGCTGTCCTTCTAATATTGTTTGATGTCACCCAATTCAGACTCCATGTAACAACTTTCTGAGTTGCCAAAAGTGACATCTCAATAACTATAGGTGAAACATATCATTTTGAAATAACTTTTTTTTTTTTTTTTTTTTTGCGGTTCGCGGGCCTCTCACTGCTGTGGCCTCTCCCGTTGCGGAGCACAGGCTCCGGACGCGCAGGCTCAGCAGCCACGGCTCACGGGCCCAGCCGCTCCGCGGCATGTGGGATCCTCCCGGAACGGGGCACGAATCCGTGTCCCCTGCATCGGCAGGCAGACTCTCAACCACTGCGCCACCAGGGAAACCCTTGAAATAACTTTCTTGCCAGGAATGATCTGAATTTTATAAACAGTCTTATGAATTTATACCAGAGAAGGCCAGGAGCCAACTGTCTTCATTTAGAAGAAGAAAACCTTAGTCCCCGGTGCCACATGCTTGGAAAGTCAGAAACAGCTACCTAGGAAGGTGGCTGAAAGAATTGTTGTCACCCTAGCCCTTTGAAACTCAAATAATTTAGAACCATTTTGTTCTGGTGACTGTGTTGTGAATTAAGGATTGAGGATTTCAGAAGCCTGGCTGGCCTAGAGACTGTTCATTTGCTGGCAATTCTGATCATGGACTCAGAGATCGGCGCGAGCAAAAGTAGTCTCTCACCCTTTTCAGTCGTTGCCATGTTTTCCTGGGCGGCAAGGAATGAAAGAGCTGTTTACTGTAGGCTAAATTCTGTGTCAAATACTTAGATTACACTCAACCTTCAGAACAGTTTTGTAGGCTATATATTATCATCCCCACTTTACAGAGAAGGAAACTGAGGATCGGTACAAGCCTCAGGACAGTGACAACGGGATAAAACGAAAAAGAGGTCTCTTCAGTGTGATATTCGATTGAAGTAATGCCAGTAAATCTACACATTTCAAAATTCTTACAACCCAGCAGGAGTAGCCAGTATTGGGAAACTACCTCTGATGCCCACTGTCATGTTTAACCATCACAGAAAGGAAAGAAGTACATGTATATTTTAGGATAAAATATTTCCCTCTCAAAGAGAGAAAAATGGCATAACCTAAAGAAAATTCTGAAGAGAGCAAATTACTAAGAAATATTCAGCATAAAGTTGACAGTGCTTCCATAACATTTTGAAGTCAGATCTGATTGTGAGTTAAGTTGCAAGAGGGTGACAGATTCTGAACAAGTCAATTGAAACTCAGTAAACAGTTGCTCCATCCAAGTCCTCAGCAGTTAATTACGGTAAGAACCCTGCTTCCTGGGATGTGTTGTTATAATAAATTATAATTAGTGGTTTGAAGCAGATACTTTTCCCTTAAAAAAAAAAAAAGTGTGTACCAGGGTAAAGAGCTCTGTTGGAGCTGTACCGTTTGAGTCCGAAAAGAGTTACGGTAGAAAATCGGTTATTCTTTTGGCAGCTGAGAAAAACTGTCAGTCAAGACTGTGAGTCAAGAGCTCCGAATATTATTCAAACAGAAGAGAATGAACCTTGTAGAACGTTCAGGGTGGAGAGGCCCTTGGAGCCTTGGCAAATGTTCCGCCTTACTTAATGCCGAATGCTAATTGATGGATCTCTGCTGATTGCTGTTGGTTTTAAAGCTACATTCAGATGCGGCTTTCTCTGCCGCAGAGAATGTGGCAATTAAAAAGTGCTTTAATATCACTAAGAATGGGCCCAGGAGCAGCTTGGATGGCTCCATGAGCTCATCGAAAATAACGACAGATGTGGGATAGCGCTCAAGGTGGGTAAACAGCTCTGCGCACTGATTTTTAAGCAAAGGCTCAGAGCTTAGCCGAGGATAGTTTGACAGCCGGGAGCTTCCTCCACGCTGCTCCTCTCTTACCTCCAAGCCGCCTCTCCTCCCTTCCTGTTGCCTTTCTTTGCCTTTTCTCTCAGAGCTTCCTTCCACTGCTGTCCTGGAGCCCTGGATTCTAGTGATAGTGATAGAAACTTCTGCGGCCGCTATCTCCTCAGAGAGCTTGGCCAAATCCAGTTATTTCTAGAACTACTGGAACTAGGAGTAACCCAGGGGTGGGTAGGGGCTGGATATTTGGTTGGCTGCACCCTTCCCTCCCATTCTGTGCCCTCAAAGACTGACTTCTATAGGCTGCATCGGCTGAGTGTTATCCTCTGGCTTCTGATTAGATCAGCCGGGGTGGGGGGGGGGGGGCGGGGAGGGGCGTGGCGGGCGGGGAAAGCACCAGCAGCAGACCGGAGGATAAGGGAAAGAGGTGGAGATATCTATTCTCCGCCCCCCGCCGAGCCCGCAGCTCGGCTCCCATCCAGCCCACCCTCTTCCGTGGCTATAGCTTTCATTGGGTTCCAGTAACAGCTCCCTCCCCTTGACCTTTGAGGCTTAGGGGTTTAATGAGTTCCCTCCATGTCCCTTGTTTCTTTTCTCCATGCTTCTCAGTTTCCTTAACCCTCCTCTCTGTAAACAGTCCCTTCTTTAATTCTCTTCATTTTGAGCAGTCATCTGTCAGCGGATGGGACCCTAGCTGATACATACAGCAACTTAGGGCCTTTCAGCAGAAGCGATGAAGGCGAGCATCAGGTACCGTTAGTGTGTGGGAGAGTCATTTGTCACCTGTGCAGCCAGGTGACAGGTGCCATGCTTAGATTCCAGAGAAGCTCTCCTCCAGTAGCCTTCCCAAGTTCCAGGTTAAATATGCTGTGGGACCGTGAACTTGGAAAGGTGGAAAAGGAACAAACCATCGGGGTAAAGAGGCTCTTGCTACAGCCCTGTTTCTTTCTTTCCTTTGGTAAATTTCTAAACTGTAAGTGGAGCCCACCAGGCCTTGGTTTTCTTGCCTCCTTTTCAATCCCTATTTCTGTTCCATTTTACTACCATCAAAATTGCTCTGCTGAAGCTGCTTTTTAAAAAGTCACCAAGTTCCAGGTCGCAAAGTCCAGGTAAGACAGTCTCCTTAAAGCTGGTCTTACTCTCCCTGCCTGTGCTCTGGATAAGTTGTGTATTGATATCCTGGCCGACTAGTGTGTGTGTGTGTGTGTGTGTGTGTGCATGCATGAGTATGTGCGTGTGTGTTGTGTAAGTAAAGATGTATGCATTTATATATCCTCTAGTGGTCCATGGTCTCTCTGCTCAATCTTTACTTTGGGGCACAATAAGTCCCCAGTGCAGTTCCTTATATATAGTAGGACCTAATGAAATGTTAGTTGAACTCTGTGTTAGGCAGAATAATGGCCCCCCAAAGATGTACACTTTCCCATCCCAGGAAGCTGTGGATATGTTACATTATATGGCCAAGGAGAATTAAGGTTGATGGAATTAAGGTTGCTAATTTGCTGATCTTAAAATTGGAAGAGTATTATGAATTATCCTAGTGGGCCTACTAATATAATCACAGGGGTGCTTAAAAGTGGGAGAGAGTGGCAGAAGATCAGAGTGATGTGATGTAAGAAGGATTCAACCTCTTTCACTGACTTTGAAGGTGGAGGAAGGGGGCACAAGCCAATGAATGAGGGTGCCCTCTAGAAGCTGGAAAGGGCAAGGAAATGGATTCTCCCCTAGAGCCTCCCGAAAGGAATGCAGTCCTGCTGACACCTTGATTTTGACCCACTGAGAACTGTATTAGACAAAACCTGCAGAATTGTAAGATAATACATTTGTATTGTTTTAAGCTGCTAAGTTTGTGATAATTTGTTATAGCAGCAATAGAAAAATAATACAAGCTCCATGCAGAACTATACACAGGACAGGAACTAGCATTAGAACAAGGACCAAAAGGAGTCAGTGGTGGACTTGAGTTAGGCTGGGCAGTGTGCAGCAATGGGACTCAGGTCAGCCTAGGGTTTTGGCCAGAAATCCAATGGGTGACAGGCTGGGGGGTCCTTAGACACTCACAGGGCAGGAGTTGAAATCCCTCACCCAAGTTTGCTTCATCCTGAGAGGGGCATCATTATGGGTGAAATGTGGTCTATGTTTGTGCATGGGGTGTGGGTGAACGTAAGGGGTGGAATGCTATACTGAGAGGGCTCTTCCTTAGAACGACTCCTACACCCATAGCACCTGTAAGGACACCTACTTCACTGGCCTTATGTGATATGTCACCCTCTATGTGTCCGTCCTCCTAGCTATGGCTGCCCAGGCAGGGTGGGCACATAGCTTAGGCTGCCAATTTGCATACTGACTCTGGTATGATATGACATAGGAAGAGGAACTGGGTCACATAGACTCTCTTTCCCAACAACCTGAACAAAGAAAGACGAGGGGATAGGATAGTGGGCTGCAGAGGGAGGTGAGGCCATGGCAAACTTCACTGTGTAAGCCAAAGAGGGAGCTAAAATCATGAGGGAGCAGGGGGGTTGGTTAGTGATGAATGGAGCAAAGAGGAGAGACTGAGGCCCACAAGGGAGAGGCAGGGAACAACCAGGTCCTCAGCTGCCTCAGGACCTGACAGCTCCTACCTGATCCCCATGATGCCCAGCTGTGCCTCAGACTTGCTCTTAAGTTCCCATGTGATCATTGTCTTATGTGCCAACCATACCCTAAGTAGCAGGTGCTTTAACAGATCAATATTGTATAGCTATCAGATCTTCACAATAAAAACAAGCCTAACTAAGGTATGTGTGGGCCCCTAAAGTTGACAGCACACCTTGTACGGAACCTGGAGGCCAATAGCAGCCATAAAATGTTTGGCAACAGAATGGAGGAAGTGGAGGAGGAATGGGGAAGAGGTTCCCCGGGTCCGACCCCTTTTACAGGCTTTTGTCGATGGTTTCCAAAATGAGAACTGGCTGTCCTCTGACCTTTCCCCTTGAGTGTAGCAGTTCCACAAAGTCTGGTGCCTAAAGGATGTGGTGTAATGTCATCATCTAGAGTAATGCCTGCCTGGGTCTGAATTCCAAACCTTTAAACTACTAGATGTGATATCTTGAGCAAGTTACTTAGCTTCTAACGTAACCTCAGTTTCCTCATTTGTAAATGGGCAAAAGAATAGTATCTATTCATAGTGTTGTTATGAATGCAAAACGGACTAATCCATGTAAATGGTACAGCACCACGACTGACATATAGCGTGTGATCAGTGTAGTAGGTTGAATTGTGGCCCCCAAAAGATATATCTAAGTCCCAGCCCCCAGTACCTGTGAGTGTGACCTTATATGGAAATAGGGTCTTTGCAAATGTTACTAAGGATCTTGAGATGCCACCATCCTGAATTTAGAGTGGACTCCAAGTCCAATAACCAGTGTTTTCCCAAGAGACAGGAGAGGGAGATGTGAGAAAAAAATCACCACCAACAACAAAAAAAAACAGAGACAGAGGGACGAAGGTCATGAGAAGAAGGCAGAGATTGAACCGATGTGGCCACAAGCCAGGGTCTGCCAGGGGCCATCAAAAGCTGGAAGAGACAAGGAAGGATTCTCCCCCTAGAGCCCTGCCAGCACCTTGATTTTGGACTTCTTACCTCCAGGACTGTGAGAAAATAAATTTCTATTGTCTTAAGCCACCTGGTTTGTGGCAATTTGTTACAGCAGCCTTAGGAAATGAATGCAATCAATATATTTTCTTTTGCTATTTTAAAGGGGAGCTATGTCTACACTGACAGAGGAAGGATGAGGGTAGTGTTCAGAGGCAGCTGGTAGCAGTGTCTTGATTTCTTGCTGTCCTTTGTTCATTTACAAGAGGGGTGACAGGCAGGATAGATAAATTCACAAACTGGTCTTACTTTGATTCTTTAATTGTTAATATATTTTCCAGTTTTATTGAGATACAATTGACGCACATCATTGTATAAGTTTATAGTATACAGAATAATGGTTTGACTTAAATGTATTGTGAAATGACTACCTCAATAAATTTAGTTAGCATCCATCATCTCATAAAGATAAAATAAAAAGAAAAAGCAAAAAATATTTTTTTCCTTGTGTTGAGAACTCTTAGGATTTACCCTCTTGACAACTTTCATATATATCACAACAGTGTTAACTATGTCATCATGCTGTACATTACATCCATGGTACTTATTTATCATGTAATTTGAGGTTTCTCTTACTTTGATTCTTGAAGAAACAAGGAAATTGCCAACCCTTTTACTGAGGCCAAACTAGAAGAACTGGACAGAATAGAAAAGATATATATATACACATATACATATATATACATATACATATATATGTATATACACATATATACCTACATATACACACATACGTATATGTATGTATACACATACACATATATGTATACACATATACATATATGTGTATATGTATACATATACACACGTATATATACATATATACACATATATACATACACGTATATATACATATATATACACATATACATATATATACACACACACACACATATATGTATATATATTTTTTGGCTGTGTCGGGTCCTAGTTGCTGCACATGGGACCTTTGTTGAGGCATGTGGGATCGTGTGGGCTTCTCTCTAGTTGTGGCACGCAGGTTTTCTCTCTCTAGTTGTGGTGCACAGGCTCTAGAGCACATGGGCTGTGTAGTTTGTGGCACGTGAGCTCAGTAGTTGTGGTGTGCGAGCTTAGTTGCCCCACGATATGTGGGATCCTAGTTCCCCAACCAGGGATCGAACCCACGTTCCCTGCATTGGAAGGTGGATTCTTTACCACTGAACCACCAGAGAAGTCCCTGAAAAGATATATATTTGAAGGAGGAACCTGGAGTTCAGCAGACTCACTGACTAGAAGGAATGAAAAGGGAGTTCAGGTTCTATCAGAAAGAGATTCTGCTAAACTCTAAGACTTTGTCTCGAGCTATGTCCTGGGAGTAAAAATGAACTAGAAATAGATCAGTCAGCATATGAATTGAAACCATTTCAAATTCTATTAATCCCTCATTGGATTAAGATGGTCTGGAATTGGGAGTGCCTCTAACTCCCTACCAGAAGCAAAAGTAAATCCTCTCTGGAGAAAGATACCAATATCCAGGCCTCAAGTTATATCTGATTTTTTTTTTTTTTAAGATTCATGGATCTTTTCTTCTTTTATACATTTATTTATTTGGGGTTTTTTTTTTGGCTGCGTTGGGTCTTCATTGCTGCATGCGGGCTTTCTCTAATTGCGGCGAGCAGGGGCTACTCTTCGTTGCGGTGCGCGGGCTTCTCATTGCGGTGCCTTCTCTTGTTGCAGACCATAGGCTCTAGGCACGTAGGCTTCAGTAGTTGTGGCACGTGGGCTCAGTAGTGTGTCTCACAGGCTCTAGAGTGCAGGCTCAGTATTTGTGGCACATGGGCTTATTGCTCTGTAGCATGTGGGATCTTCCTGGAACAGGGATCGAACCCATGTTCCCTGCATTGGCAGGCGGATTCTTAACCACTGTGCCACCAAGGAAGTCCTGATTTTTTAAAAATACGATGTCTAGTGCTTTAAAAAAATTACAGGATACAAGAAACCAAGACCATATGACCAAAAATAAGAGAAGCAATGGACAGTAGAAACAGGTCCACGGGAGATTCAGGTAATTAATATATCAGTCTGGGATTTAAAATAACTCTTCAAGGAGTTAAAAGGTGATATTGAGAATTCTAGGTAACCCAAGAAAAATGGCAGCACATAAATCCAAATCACTCCATATCTTCTCTAAAAAGTATTCAGATCAATAAGAGGAACAAATAAAACCACATGAAACAGATACCTTTAGGATAACTAGGAGTCAGAAAAACATGACAAACTTCAAATAATCTGTCAGTAGAAAAATAAACACTAAATTCCACCCGAGTTCTCTCTCTAGCTGACACTGCAATCCTCTGTGGAGAGTGATTTGGGAAAATATTTAATAACGGGTCATTGAAGAAAGGCAGAAAAACAACCAAGAAAATGAGATACAGGGGATGTAAAAGGGATCATGGGGAAAGTGGTTGCAATAGAAGACAGACAAAGCAAATCCAACATAATTAGAGTCCCTGAAGCAGAAAAACAAACAATATAATAGAACTAATGTTTAAACAATCCAAGAAAATATTTTGGAAAAAAAAAAAAAAAGGCCTGAGTCTACATATTGATAAATCCAACTGGGTACCTTGGAAAATTCCCCCAGAATGGTTGACTCCAAGAAATAGCTTGGTGAAAGTATTAGACTTCAAAGATTAAAAAAAAAAAAGACCTCAGGCCTCCAGGCAGAAAAACTAAATGACTTTGCAAGGGCAAGAAAATTAGGCTAGCATCAGACTTCTCAAGAGCAACATACAAAGCAAAGCAAAAGAGGACGGCACTTATAAGAAATTCAAGGCAAGAAATGTGAGAACCAGAAATTCTGTATCTTGCCAAGCTGTCCTTCAAGGATCCAGGCTGTAGAAGAAGAGTTTAAAACATTCAAGAACTCAGAGAACTCTGTATTCAATGAACCCTTCTTGAATAAGAATAAGTTACAAAGGGATCAAATATATAAAGATAAAAACAAAATCATACATTTATTAGAAGAAAGCATGGGTATCTATAACCTGGATATAGGGAAAAGCTTTCTGTCACTTAAAATATAGGTACAATAGAAGATAAGATTGATTAATTTAACTGCATTTAAAAAGAAAAAACAAACTTTGCATGGTGTAAACAAACAAAAACCCATTAAGTTAAATAATGAAAGACAAAGTGGGAGAAAATATTTGCAACATATATTACGGGTAAAGAGTTAAAGGAAAGTGATCAAAGAACTCAATAGAAAAATGGATTAAAAATATGAACATACACTTCACACTCACACAAAGATATTTAAAATCACTCATAATTATAGAAATGCAAGTCAAAACTATTGAGTTACTATTTCTCATGTATCAGATTGGCAAAAATTAAAAAAAAAAACCACACTGCTTGTAAAGGTGTGGACAAACAGGCACTCTTATACATTGCTGGTGTGAGTGCAAAAGCACGCAATTCCCTTATGAAGGGAAATTTTGCCATATCTCACAAAACTACACGAGTTTACTTTGTATCCAGAAGTCCCACTTGTATAAATTTACCCTAAAGATACACCTTCAATAATTTGAAAATGCATATGTGAAATGTTATATACTCTAGCATTGTTTGTGATTATAAAATATTGGAAACAACTTAGATATCCACATATAGAAGATTGGATGAATAAACTATGGTATACCCATACAATGGAATAATGTGCTGCTGAGAGAGAGAGAGAGAGAGAGAAACAGAATATCTACAAAGAAATGAGAATCTGATTTGCCTCAGGATTTCCAAAGACAACTTGGATGCTTAACTCAATAAAACCAAATTCTGGAAGAAAATTATATTAGACATAATTTTATATCTAGCTAACCTAGTATTATAAGTGTGAGAGCAAAAATAGAGACATAGTTAAACATGTAAGAAATACCCTTAAACTATCTCAGAAAGAAATACTCGTTATTTTTTCAGTAGAACAAATAAGTTAAAAAAATCCAAAAGAGCCAGTAGATACAAGCAAAGGAACCAATGAAACTTATTTATTTTTCATTTTAAAAATACTTTATTGAGTATGGTTGAGTATGAGTATGTGTTAATTTTTACTATACAGCAACATGATTCAGTTATACATACATACATATATATTCTTTTTCATTCTGCTTTATCACAGGATATTGAATATAGTCCCCTGTGCTATATAGTAGGACCTTGTTGTTTATCCATCCTGTGTATACTAGTTTGCATCTGCTAATCCCAAGCTGCCAACCCTTCCCTCCCCACCCCTCCTCCCCCTTGGCAACCAGAAGTCTGTTCTTTATGTCTGTGAGTCTGTTTCTGTTTCATAGACACGTTCATTTGCATTGTATTTTAGATTCCACATGGAAGTCATATCATATGGTATTTGTCTTTCTCTTTCTAGCTTACTTTGCTTAGTATGATCACCTCTAGTTACATCCATGTTGTTGCAAATGGCATTGTTTCATTCTTTTTTATGGCTGAGTAGTATTCCATTGTATATATGTACCACATCTTCTTTATCCATTCATCTGTTGATGGACGTTTAGGTTGTTTCCATGTCTTGCTATTGTGAATACTGCTGCTATGAACATAGTGGGTACGTGTACCTTTTTGAGTTATAGTTTTGTCCAGATATATGCCCAGGAGTAGGATTGCTGGATCATATGGAACCTAACTTTAGTTTTTTGAGGAACGTCCATACTGTTTTCCATAGTGGCTGCACCAATTTACATTCCCACCAACAGTGTAGGAAGGTTCCCTTTTCTCTACACCTTCTCCAGCATTTGTTATCTGTAGACTTTTTAATGATGGCCACTCTGATTGGTGTGAGGTGATACCTCATTGTAGTTTTGATTTGCATTTCTCTAATAATTAGTGATGATGAGCATCTTTTCATGTGCCTATTGGCCATCTGTATGTCTTCGTTGGAGAAGTATCTATTTAGGTCTTCTGCCCATATTTTGATTGGGTTGTTTTGTTTTTCTGTTACTGAGTTGTATGAGCTGTTTGTGTATTTTGGAAATTAAGCCCTTGTCAGTCCCATCATTTGCAAATATTTTCTCCCAGTCCATAGGCTGTCTTTTTGTTTTGTTTATGGTTTCCTTTGCTTTACAGAAGTTTTTAAGTTGGATTAGGTCCCATTTGTTTATTTTTGCTTTTATTTCTATTGCCTTGAAAGACTGACCTAAGAAAACATTGGTACAATTTATATCAGAGAACGTTTTGCCTATGTTCTCTTCTAGGAGCTTTATGGTGTCATGTCTTATATTTAAGTCTTTAAGCCATTTTGAGTTTATTTTTGTGTATGGTGTGAGGGTGTGTTCTAACTTCATTGATTTACATGCAGCTGTCCAACTTTTCCAACACCACTTGCTGAAGAGACTGTCTTTTCCCCATTGTATATTCTTGCCTCCTTTGTCAAAGATTACTTGTCCATAGGTGTGTGGGTTTATTTCTGATCTCTCTATTCTGTTTCATTGATCCATATGTCTGTTTTTGCCAGTACCATGCTGTTTTGATTACTGTAGCTTTGTAGTATTGTCTGAAGTCTGGGAGGGTTATGCCTCTTGGTTTGGTCTTTTTCCTCAGGATTGCTTTGGCAATTCTGGGTCTTTTATGGTTCCATATAAATTTTAGGAGTATTTGTTCTCATTCTGTGAAAAATGTCATGGGTAATTTGATAAACATTGCATTAAATCTGTAGATTGCTTTGGGTAGTGTGACCATTTTAACAACCAATGAAACTTATTAAGTTTACATAAATGTTGAGGAATAACATTAATATAACCTCTACCATTACTTGTGTTATCTTTGGAAAGTAACATACCATATGTATACCTCATAAACATGTTGGTAAGATTAGAAGAATTTTTGCTTATACATTGTGGAATAGAGTAAGTCGTTCTATAAATGTTAGTTTTGCTTGTTATTACTAACAGTATTCTTATTATTGGAACTGAAGTTCCAGATAATTGTGATATGTGTGGTGGCAGGGATGAGTAAGAGGGAAAGAGAAACTTGTTAAGTTTCTTTTCCTTTTCAGGGGAGAAGTTAAAGATACTAATTAACTAATTTAACATTAGTTAAAGATACTAATACGAATGTATAAATATGTGCTTTACATTTTAAAGGAAAACCACTAAAAGAACAAAACGGAATAAGGAAAATTCAATCAATCTTATAAAAGGCAGGGAAGAAAAAAATACTAAAAAATTATAGTAAATTTGAAAGAATAAAGTAGAACCTTTAAGTAATCACAATAAGTATGAATGGACTATATTCTATTAAAATTCAGAGTGGTTACAATAAATAAATAAGTAATAAATAAATAAACAAATAGGCTCTGTGCTATGTATGAGGCTCTTTAAAACAAAATGACATAGAAAAATATATGCCAGGAAAATGTTAACAAAAGAATACACATAGCAATATTAATATCAGACAAAATAGAATATAAGGCAAAAAGCATTTTCTGGGATAAAGGAGTTTTTCATATTGATAAAAGTTACATTCTAATAAGAAGATGCAATAATCCTACAGTATTATATGTCTAAAGATATAGTTTTAAAATATAAAATAAAAAAATGATAGATTAGGAAAATGAAAATCAAAACCACAATGCAATACCACTTCATACACAGTGGGATAGCTATAATCGAAAAGACAATTACGGGTGCTGGTGAGGATTTAGAGAAGTTGGAACCCTCATACACTGTTTGGTGGGAATGTAAAATGGTGAAGCTGCTTTGGAAAACAGTCTGGCAGTTCCTTAAAAAGTTAAATATAGAGTTACCATATGACCTAGCACTTTCACTCCTGGTTATATATACAAGGGAAATGAAAACATATGTTTATACAAAAATTTGTACATGCATGTTCATAGCAGCATTATTCATAATAGCCCCAAAATGGAAACAACCCAAATGTCCATTATCTAATGAAAAGATAAAGAAGAGGTAGTGTATCCATATAATTGAATATTATTTGGCAATAAAGAGGAATGGAATACTGATCCATGCTACAACATAGATGAAACTTGAAAACATTATGCTAAGTGAAAGAAGCCAGTGACAGAAGACCACATATTGTATGATTCCATTTATATGAAATATCCAGAACAGGAAAATCTGTAGGTAAAACGGTAGATTAGTAGTTGCCTAGGGCTGGAGGGGTTGAAGGGAAATACAGAATATGGGGTTTGGGACGATGAAAATACTCAAAATTTACTGTGGTCACGGTTGCACAATTCTGAATTATACTAAAAACCATTGAAGTGTACACTTTAAATGACAGAATTGTGTGGTATGTGATTTCTAGTTTAATAAACTTCTTATAAAAACAAATGCAAAAAGATAAATATAAAGAAAAATTGAAAAAAATACAGATAAAAAAGCAATTGTAGTGCAAATGTTTAATCATGCATGCACAGTAAATTATTCGGTAGAGCATTAAATATGTCCATATTTGTTCACTGATGCTGGCGTGGGACCTGGCCTCTGCAGCTTTAATATAGCTCCCACTGCTGTAGTTCAAAGGCCATGGTTCTAGTCCCAGATTCTGCTTCCAATTTACTCTGGGCCCTGAGGAGAATCACTCCACCCCTCTGGGCCTCAGTTTTTTCACCTGTAAAGTGAGAAGGAAAGAGACCTTCCTTAGTGATCTTAGTGAAAGAGATTTTCTTAGCAATCACTAAGAAACTTCTGTTCTCACATCCCATGAAGACCTGGAAGTTTCCCTTGATGTGCTGTTCCTGGTCATCTCTGTGACACTTGTATAAGCCCTGGCTTCTCCTCCCAGTCAGAAGTTAGAGCCCCGTGCAGCCAGCAGCAGGCACCTGTATGGTAACTGTGCAAAAAGAAAAGACAAGATAGTATGTTCATTTCACTCCGTAGAGGCTACTGCCAATCTGGACCTGTGTTCATTTCGGTTTTGAAGGGATATATTTTGTCTTCTATTTAAGTCACTGTCTTTGTATTTACATTCAAGAAATTTAACTCTTAAGAATTTTTCCTTATTTGCATTTTCCTTTCTAGGGGTCCTATGAGTTCTTTCAAAAAAACTGTAAGCTACTTTGATCAGAGACAGATAAAGCAATGAGAGAATTTGTTACTCTGCATTTAATTCTGACCAACTAGGTGGAAATAGGGTGGACAGGTGGAAATGGGAAAAAATGAGCTGGAAGGTCAACATCATGGCATAATGAAATGAATGTGCCATTGAGAATCAGACCTGGATTTGAATCTTCGTTCATCTCAGTTCACCATTACTAGATGTATGACTTTGAGCCTGCTCAATAACCTCTCTGAGCCTCAGTTTCCTCATCTGTAAAATGAAGACAATATGCTTTACCTTATAGAGCTGAAAGAATTAGAGATAATAGCAGTAGCTGTTATCATTTCTAACTACTAAATGCAGGAATTACAACAGCTAATTACTGCTCAAACACACGTCCTCTGCAGCATGGAAAACCGTGTCTTTGTGAATATCTGTGATTGCTAAAAATTCCATCCTTATATTGAGGTGAAATATTCATCCCTTTAACTTCCATCTATTATCCTCCTTTTATTGTTTGAACCATTGTCATCCTCGTGATAGACTTTAGATACTACAACATATCCCACACCGGCACCAAGTATTCTCTTGGCTAAGTACTCCCCATTACCTCCATTTTTCCTTATAGGACAAGGTTTCCAGATTCCCCACCATCCTGGATGTCAGCTTGGTGATAGCCCCTGTGATTTGTATCTGAGACCATTGGTCTAAACATGGTCTGATTAACCCAAAAAACGTTGAGGCTGCTTCCTCTCTCGGTAATTCTAACGGAGCCTTGAGTGTCATTAGCTTGTTTAGCAGCCTAGTCATATCCTTTGTTCCTGTTGAATTTGCATTTATTTGAAACCTGTTAAATTTTTCAAATGGACTTTTTTCAGGGTCAGGTCCTTGGTCCTCTTCAACCTACAGTTGCACGCACACACACACGTACATATACACTGACTTTTTATCCTATTTTTCAGATGAGAAAACAGAGAGGTTAAATAGTTTGTGCAAGTATATATATTTCTAAATGTACCTCTATATTTATTTATGTGAAGAGTTCCAGAAAGTGCTAAACACAGCATGCAGATAACATCTAACATTTATTGAAAATTTTCTATGAGCCATCACTGACTTTTTATCACATTTTCAGAAGAGGAAACAGAGAGGTTAAATAGAAGGTGCATATTTTTTCACAGCCTGTGAGTGTTGGAACTGGAGCCCAAGCTTGTACTCTTAACCACTGCTCTATACTGACTCCTGACATGGCACCAAACACATGCCCACACAATGGTACCACTTCCATCCGAGTTGAGGACGGCACTGAAATTCAGGTCTTAATTAGGTCACAGTCTCTCTTGGTCCTTATCTGTACTACGTCTGGTTGGGCTAGAGGATTTCTTATGTTTCTCTC
Organism: Phocoena phocoena; assembly: GCF_963924675.1. Taxonomy (NCBI): domain Eukaryota; kingdom Metazoa; phylum Chordata; class Mammalia; order Artiodactyla; family Phocoenidae; genus Phocoena; species Phocoena phocoena. The sequence goes on from NC_089231.1 coordinate 40,057,909, forward strand.
AGCCCCAAGTTTCTGCATAAATCCACCAAGACTCTAATCAAAGTGTAGAAGAGAAGCTAAACTTAAAATTTTCTTTCTCAGAAAATTGCATTGAGCTCACGCACAGAACCTCACATTTGCCCCTATTGAATTTCGTCTTATCAGATTTGTTGGGGTGATAAGAGCTTCTGGAATCAGTATTTCCACGGCAGCCACATCTCTGGCCCTCCGACTGGGCAGCAGCATCTACAGGCTGACGCTCTTATCCTGTTGGCCTTCTTCTAAGTCACTGGTCACACACACAGAAGCCCATACTGGCCTGCAGGGGCCTTGCTTTGGCCACTAGAAATGCTTCCGGGACATGGGGACAACTGTGCATACTGTGGTCTCCAGAACTGTTTTTTTGTTCTTAATATAAATTTATTTATTTTATTATTTTATTTTATTTTTGTCTGCGTTGGGTCTTTGTTGCTGCACACGGGCTTTTCTCTGGTTGCTGCGAGAGGGGGCTACTCTTTGTTGCGGTGTACAGGCTTCTCATTGTGGTGGCTTCTCTTGTTGGGAGCATGGGCTCTAGGCGTGCGGGCTTCAGTAGTTGTGGCTCGCGGGCTCTAGAGCGCGGGCTCAGTAGTTGTGGTGCACCGGCTTAGTTGTTCCACGGCATGTGGGATCTTCCCGGACCAGGGCTCGAACCCATGTCTCCTGCATTGGCAGGCAGATTCTTAACCACTGCGCCACCAGGGAAACCCCCCAGAACTCTTTTAATGATGTGTCCCCAAATGGTCTTTCCTGCAATAACCATGTAGGATGCAAACCAAGATGAACCATGACCACAGTCTCTGGGTCAGAGTGACCCTGAGCAAGTCCATTAACTGTCTGGTTGTGGCCTTTGGGGTCAGCTTGGAGGAGACCGTGTGAGCTCTTGGGCAGAGGTGGGGTGATGTTGAGAGCACACTGAGAAGCTCGCTCACACCCCACTCCACCATTCTGTCCCCTGCAGGCTCAACTCCACAGCAACTCAGTGGGCCACTTTCCCTTCCTCAGCAAGCTCCTTCTCCTTTGATAAGAGCAAAAGCCTCACTTTTGGTAAGAAGAAAATGTTGGGCTTTTATTCCTGGCCTTCTTTCCCCCCAAACCTAAGCAAGGACCTGGTCTTTTCTCTGTCAACACACATCCCCTGTCTGCAAGGAAAAGAAGAATTCTTTTCATCATAGGATCTATTTTTTCGGTCATGCCCTATCCCCGGAATGCAAACGCAAACCAAGCTGGTGCAACAATTGACTGGTAGCAAAACTCTGGCACTATTTTGGGAAACCTTGGAGAAAATCTCTTTTTTGGTGCTGGAGATTTTTCTTTCTCGTTGACAGCAGATAGGATGAATAGAACAATTGTCTTTTTCTTAAGTGATCATGCAGTGGATGATACGTTCCTTTCCAGGTCATGTACCGTGTATCTGCAGCAGGGAAAAGAACACGCAATTTTGCAAACTTCCTGTTAAGTTCCCCTCTTTGTTTAGAAATTATGCTTGCTTGTTTGAAAAGGTTTGTAGTCAAGACTAGGGGGAAGCATGTCTCACTGTGTCCCGCATGAGGGAAGAGCACTGTGATTAGATGTCACCTTTAACCTAGAATTTCTGCCCCGAAGAAAGAGATAGAAATAAGACAGGATCCCTTGCCCCCAGAAAAGGTGGTAGAGACACAGCCTCAGTCATAGCCCTCTCTGGTTTTTTTTTTTTTTTGGTTCCCAAAGGCAAGTAAACCAAGATATCCAGGATATTTGCACAATCTCACATTCTGACAGAGGAAGTTGTAATCAGATAATGTGTGAATTTTATGGGACTTGCCTTCCACAGGGAGTCAGAGATAGATACCTTTTGTCTGCCATCTGTCTCCCAGAGTTGACTTTCTAATAAAAAGAATGAGAGTGTGACCTGGCTCAGACAGGGATGACATCCCTAATTTTGACAAGTCCTAAAATAAACACCAAGAGTTTAAGTGCCTTAGCGAGGGTCATTCAATATTGAGGTCAACTCCTGATTCTAGATCCAAAGTTCTTTCTTAGTCTTAAGAAAGTCTTAGTCTCAAGGGCCAGGTTTCCTTCAGATGAAGAGCAGACAGAAGCTATCCAGGTCAGGGTTTCCAAGAATGGCTTCTACGGCCCTCACATTTCCTCTCTAGCCTGGGTGTCCAGCTTCAGGGGCTCTGGGGAAGGAGGTAAATGAGAAAGACATTTCTGCCAAACATGCCAGCTTTGAGCACAGTGTAAGCAATGGTGTCTCTCCGCTAGGAGAAAGCATAACAAAGGACACGAGGTTCATTTTGGGCAGTCTGTCTCTCTGGACATCTGTGACCGGCCGCTGCTTGAGAGCACGTCTTCCATTTGCCATCATGTTGCTCTGAGTACAAAACAGATTCCGTTCCAACTTAGTGAACTGTGGTGACAGCAGTTATTCTGGTTTTCTAGCTCTCCTTGGTTCATATCTTCTGCTGATTCATCTGTCTTTCATTGTGGGACCTTCCTCCAGCTCTTCCTCCCTCGTGGCCGGGTCAGTACACGATCCAGAGTGGATCAGCTTTCAGTCCCCATGGTTGCCCACTCCTTGTCCCTGACTCACCACGGAGACGTCTTGCACATTCCTGGCTCTGACCACAGCAGGGCATTCCTACCAGATGTGCTGTTTGATCAAGAGGCCCCTAAAATGAAGTATTCGGAAGCCTGGTGAGCTAGAAGCCCCGGCAAGGCACTGTGGCAGCTGTGTGTCCTCAGATCCTTGGGCTCACAGCACAGCAACTCAGCCTGTCTAACTGCTGCTGGCAGCAAAGCTGAGGAGCACATGTTCCTGGTGACAACAGGACTGGGAGACCAGCATTCCCCGAGTGCTGTTTCAGGTGTAATAATAGGTGCTCCTGAACTGGTTGCCATCTGTGCTCCAGATTTGCAGGAGCTTTTACCTTGAACCAAGAATAATCATTTCCTCTGCTTGATCTTACTTTTTATGATAAATACAACCGTGGTGAGAGACTGGACATACACACAGACCATGGCCAGACCATATATGACAATGGAACTCTGATCCAAAACCTCTGCAGCAGAAAGGTCAGCACTTGGGCAGTGACTGCAGCTTCCTATTTATTTTTTTTTTTAAATCACCCGCCCCGCCCTCCAATTCAGGACCAACTCAAAAAAGCCAAATAAGCTCCCCAAACCAATCCCATAGGACGCCCCACTTCTCATTAGCCTGCCTCTAGCTTTCCCATGACAACAATCTCCAATGAGAGCGTACCTGAAGACTTCCTTTTTTCCACTCTAAAGATTTCCCACTGCCCTGCCTGCCTGGGAGTCTCTGCCAACACGAGAGATGGTGGCTGGCTGGCTCCCTTGCCATAGCAAGCTCTGAATAAATAGCCTCTGTCTGTTCTCATTCGGGAAGTTTCCACACCGGGTAAGTCGTCCAGCTCTTAAGCTCCTCCCCTCCTACCCTTGACTGCTCAAAGGGAAGATATCCTCAGTAATGGAAAGGGAGCCATGTTATGGTGATGGGCTGTAGTTCCTTTAAAAGAACACAATAAAATGACATCAGAGGAACAGAAAAGCATCTTTTTTTCTTAATGTTTGGCACTGTCTCTGCATTACCCACGCAGATGTTAAAGGAAAGTGGCCACCCTGGGACCGAGGCTCCACTGAATGGAAAACTCAAGAATCGAGCTTTAAGGATTCCGAAATCCCCTGAAATAAGTGCCCCTTTGTGCTTACGACTGAAGCCCCAGCCCACCCCCCATGCCACCCACCCCCTCATTTTCTCTTTGGATACCTTTCTTCTTGCACAGGATTGTACCCACTGGAGAGCTCCTTGGTCCCTCTAGAACCTCCGATTAGCAGCAATTAAAATAAGGTCTTCCAGCAGCTTGACAGTTTTGAAATGCTAATTAATGCTAAGCAAAGCCATCAGGCTGTCCTTCATATCTACTCAGTCCCTGCCCTGGGCATTTTTGCATATTTGAATCAATAAGTTTCTAAAACAAGGAAGTGTGAGATATGCAAATAGAGTGCTCCCACTGTCCTTGCTGAGACTGGTACCCATAGAGACCCAGAAAATGCCCGCAGTGCCCCCCACCCAGGGTTTTTTGTTTTTTTCTAACATCTTTATTGGAGTATAATTGCTTTACAATGGTGTGTTAGTTTCTGCTTTATAACAAAGTGAATCAGTTATAAATATACATATGTTCCCATATCTCTTCCCTCTTGCGCCTCCCTCCCTCCCACCCTCCCTATCCCACCCTTCTAGGTGGTCACAAAGCACCGAGCTGATCACCCTGTGCTCTGCGGCTGCTTCCCACTAGCTATCTGTTTTACGTTTGATAGTGTATATATGTCCATGCCACTCTCTCACTTTGTCACAGCTTACCCTTCCCCCTCCCCATATCCTCAAGTCCATTCTCCAGTAAGTCTGTGTCTTTATTCCTGTCTTACACCTAGGTTCTTCATGACTTTTCTTTTTTCTTAGATTCCATATATGTGTTAGCATATGGTATTTGTTTTCCTGACTTACTTCACTCTGTATGACAGACTCTAGGTCCATCCACCTCACTACAAATATCTCAATTTCATTTCTTTTTATGGCTGAGTAATATTCCATTGTATATATGTGTCAAGTCTTCTTTATCCATTCATCCGATGATGGACACTTATGTTGCTTCCATGTTCTGGCTATTGTAAATAGAGCTGCAATGAATATTTTGGTACATGATTCTTTTTGAATTATGGTTTTCTCAGGGTATATGCCCAGTAGTGGGATTGCTGGGTCGTATGGTAGTTCTATTTTTAGTGTTTTAAGGAACCACCATACTGTTCTCCATAGTGGCTGTATCAATTTACATTCCCACCAATAGTGCAAGAGTGGTCCCTTTTCTCCACACCCTCTCCAGCATTTATTGTTTCTAGATTTTTTTTTTTTTTTTTTTTTTTTTTTTTTTTTTTGCGGTATGCAGGCCTCTCACTGCTGTGGCCTCTCCCGTTGCGGAGCACAGGCTCCGGACGCACAGACTCAGCAGCCACGGCTCACGGGCCCAGCCGTTCCACGGCATGTGGGATCTTCCCAGACCAGGGCACGAACCCGTGTCCCCTGCATCAGCAGGCGGACTCCCAACCACTGTGCCACCAGGGAAGCCCTGTTTCTAGATTTTTTGATGATGGCCATTCTGACCGGTGTGACATGATATCTCATTGTAGTTTTGATTTGCATTTCTCTAATGATTAATGATGTTGAGCATTCTTTCACGTGTTTGCTGGCACTCTGTATATCTTCTTTGGAGAAATGTCTGTTTAGGTCGTCTGCCCATTTTTGGATTGAGTTGTTTGTTTTTTGGTTATTGAGCTGCATGAGCTGCTTATAAATTTTGGAGATTAATCCTTTGTCAGTTGCTTCATTTGCAAATATTTTCTCCCATTCTGAGGGTTGTCTTTTGGTCTTGTTTATGGTTTCCTTTGCTGTGCAAAAGTTTTGAAGTTTCATTAGGTCCCATTTGTTTATTTTTGTTTCTATTTCCATTTCTCTAGGAGGTGGGTCAAAAAGGATCTTGCTTTGATTTATGTCATAGAGTGTTCTGCCTATGTTTTCCTCTAAGAGTTTGATAGTGTCTGGCCTTACATTTAGGTCTTTAATCCATTTTGAGTTTATTTTTGTGTATGATGTTAGGGAGTGTTGTAATTTCATACTTTTACAGGTACCTGTCCAGTTTTCCCAGCACCACTTATTGAAGAGGCTGTCTTTTCTCCACTGTATATTCTTGCCTCCTTTATCAAAGAAAAGGTGACCATTTGTGCATGGGTTTATCTCTGGGCTTTCTATCGTGTTCCACTGATCTATATTTCTGTTTTTGTGCCAGTACCATACTGTCTTGATTACTGTAGCTTTGTAGTATAGTCTGAAGTCAGGGAGCCTGATTCCTCCAGCTCCATTTTTCGTTCTCAAGATTGCTTTGGCTATTCCGGGTCTTCTGTGTTTCCATACAAATTGTGCAATTTTTTGTTCTAGTTCTGTGAAAAATGCCAATGGTAGTTTGATAGGGATTTCATTGAATCTGTAGATTGCTTTGGGTAGTAGAGTCATTTTCACAATGTTGATTCTTCCAAGCCCAGGACCAGATGGCTTCACAGGCGAATTCTATCAAACATTTAGAGAAGAGCTAACACCTATCCTTCTCAAACTCTTCCAAAATATACCAGAGGGAGGAACACTCCCAAACTCATTCTACGAGGCCACCATCACCCTGATACCAAAACCAGACAAAGATGTCACAAAGAAAGAAAACTACAGGCCAATATCACTGATGAACATAGATGCAAAACTCCTCAACAAAATACTAGCAAACAGAATCCAACAACACATTAAAAGGATCATACGCCATGCTCAAGTGGGGTTTATTCCAGGAACGCAAGGATTCTTCAATATACGCAAAGCAATCAGCGTGATACACCATATTAACAAATTGAAGGAGAAAAACCATATGATCATCTCCATAGATGCAGAGAAAGCTTTCGACAAAATTCGACACCCACATTTATGATAAAAACCCTGCAGAAAGTAGGCATAGAGGGAACTTTCCTCAACATAATAAAGGTCATATATGACAAGCCCACAGCCAACATCATCCTCAATGGTGAAAAACTGAAAGCATTTCCACTAAGATCAGGAACAAGACAAGGTTGCCCACTCTCACCAGTCTTATTCAACATAGTTTTGGAAGTTTTAGCCACAGCACTCAGAGAAGAAAAGGAAATAAAAGGAATCCAAATCGGAAAAGAAGAAGTAAAGCTGTCACTGTTTGCAGATGACATGATACTCTACATAGAGAATCCTAAAGTTGTTACCAGAAAACTACTAGAGCTAATCAATGAATTTGGTAAAGGAGCAGGATACAAAATTAATGCACAGAAATCTCTGGCATTCCTATACACTAATGATGAAAAATCTGAAAGTGAAATTAAGAAAACACTCCCATTTACTATTGCAAGAAAAAGAATAAAATATCTAGGAATCAACCTACCTAAGGAGACAAAAGACCTGTATGCAGAAAATTATAAGACAGTGATGAAAGAAATTAAAGATGATACAAATAGATGGAGAGATATACCCCCCAGGGTTTTAACTTTTTCACAAGTGGAATGCTCAGATCCTCCAGGGAGTGAACTTTGTCCTTTGTTAGAGCTTTGTTCCAACATTTGCATAAACTTGTTGACAAACACTTGGTTGAGTCTGTTGCCTAAGCAATGAAGTGGTTTAAAATGCCACCAGGGTATACAACCCGTGAAAGAAAGGATGCAGAGATGAGACTGCTGAATAAGGTACAGACTGGCTGATGCCCCCAGAGCAAGAAAACCCTAACACCACCAGGCAGAGACCATTTATGACATATTAATCATCTATCAGTCGGTATCTAATGTCACAGTGTGATCAGTAGTCAACAGAATGCCAATAGTGTGTCAAACCCGGTTACATTTCTCTAGAGCAGTGAGCTCTGAGGCTTGTCAGACAATGATCCTATATGAGTTTGAAAGGGCATGCGGTCATCTTTTGCCTTACTTTTTTTTTGTTTGTTTTTTTTTGTTTTTTGGGTTTTTTTTGCCTTACTTTTATTTAAAAAAATTTTTTTAACATCTTTATTGGAGTATAATTGCTTTACAATGGTGTGTTAGTTTCTGCTTTATAACAAAGTGAATCAGCTATACGTATACATATATCCCCATATCTCCTCCCTCTTGTGTCTCCCTCTCACACTCCCTATCCCACCCCTCTAGGTGGTCACAAAGCAAGGAGCTGATCTCCCTGTGCTATGTGGCTGCTTCCCACTAGCTATCTACTTTACATTTTTTTGCCTTACTTTTAAATACTTCACACTTTTGGAGATTGTTCCTGAAGGGTAGCAGAATATGCTATCCCCAAATGTGGTTGTTTGGCATAAGGGTTATTTGGAACCAATTATTTTTGAGAGAAAGCAGTCACAGAAGAAGCTGTAAAAACAGAGTAGAATTTACTCTTTTGTAAGGGAAATGTACACTGATGGCGGGAATCTCCATTTGAATGATATCCCCATCTCTGTATCAGGAAGAGAATGACTAAATTACAAGAAGCTCTTATCAGTGTGTCTGACTTAAATCTGCATAACAACCTTACCCATGTTTACTGTGTTTTCCCTAAGAAGCTCCCATAACTTGTCTGCCACCCATCAATATCTTTCTTTTGTCTGTAGCTGAAGATGGTATTTAGGGTGGTGGTTTGGGCCACTTCAGTGAGTTTTGCTCAGTTTTCCTGGGTATCCCCCATTATACAGTTGGTATCCATTTTATTAAACTTGTGTTTGTTTTTCTCTTGTTAATCTGTCCTTTATTACACGAGGGTCTCTCACAGAACCTAGAATGGTAGAGGGAAAATGATTTTTCCTCCCCTACATTCCCACCCCCAGGGCAGCCCCAAGACCTGCATGGCAATGTTCTCATCCAGGAACATGTCCTTGCAGCTGATGTTGCCTCAAATCATGCAGACAAGAAGGTCCTCTCCGCTGGGCCTTCTTGTCCCCAAGACCCGGTATAGCAGCCCTTCTGACAATGACTGTCCCCTCTACCAAATGTTACTCAGGGTCCTATAAGCCCTCTTCTCAACTAGGCCTCAGCCTTGGCCTTCTGAGTCCATCCTTCAGGAGTCCCCACTAAGTCAGTTTAGAGAGAATACTCTACCCTTGCTATCCGATCAAGTTCTTCGTCCTCAAACTTTGCTGTCCCAAGTCCTTGGCCTGCCTTTAGCAAGAATCCTGTTAGGTCAGTTTAGCAAGAATCCACCCCCCACCCCCCCACCCCACCCCCCCCCCCCCCCCCCCCCGCGCCGTTGATATCTCCTCTCAGTAATTTTCTGTCCACTGGCCCCTCGGCTAGAAATCCCCACTGTCTTTGATGGATGCAGAGTTGAGCCCGATCTCTGTCTCTCTCTCCTATTACAGTAGTCTTGAATGAAGTCTTCCTTACTGCTTTAACAAGCGTCAGAATAATTTTTCCTTTAACCCTTCTACGGGACACCACTCCTTTTGCCAGGACTTGGTATAGCTGAGTTCTGGGGCTCATAGCAACACTGCCCAGCAGGCGCCCTGGGATGGAGGAGGATGGAGCTATTGCCTTTGGCCAGCACAGTGCCAGCCCTTCTCCTTGGCCACAGGTGGGCACAGGATTTGGGCCTAGGCCACTCCCTGGACACAGGCTGGTCCACATGTGCTGGGCCTGATACCCAGACAGTGGCAGAAAGAAGACATCTTCTGTTGAGGTTGCCGAGCTGGGAAGATGTTAAATTGGGGCTTTGCCTCCATCCCCTCAATGGGGGAATCCCTCCTGCAGTTGACCAGAATGAAGCTGAGATGCAGAGGGCAATGGGGCACAAGAGGGAAGGGTCCTGAGGACATCCCAGAGACTCCAGCTGGCCTGAGTCCCTCCTGAAGCCAGGACATTCCCTTTGGGTCTGAGTTGGGATTTTTGTCAATAGCAGCTGAGTGCCCCGAGTACTGCAGGGTGATGGTTCAGTTATCCCCTTGTACATTCCCCAAGCTGCCCTCCCATACTTTACTCACAGGGCCCCAAGAGAACCTCCTGTGCCAGTTCCTGGCCCCTCTCTCTGAGGTAGCCTTGGCACCGAGCATGTCTGAGCAGGGTCTGGCTTTCCTTTTGTCTTTACAGCTGCTCTGCACAATCTCTCATGACAGTACACTAAAGCAGTGTTTTTCAAGTTTGAGCAAAGAACAGACCCTATTCAAAGAAAAGAAAAAGCAGACCCCCCTGTGTGAATTTAAATTATTTTTATACTAAGTGCAAGCATATAACATATATCTATGGCTATATAAAACTAAAATAAAATTTCAAATATAAAAGCAACAAAATTCAAATTAAAAGCAATAATTTCATGACAGATTATATTTTGCTAACGCCACATTGCTAACATTGAGTTATTATTAGAAAATGCTCTCTATTTAATTCGTTCTGAATTTTGATAGAGAATAAATGGTGGGAGAAACCCTTGGGCCAATTTCTATTTCCCAGAGTCCTAACATTTCCATTTCATTGTGATCTTCCAGAAGGAGGCAAGCACTTCTGCTTCTGAGAGTGGAGCTGACCTCCAGGTTCCCCTTGAGATTCTGAGAGCCCAGTTTTGAAACCCTGGATTGTGAGGCGCCCTTGGTGTCCCTGTTCAGGCCCCTTGTCTTAAGGAGAATGGAGGAGGCCTGCCAGGAGGCACATGGCCCTGGACTCATAAAATACTTGCTTCTCTATGTTTTGGTCTTAGGCAGGCAGGTGTAAAAGTCCCCTCATAGGGCATGGCTGCCCCAAGTCCCATTGGGAGAGCAAGAGGGTTCTTGTGATGGTTAAATGCTCTCAGCATTTGGAAGGGATAATGGAAGAATGGGAACATACTGAAAAAATGACATGAAATAATGGAAAAACAGAACAATGTCTTTCTTTCCAGAACTGTTAAAAAAAAAAATAGTATATTGAAAAGGAACTGAGACCTGAGATCCTGGGTAGGTAAGGTCAGTGCAGAGAGAGGTTACTCCAGGACCCTGGTCCCCAGCATTGAATCCTCTGCCTTTAGCCCCCAGAATCCCCAGTTCCTAGATCCTGGGTCTCCAGCTCCAAGCCCCAGCCCCTAACCCCCAGCAGTCAGTGGCCCCATTCCTTTCTATTTTCTCAAAAACTTTATTCTATTATAAAATACTTAAGCTTCATTCATCGCCAAACACACTTCTTTGTAATAAAGAACATGTATCGTAATTGCAATGAAAAACTTAAAAAATTTTTCCTGTGACCATAGTGCCTGCTTCAATTTTTTTGAAAGCAAATAATTAAAAATAACATTTTGGAAGTGCATTTCTTAATCCTTCTATGTTAATAATTGCTTATCAAAATTCATAATGCATAGAATGATATATCATTTTGATAAAATACATACTACTAGTCATTGTAATCTTAATCCAATCCAGAAATTTTTAAATGTAAGAAGTATTTAAATACTTGGAGTGTTACTGTCACCGGAAGCTTTTTTAAGTTTTAAAATTCAATTATCTGATGATGTATTCCTTTGTGAGTTTTGACATAAAGTTGGAAGGAGTTCAAAGTATTGAGTGAATTGCTGTAACAGATCTCCTGCTATTACCGTCTACTTATTTGTATGAATAAGAGTACTTACATCAATGAAAATGAAAAATAGGAGTAGAATCTTTGCTGAGTTCTATCTCATTCCAGTAATAAGTACTATGAAGTGGGCACTCCTGGCAAGCGTAACATCAGATTCTTCTTGAAGCCTCTTCCCTCCTCTCCTCCTCTCAATAGAGTTATACTGCTCTTTTAAATTAAATCAATATTCAGCATTTGTATTATTATGACTGGGTAAATATTATTCATGGCTAAACCAGCAGTGAGCTATGCTTATATTTCGTTTCTTGTACAATGATATCTTTTCTATTCCTTAGTCTTCTTTATGACTAGTCCTAAACTTTGTTATAGAATTGAAAGTCTGCTCTCAACATGATCAAACACGTCAAATATAACTACAATTCCATTTTCTTCTTGGAGACATTCTCCTTCGAGCTCTCAGTATTCTCCTGCTCTAACCTGGACTTGTTCCTTGTATCCGTTACATAGCTGTCATCTGAGATTCACCTCCACATCTTCGGGGACTCACGTCCATGTTATTTGGACGAGCATCCTTGCCTCTCTCTTGAGCTGGATCCCAGGTCTTTGGTCTGCCTTTGTTTTTAGTGGAACACATCTTCGTTGGCTTCCTGGGGAAGCATGCCAAGGGAAGTCCTTGTTCTCCTCTAGGTCCACATATTTCCAAATTCAGGAAATAGAGAGGACAGAGGAGATTACTGATATCATAGGGATGCAGTCAGCAAAATAATCTAGAACATGGGCAACATTACAGGTCACACACCCAGTTTCTTCAACAAATAAATTTCAAGAAGGAAAAAATGCATTTGCAAGAAAATAGTTTGTATAGAAAATAAGAGGAGAAAATGAGAGATTAAAAGATTTAGAAAGCAAACAGTTTATAAGGTGTGGACCTTATATGGATCCTGATTCAAATAAACTATAATTCTAAAGAGTGTGTGACATTTATGAAGCAATTGGAAATTTGAACACTGAATATCTAATGATATTGTCCAATTTTATTTTAGGTGTAATAATGACATTATTCTTATATTTTGAAGTCCTTATCTTTTAGAGAGACTCATTGATAGAACAGAGGGGGAAACAGGGTGTAGATGAAGCAAGATTGGCCATAATCTGATCATTGTTGAATCTGGGTGTTAAGTAGATGGGAGTTTATTATACCATTGTCCTCTCTAATTTTAAGTGTTTGAACTTTTCCACCGTAAGTAGTTTTGTTTTGTTTTTTTAATGAGGAAAACAATAATAAAAAGTCACTGGTTTTTCCCCAGACTTAAGTGATACCTCAGCTGGATATGAATTATAAGACAGAAATTCTTTTACCTCAGAATTGTGAAGGGGTTTCTCCACTGTGAGTCTTCTAACTCACAGTAAGGTTGGTTTCTGAGAGGTCTGATGCTTTTTTGTTATGTTTGTTAGCTAGTTATTGTTGCATGTAGCAAAGCAATCATTTTGTTTACTAAGTTTTTTAACCAGTTTGCTGAATTCTCTTATTTCTAACAGTTTTCAGTTGATGATTTTGGTTTTTCCAGGTATACATCTATATCATCTCCAAATGAAATTAATTTTGGGTCTGCCTTTTTGTTTATTTTTAACCTCTTCTTTCTTTTTAGTCTTTAAAAATAGATGGTGATGGTGGGGTATTGATTTTTCATATGTTGCTACATTGTCTTTCCTAGTTTTTCATTTTGAAGCTTCTTTCACTATTGATAAGTGATAATGGATGCTGTTGGTTATGGTACAAAGCAACATGTTCCTCTGTCTTCTGCATTTCCTACAAATTGACAGCTGGAGCCAGAAATTGGACCAGATTCAAGTTAAATTCTTTTAGCAAGACAGCAGGAAACACATAATGTCTGGTTGTCTCTCTTTTTGTGATCATAGCAGTCACTGATGCTTAATGCCTGTATGCATTCCCTGGGGTACATGGTGATATTCTGCCATTTCTTTTTAAAATATTTAAATAAACATCTTGTTTCAGAATAGTTTTAGATTTACAAAAAAATTTCAAAGATAGTGTGAGAATTCAGTGTACCCTGTGCCGAGTTTCCCCTATTTTAACATCTTACACTCCTGTGGTACATTTGTCACAACCAGTGCATAAGTATTATTATTATTATTATGCATACATTATTATGCATACATTATTTATTAACTAAAGTCCACACTTTATTCAGATTCCCTTGGTTTTTGCTTAATGTTCTTTTTCTGATCCAGGATCCCATCCAGAATATCACAACACATGTAATTATCACGTTTCATTCATTGCTAGTGGGGATGCAAGACAGTACCACCACTTTAGGAGACAGTCTGGAAGTTTCCTACAAAACTGAACATAGGCTTACCATACGATCCAGTGATTGTACTCCTTGGTATTTACCCAAATGAGTCGAAAACGTATCCATGCAGAAACCTGCATATACTTATAGCAGCTGTATTCATAATTGCCCAAAATCGGAAGCAACCAAGATATCCTTTAATAAGTAAATGGATAAGCAAATGCTGCATCCATACGATGGAGTATCATTCAGCAATAAAAATAAATGAGCTATAAAGTCATAAAAAGACAATGAGGAAACTTAAAAGCATATTGCCCAGTGAAGGAAGCCAATCTGAAAAGAATACATATTGTATGATTCTAACTATATGACATTCTGGAAAAGGCAAAACTAGGGAGACACTAAAAGGACCAGTGGTCGCCAGGGTTCAGAATGAGGGAAGAACAGGTGGTGCACAGGGGATTTTAGGGCAGTAAAACTATTCTGCTGATACTGTAATGGTGGATACATTCATTACACATTCATCAAAGCCCACAGAATGTACAACACAAAGAGTGAACTCTAACATAAACTATAGACTTTGGTTTATGAGTCATATTACCTCATAAATTATAACAAATGTACCACACTAATACAAGATGTTAATAATAGCAGAAACTCGTGTGTGTGTGTGAGTGTGTGTGTGAAATATATGGGAACTCTGTACTCTCTGTTCAATTTTCCCATAAACCTAAAACTGCTCTAAAACAAAGTCTATTAATTTAAAGAAATTTCTCATCATATTCCTAATTTAGTTAATCAGTTACTTTATATGGATTCATAGAGTCTTATTTTGTCCTATAAGTTATGCCATTATTATTGATAAAGAAAAAGGCATTCCTGAGATCTAGGACCTGGTGTGATGCTTTCAGCTGGGCGTCACTGTTCAAAGCTGGCCTGGTGCTCAAACTAGGCCACGTATCCTCTTCTGTCGGACACGAATCGTCTCACAGAGCACCAACATCAGACAAGGCCACTTTGAGACTATGGCAAATTGATACAAGACAAGGCCACTTAATCATTTTTTCTAGGCATAGACAAAAGCAAGATGCAACCCACAAAATACCAAATATCCCTCTCTCCTGGCTAATATGAGTGACTGCTTCTTCTTGACTGTTACAGCCTGATCCCCGCTCTAGTCTGCCCTCCCTACAGATAAGATTTGTTGAGGCACCCATCATAGAAATGTCTCTGCTTCCTGACTGTGTGATTCAGAGCGAACCCCATGTTCTTGGACTCTCCCCAAACCCTCCAAAACAAAAGCCGGATCCTGTAATAGTTTCTGACATCCTCTTACTGAGATACCCCATGGTTACTTATGGTACGCATTTGCCCTCACTGTAATGAGTAGTAAACCCAACTGGTTCAACTATAGGCACTGACACTATCATCTATTTTGATGCTAAAATGGTCTCAGATTTGACATGTAGGCCAAAGTCCTGTTGACATATCCCTATTGTTTTTTGAGCACTTTCCTACTTTCTGGCACAATAAGATATCCCAGGCTCATCTTGTAGGTTCCCTGCCCCAGCCCTGGAATCAGCCATTTCTCTAAGGAGCCCTGGTTTCTTTCAGTTGGGAATGATATTAAAAAGCCAAGATTGGGGAGTTAAGTGGGCTCATTGCTTTTGTGGTACCACTGCTTCCAGGTGTGGCCAGGGTTAGGGAATATATATATATGTACTTTTTTTTTTTTTTTTTTTTTGCGACACGCGGGCCTCTCACTGCTGTGGCCTCTCCCGTTGCGGAGCACAGGCTCCAGACGTGCAGGCTCAGCGGCCATGGCTCACAGGCCCAGCCGCTCCACGGCATGTGGGATCTTCCACGACCGGGGCACGAACCCGTGTCCCCTGCATCGGCAGGCTGACTCTCAACCACTGCGCCACCAGGGAAGCCCTATCTGTACTTTTATCTACACACACACAAACATTTGCATCTGTATTTATCTCTGTCTTTATTCCTATATATATGACGTGAGTTCACACTGACCGTCAGTTTCAGCACCACAGGAGTCATTTTATTTTTTCCTTCCTTATTTGTAACTTTCTTTTCTGTCAGTGAGAAACCTGGCATCCCTTTCCCTTAATATATCCACGTATGTATGTAGCCACTCTCCTGCCTCAGACTTCCCTCTGATGCCCTCATGTCACCTGGGCTCAGAAATCCCATGCTGTGCTGTGTCCTCACCAGACATCCTCCAGACCCCGACTGGGCTCTCCCACACTGCCGCGAGCCACCATGACTTCCTTCCACCTTGCTCTGCCCTACCTGAGGGCTTTAAGCTTGAACTGAGAGGAAGGGAATGAGGAAGAGGAAGAAGTGCAGGAAAACTTCTATATTTCCTGTTAACTTTAAAAAAAAAAAAAAAGGAACAGTGTCGGCCAATTTGATCTAGGCAAAAAACTCTGCCTAAGATACTATTCATGGCAGCTTGTATATTAAACAGTCAATTTCACTTAACAAATGTTTGTTAAAGCATCTGTTTATATTTTATTGTAATGTACTTTTGTGACCATTTTTAGTATTTGTATGGTATAGAATATATTTCGGGGGCAGGGCCCAATTTGCGGCATTGTACCTGTGGAAAGGCACCACCATGGCAACTTTCAGGTGCCAGGGGCAGAGGTGGAGAAGGGCTTTCATCGGCAAGAGCAGCGCCAAGCTGGGGGGCTCCCATCAGACCCACAGGTGTGGCAAGAGGGGAGGGAAATCAGTGTTTGTGGCTGGTGGTGACAGGTGGGGGACGAGTGGGGAGGCAGGTGGGCCTGTTAAAGAAAAAATGATTCATGCTGTTTATCAAAGATCGTAAGGCAGCTTTCATTCAGGACCATGGCGATAGGTAGAGAGACCACTGCAATGGGATTCTGCAGCAGGAGAGAGACTGGACTTAACTCTGAATACCGCACAGGCAAGTGGGAATTTGTAGCCAAGGATGAGGGTGGGAGTCAGTGTGTGGAAAATTCCTACATCAGGACTAAGAGGGAACTCTGGCTAAACCAGACTAACAGGATTCTTGCTGAAGGCAGGCCAGGGGTGATCAGATACCACCTGGGAAATGAGGGGGACGAGGAACCTGATCAGATATTGAGGTTAGGGGAGCTGATGCTTGCTGAAACGGTATTTTACAAGCAAGTGCAGAGATGGGCTTGGAGAAGGTTCGGGAAACTGACTAAAGTTTGGTCAAGCAAAGAATCTTTGTCAGCGCTCACTGAATCAGGCTGGCCCACGAGGCCTGTCACCCCTGTGACCCTGTGATAAGGGACTGTCGTCCAGGGCCCCTGCTGCTGAGCCACCATGGTCCCACCTCACCAAGAATGCCTGGGGGTCACCATTTGACTGTTGATTCAGTCAGATGAAGCTCAGATTCTTCCCCCCAAATTCAAGGGAACAAATATCGGTAAAGCCTGGATTACGTGTGTTACGTGTTATCATTAATCCAATATATACCTGTGGATAGAAGATACCTCCCCGGCGCACCATTCCAGACACATAGAAAGACTTACTGTCTCCAGAATATGCTCTGTGGTCCTACCTCTGCCCTTTGCTGAAGCTCTATCTCACCCTGGCCAGAGACCGTGGCCCTCCTTAGAATTTCTAGAGCTTTCTCTCCTCTGTCCTCTCTTTCTCCATCCCTCCAAGAACGGTAGTTTCTTTCTTTTTTTCTTGAAGGGTCATTATCTTGACAATACACAGAACTGCAGAGCTACCGTGACTGCACCCTGACAGCGGTGGGGAGTGGAATGGGGCGTTGTGTGAATCCACTCGAAGGAAAGAAAACCCTGCCCTGAAGTCAGGGCTGAAAAGCCCAGAAGACGCTGAGCAGGTCCCTCCAGGAGCCACTCATGTTTGCAGGAGGCTTGGAGGAAGTTGTGTATCTTACAGGCCGCCTTGGGCACCCACTCGGGTGAGTGAAGGGCTGACCCGTACCTGTGACCTTCACTGCTGTTTGTCCGACTCACCCCCTGGGTCTTGCCACAGAGCTCAGGACCCTCTCGCCCCGTTCCCCCTCCCCTGCCTCAGCCACCCCTGTGTGCTGGTCCCCCAGGCCCTGAGATAACCAGTAGCTAACCCCCTCCATTAGCTTCCGTCCTCCCTGTGGTCGCCGGGTCCAGGGAGGCCCTCTCGGCTCCTGCACTGCCCACAGAGGACAGACGGCGGCCCGTGACTTTCAGAGGCGTCTGTCCATTACCACCGGTGCCCTGACTGCTCTTTCACCCCACCCGTCCCCCACAGTACCCAGCCCGGACCCCTCGACAGTGGGAAGGGGCGTCAGGTTTCCCCGTCTCCACGAGGGCCTTTGACTTTCTTTCTCAACATAACAGGACTTCCATGGGCACCTGAAGGTGGTAAATTTTGCCAGGCAGTGTGCATCTTCCGATCTTGCTCGCTTCTGGGACGTGACAGGCTGTGATTTGTTTGTTTGTTGTGACTAAGGAGCCACAGGCTGGGAAGGCGATTGGCTGCCGTCAACCCTTTACTGCCCAGCTGTGAAGGCAGGTGACAAGGAGACTGTTCTTTGCTGTGTGTTCTCACTGGCCCAGCCCAGGATCAGAGCATCCAGGGGTCCTGGTGGGTGGGTGATCCTGGTAAGGCTGTGAGAGCCTTGTCTCACCTGCAGACAAGTGCTGCCATTATCTGAGCCCTTTCCGGGAGCCAGGCTCTGTGCTAGGTGCTTTGTTGCCAAGTTCGCTGTCTCACGTAGGCCTCACGACAGCTCTCTGCGAGGTAGGTGTCAGTACCCCCATCTTCCAGGAGAGGAACCTGAAAGGTTCAATAAGGTGTCCACGGCCAGGACTGTAGACGGTGGTGTTGGACTCTGGCCCCGGCCCACCTGGATTCATAAGCAGTAAGCTATTTTAGCTCACAGCAGCACACCCACCACCAGCCTTACAAAGTGGGGGGACAATTTCGTTAGAGTGCAAAGCATTAGGGGTTCAAATAACAAATGGTTGTCCAATGCAAGCCCATGACATGGTTTAAAAAAAAGCACCTTTTCACAGCTGGAAGCCCCGGTCTAATTTCTCTCCCTCCGCTGTAACATGGACCACCTCTAGCCCAGGTCCTCTAATGGAACTTGAGGGTTTAAATTTCTGCTGCTGTCCAAGACACCCTAACTCTTAGACCCCAGAACCCACCCAACCTAGGAGTCCAGCCTGAGCAAACTCGCACTGTGGCCCTCTCAGCCCTTGCCCTGGGATCTCCCAAAGTCTTTGTGGAATCTTCTTTCATCCCCACCTCAGAGAATATCCTTGCTCCCCCTTCTGAGCTCAGGCGGGGCGGGGCGGGGCGGGGCGGGGCGGGGGTGGGGGCCACAGGTGCGGCCACTTGAAGTTCCCTGACTGCCAATTGAATCCGGGCCGCCTCGGTGAAAATCGGGAATCTTAACGCCTAGACCACAAGGGCCAGCGGGCTTGAAACAGGACCTTGGTCCTTGTCTTCTCTGAAGAAAGAATTCAACAAGGAGACAGAAGGTAGTGAAGCAGGTAAAGTGTTTATTCGAAAACAAGTACGTGTGGAAAGACACACGAGGGGGCTCGGAGAGTCACGTGCTTTGGGCGTGGCTTAAACTGTTTATATGGGGGCAGTTTTCTGGGTTTCCTCTAGCCAATCATCTTGCTTCATCTGGCTTTGTGCCCATATCTGGTCTGACTCAGGGCACTCCCCGACATGGGCGCACGTCTTTTAGCCAAGATGGATTCCAGCGCGAGGGCTCTGGGAGGCTGTCAGTACGTACTATGGGCTAACACCCCCTCCCTTTTTTGACTCCTGAGGAACCTTTTTTTGCGCATGTGTAGTCGGGGAGGTCTGCTTGACCCCAAGAATGGAAAATGTGGTTGTCTTATCTTTTTACTCAGGCAGAGCTCAGCTCCTCTCTGTTCCTGCCTTTATCTTTCCCTTGAAATGTCTGCAGGAGACAAGCTCCAGCTGCTCCGTCTGCGGCCCAGCTATCTCCTGTCTCACTTCCAAGGGTGTGATGGTGCCCAGAGGGGCTAAGCTGGTGTTTACTGAGGGATGGCCATCTAACCTTTTGATCTTCATCTCAGTCCTCCTGGTCTGTAACCAGGGTGAAAGGAAAGACTGGGTGCCCGGTGTGCCTCAGATCCACCCCAGCCCTTCCTGTGCACCTCTTCTGATTGTAAGGAACTACATTTCACGGACATCTTTACCACTGACCTTGGGAGGCATGCCACGGGAGGCCTGGTGGAAAACTGGAGGGAGGGGAGGAAATTCCCTACTGCTTTACTCTCTCCCTCCGCTTTTGCATCTCAGCAGTGGCTGTGTTCCCTTCAAGGCTCCAGCTGCTGCCACGCAGCCCCTGCATTATGGTCCCAGCTCCCATGGGGCCATCTCACAGTTTCAGTATCTGCAGGAGACCTGGTTTTGGCCCCTGGTCCCACCCTCTGCTCCCACTGTCTCACGGGCCCTGGTGTGTTTGTGGCTTCCTGCTGTGGCTAATCTCTGCTGTTCCACTGTTTCCTGTTGAATTCCTCTGCGCTCCTGTAGCTTCATCAACTGATCCCCTGTATTAAGTTCCTCTTTTTAAAGACCTAGAGGGATTTCTGTTTTCCTGGGCAGACCCATCTTTCACCAAGTGCTTTATGAACCATACTGCCTAGACAAAGGAAGAGGCTCTTGTTCCTCTGTTCCTCCCTGCCCAGCTTGGAAGTGAGGAGGGCAGAGCTCATTTCTTTCTTTTTAAAGTCTAGATTTGTTATGATTATAGAAGTTACCTGTTAGTGAGGAAAGCTCTGAGCATCAGTGATGCGACCCTCCACTCAGACTGTGGGACTGTCCCCCTCTTTTTCCCCAGACCCTCAGCTCCTGCACAAGAGGGTGAGATGAACATCTGCAGCAACACGGTTCTTATTCCCGGATGACTGCAACCTGGCTGGGAGCTAGGCTGCAAGTCCTTCCTGCTGAGGTCATGGCTCAAAGCTTCAGTTCACTGGGCATGAGCTGCCTGGAAACACGTGGATGCGTCAAACCAGGCGCCGGCAGCAAGAGCTGTGAGTTGGTGTGTGTGGGTGTGTGTGTGGGGGGGTGAGTCCTCTGTAGAAATGTGCAAATGCCATTTGCTAGGATGGGGACTTTGTCTCACAGGGTCTCCAGGAAGCAGGGAAGGGATGGGGTGGTGAAGAAGAGAACAGGAGTCTGATGCAAATCAACCCAGTAACCCTGGAGACCGGTGCAGTCGGTACCTTCAGCAAACACTGAAGCCTTTCCTCTGTGTGATATTTATTTCTTCTAATGTGTTACTATAGTTGTTATACTTTATCAAAAAAAGATGCTACATTAGAAGGGGAAATTCAGCCAGTTCTCTAGCAGTGGGGGAAAGGAGAATGATGTTGGCAGAAGAAAATCTCCTCTTAAAATCTGGCAGGTGCTGTTGAAGGTGGCAGTCCTGATATTACTGCAATGCTTCTTTCCTTATGCTCGGATGGAGGGAACTGAGCTATTCCAGATCTTTTATTCTTTGTCTCAGAGGAGTAGGAGCTAATTACAAAATATCATTCGATATACTCGCTGTTGAAGGATGACAGCCACTATGTTTTTCTCTTTTCAAAATGCAGAAGCCACTGATCCATTTCATTGCCTGGCCCAGCTGTGAAGTGCACATTCTAGATGCTAACTATTATGTTTCTTAGAACAACTTCCCTTTGATAAAACTTTTCCAAAGAGTAGATAATGCATCCTTTACTTCTGAGGAAGTGACATGCAGCAGACAGAGAAAAACTGGGGCTGGAAGAGTCCTTTTCCTGCCCTCTAACCCTGAGACCAATACTCTGAGAAGGTTAACCCTTCTGCCTCCTTGAGGAGGGGAGGGGTGAGAGGGGCCACCTAAGAACTCCTCTCTGGCCAAGGGAAAGAACTTATATTTCAAGGCCCTGCCCCAGAGTTTGAAAAGTAAATCTCTCAGCTGTTTGATAAGCGGTGAGAAAGAGCCCCTTCCTTTGTACTCTGGGCATGGTCTGGACAGAAGAGAGTGGACCAAATGGCTCAGCTGATGCTCGGCACGTTAATGAAGAGGTCCATAGGAAACACTTTCTGCCTTTCTTTTTATTATTTTTTTAAATTAACTTATTTTATTTATTTATTTTTGGCTGCCTTAGTTCTTCATTGCTGCACGTGGGCTTTCTCTAGTTGTGGCGAGCGTGGTGCATGGGCTTCTCACTGTGGTGGCTTCTCTTGTTGCAGAGCACGGGCTCTAGGCACGCGGGCTTCAGTAGTTGTGCTGCGTAGGCTCAGTAGTTGTGGCTCGTGGGCTCTAGAGCACAGGCTCAGTAATTGTGGTGCACGGGCTTAGTTGCTCCGCAGCATGTGGGATCTTCCCGGACCAGGGCCCAAACCCGTGTCCCCTGCATCGGCAGGTGGATTCTTAACCACCATGCCACCAGAGAAGCCCACTTTCTGCCTTCCTATTGCTACACTGTTTTCTTCTGGAGATTATTATTCATTATTGGGAAGTGTGTGTGTATTGGGAGTGGTGAGCATTACTGCCCAAAGATTGTTGCAGGGAACTGAGTGGAGTGGGGGGAGGGGGGCTCCATCCCACCAAAGCCATGCATGGTGGCCATAGTGTAGGTGGAGGGCAGCAGTCCCTAAATTCCAAGTGGTAGTCCCCAGTGGAGGAGCCGAAGGCCATGGGGAGCTGAGAGACGCATAACGAGGCATCAGCAACATGGCTGGATCATGGCCTGTGTGAGACCAACGTCTCTTTCAAAACGTGACGTGAGCTCTGCCTGGAGAGGTAAATATACAGCTGTCACAAGTTCTTCCAGGGTTTAATGAAGGAATATTCTAGATGAACCCATTGGTCATGACACTTAGCCAGCATTTCTCCCCAAAACCTATGCTATTAAGAAACTGAGTTAATATAATAAGTAACTATTTGGAATAGAAATCATCCATACTCGTGCTACTAAGAAAGTAATTTACATAGAAACGGAGAGTAGAATGATGGTTGCCAGGGGTGGGGATGGGGGAGAATGGGAGATGGTCAAAGGGTACAAACTTCCAGTTTTAAGATGAGTAAGTCCTGGGGATCTAATGTACTGACATGGTAACCATAGTAACAGTGTGGTTATACAGTAATACAGTAACAGTACTGTATTACATACTTGAAAGTTGCTGATAGATCTTAAATGTTCTCACAACACACACAAAAGGTAATCGTATGAGAGGTGGAGGTGCTAACTGACCTTATTGTGGTAATCATTTTGCAATATATACTCGTATCAAATCATCATATTGTATACCTTAAACTTATACAAAGTTGTACGTAGTCATATCTCAATAAAGCTGGGGAAGTTAATTAATAAGAAATGCTCCAAACCCATGCTATTAAGAAAGTGAGTTAATGTAATAAGGAATTACTTGGGGGAAAAGTCCCAGCCCCACATGTGGCAAATCACTATTTGGAAATTTTGGAGTGTGGTGAAGAAAAGAAAGTCAACAACAAAGATTAAAACCTTAGAGGACCTCAAGTTATGATGGAGTTTAATCCTATGAGCTAGGAAATACTGACAACAAATTTAAATCTCATTCATAGGATTTATTAAGAGCCTCGTCCTAGGGCCGGTGGCCTAAAACTAGCCCAGTAATGAAATGTTCACCCCTCCAAGCAAGAGGGACGTTCAAAATATTTCACAATTAAGTGGGGCCACTGGAATCAACCACTTAGATTTCCTATCAGCACGGAATTCTGTGCCAGATGATAACTGTACAATTGCCATTGTGGAAAGGACTGGGGGCTTTGTGGGAGGAGGAGGATCAAGGTAGTCAGGACAACAGGAAGCACTTGAAGAGCTCAGGGAGTGACATATTTACCAACCAATGTGGAAGTATTTTAATGTTTCGACAACCCGAATGCCCATGCTGTTGCATACCATCTTGGTCCTGCATCCATCCAATTCGATCATCCACCATATCTACTCATCTACCACCCACCCACCCACCCACCCATCCATCCATCCATCCATTCATTCAGTGTTCCATCTATCTATTCAATACACCTATCCTAGGGATATTTCCTTGGGTGATGTGTGTCACAGTGGATATACGGATGAGTGGACATGGCTCTTAGCCTTGGGGAGCTCACAAACTATTCTTGTTATTTGTGGGGAGGATGTGTTTTGGCTGCTGCCATTTATCCTACTGTGATAGAATTATGGTGAGATGTCGTGGAATAACACATTAAATAAATGTATAAAATTTCACAGAGCGTAAGTTTATCATTTTATACGCCTCAAAGAAATTTTGTACTTTCCTCCTAGCAATCCTGTGAGATGGGCAGAAACACATTCTGTTGACACAAACAAAGGCACTGAGATACAAAACTGTTATGTGACAGCCAGAGGGGTACAGAGCCAGGAATCTGGCCAATGGCCCTTCATCATGGGTAGAAGTGGGTGGAATCATTGCTGAGTGATTGTGACTTCAAAGTATGGAATCCTTTCCTATCTTAACATTGACATTGTCTGGCAAACTGCGTAGCCAAGAGTGGATGATCCAGGTTTCTGTGGTTGAGTTGACGCTGGCTCTGCAATTAGCCAATGTTTGGCTCTTCGCTGGTTCGACAGAGTAAGAAGGAAGGAAGGGAGGATTCACTGAAATTCAAAAGTCCCCTGTGATTGGAATGGTAAATTTTCATATAAAATGCAATTCAACACCCTCAAATGAAGAAAGGGCTTCTCATGTTCTTTCAAGGACCTACTGAACCAAGACAAATGTCCCAGTGTTCCCACTGGGGATTTACTTTCTTCCTTTCTGTGAAGCCAGTATGAATGGTTACTTTTCAGTCATCTGGATCTTTCTGTACCCAACTGCGGTAGACTCTGACAGATAAAGTGGTTGCCTCTGGCTTTGAGGGTGAATGGAAAAACACATTCTTGTAGCCGAGTGAAAGAGTACCTCCCAGAAGTTGATCAAGTTTGAGTCAGTTTTTAAGCTGTCAGTGGGGACTAGCCTATAGAGTATTTGTAAGAGGAAAATAAGATTTACTGTCCTTCTTTCCTCCCTGAACTTCACTGAAGGTTTTGGCTAGAGAAGAAGTAACTGCAAGAAGCGTGACCTGTCCTCAGGAGATTTATGACCAGAGCCTGACTGGCAGTGATTTAAGCTAAAAGTACCTGGTCAAAAAGCAGAAGAGTTCACTCTTGGTTATTGGTCATTCAAGAGGTGAAACAGTAACTAAGAATTATGACTCCTCTGTCACACCTCCTTGAAATGGGTCAATACCTCTGGTACCCAGAGCAAGGGCAGGTAGAGCTTTCTACCAAATATAAAATAGACTCCAATATTGTTTATGATGGCTGAGCCCACAGAAGGGTCTGTGAACAGAATAGATTGTTCATGCAGAGACCACCAGTGGCTTTCATGTGCCTGTGAGAGATGTTAGCTGAGAAAAGGTCCTGGGGAACCTGCCCTTGCCCTGCTACCCCTCAAGCCAGGAGTGGATCCTGGATGGGGAGGGCCTAGGAAAGATGGAACATCACGGTCTGGTCCTGGGAAGCAGTATCTGAAAGAGGCAGCATCAGACTCAAGCAGGAGATGATTAAACCAACCCTGTCTGCTGCATGTATGTGGCCACCTCGGGCCTCTGAGGTCCCCATCTGCTCCTTGTCCTCAGCTGGTCCTGGTTAACTTCCTCACATTCTGCTACTTCCTCTACTTTGAGCCCATGAAGTCAGTGCTTTCTACATATATAACCCCAGAAGGGATCAGAAAGCCTGCACAGCACTTTAGGCATTACAAAGAGCTCACATTAGTTATATATTTCTGAATTAAAAACCACCCCAAAACCTAGAGCTTAAGACAATTATTTGCTTATGATTCTGTGTAAGAAAGTAAAAAGTGGCCCCAACAGCTGGCAGCTGTAGTGTTCCTGAATGTATATAAACAGTTTTCACAGCATATAAACAATACTCAGACAAGGCCATTCTTTGACCATGATGGAATAAGACAGAACAAGACTATCTTGTGATCATGCCTGAAACTATACAGAGACAAGGACAGTCTGCAACTCAAAAATAACTAAACACCTCCTCCTTCCAGCTAATATGAGTTGCCACTGACAAACGTAGTCCCTCTTTAATCCTCCTGCCTCACAGATAAAAATTATCAAGAGATCCACTCACCAAGGTGGCCCCATTTTCTGAAAGCACCCAATCAAAAACTGGCTCCCACTTCCCTAAATGCCTTATGGAATCACCCAACAGACACCCACATCCTATAATAAGCCCCTCCTGGCTTCCCCTTCCTGGTTCCTCTGGTGTACACTCTCCATTGCTGCAGCACTCGAAATAAAGCTAACTTTGCTCGACTACAAGTGTGTTCCTAGTGGTCTTTGACAGGTAGGTTAGCAATTGGGGATGGGCTCAGCTGGCTGGTTCTTCTGCATCTGCAGTCTCTTGTATGGCTCCAGTCATCTGGCAGCTCAGCTGGGATAGGATGGTCTAAGACGGCCTCACTCTCATGGCTGGGCAGACAGCTGAGCCACACGTCTCCAGCAGGCTAGCTCAGGCGTCTTCTCGTGGTAGACTTGTGTGGTATAAGAAGGCAAGTCCCAATGCACAGTATGTTAAGCCTCTGCTCAAATTATGTCTGCGAATGTGCCATCAGTCAAAGCAAGTCATGTAGCTAATCCCAGAATCAATGTGGGATGAGAACACGAAGGGTGGAGATACAGGAAGAAGTAATTGGGGCCCCATTTCTATAATAAGCTACCATAGCACTGAATACACACACAGTCTCATTCAAACCTCACAAATGAAGACACTGTTTTCCTAATTTTACTGATGAGAAAATTCAAGATTAGAAAAATTTGAATCTTCACTAAGGCCATAAAGCTAGTAAATTTCAAGGCTGGAGCCCAGGACCAGATTGCTGAGCTGTACTTCAGAGTTTCTCTCCTCAGATCCCTCACTGAAGATTTGCACTCTTGCTTTGGTTCTGCAGGGCCCTTCAAGTACTTTTTTTTTTTTTTTTTTTTACATCTTTATTGGAGTATAATTGCTTTACAATGGTGTGTTAGTTTCTGCTTTATAACAAAGTGAATCAGTTATACATATGTTCCCATATCTCTTCCCTCTTGTGTCTCCCTCCCTCCCGCCCTCCCTATCCCACCCCTCTAGGTGGTCACAAAGCACCGAGCTGATCTCCCTGTGCTCTGCGGCTGCTTCCCACTAGCTATCTATTTTACGTTTGGTAGTGTATATATGTCCTTGCCACTCTCTCACTTTGTCACAGCTTACCCTTCCCCCTCCCCATATGCTCAAGTCCATTCTCTAGTAGGTCTGTGTCTTTATTCCTGTCTTACACCTAGGTTCTTCATGACATTTTTTATTTTCTTAAATTCCATATATATTGTTAGCATACGGTATTTGTCTTTCTCTTTCTGACTTACTTCACTCTGTATGACAGACTCTAGGTCCATCCACCTCATTACAAATAGCTCAATTTCGTTTCTTTTTATGGCTGAGTAATATTCCATTGTATATATGTGCCACATCTTCTTTATCCATTCATCTGATGATGGACACTTAGGTTGTTTCCATGTCCTGGCTATTGTAAATAGAGCTGCAATGAATATTTTGGTACATGACTCTTTTTGAATTATGGATTTCTCAGGGTATATGCCCAGTAGTGGGATTGCTGGGTCATATGGTAGTTCTATTTGTAGTTTTTTAAGGAACCTCCATACTGTTCTCCATAGTGGCTGTACCAATTCACATTCCCACCAGCAGTGCAGGAGTGTTCCCTTTTCTCCACACCCTCTCCAGCATTTATTGTTTCTAGATTTCTTGATGATGGCCATTCTGACTGGTGTGAAATGATATCTCATTGTAGTTTTGATTTGCATTTCTCTAATGATTAATGATGTTGAGCATTCTTTCATGTGTTTGTTGGCAGTCTGTATATCTTCTTTGTAGAAATGTCTATTTAGGTCGTCTGCCCATTTTTGGATTGGGTTGTTTGTTTTTTTGTTATTGAGCTGCATGAGCTACTTGTAAATTTTGGAGAGTTGCTTCATTGGCAAATATTTTCTCCCATTCTGAGGGTTGTCTTTTGCTCTTGTTTATGGTTTCCTTTGCTGTGAAAAAGCTTTGAAGTTTCATTAGGTCCCATTTGTTTATATTTCCATTTCTCTAGGAGGTGGGTCAAAAAGGATCTTGCTGTGATTTATGTCATAGAGGTTCTGCCTATGTTTTCCTCTAAGAGTTTGATAGTTTCTGGCCTCACATTTAGGTCTTTAATCCATTTTGAGCTTATTTTTGTGTATGGTGTTAGGGAGTAATCTAATCTCATGCTTTTATATGTACCTGTCCAGTTTTCCCAGCACCAATTATTGAAGAGGCTGTCCTTTCTCCACTGTACATTGCTGCCTCCTTTATCAAAGATAAGGTGACCATATGTGCGTGGGTTTATCTCTGGGCTTTATATCCTGTTCCATTGATCTATATTTCTGTTTTTGTGCCAGTACCATACTGTCTTGATTACTGTAGCTTTGTAGTATAGTCTGAAGTCAGGGAGCCTGATTCCTCCAGCTCCGTTTTTAGTTCTCAAGATTGCTTTGGCTATTCGGGGTCTTTTGTGTTTCCATACAAATTGTGCAATTTTTTGTTCTAGTTCTGTGAAAAATGCCAGTGGTAGTTTGATAGGGACTGCATTGAATCTGTAGATTGCTTTGGGCAATAGAGTCATTTTCACAATGTTGATTCTTCCACTCCAAGAACATGGTATACCTCTCCATCTATTTGTATCATCTTTATTTTCTTTCATCAGTGTCTTATAATTTTCTGCATACAGGTCTTTTGTCTCCTTAGGTAGGTTTATTCCTAGATATTTTATTCTTTTTGTTGCAATGGTAAAAGGGAGTGTTTTCTTGATTTCACTTTTAGATTTTTCATCATTAGTGTATAGGAATGCCAGCGATTTCTGTGCATTAATTTTGCATCCTGCTACTTTACCAAATTCATTGATTAGCTCTAGTAGTTTTCTGGTAGCATTTTTAGGATTCTCTATGTATAGTATCATATCATCTGCAAACAGTGACAGCTTTACTTCTTCTTTTCCAATTTGGATTCCTTTTATTTCCTTTTCTTCTCTGATTGCTGTGGCTAAAACTTCCAAAACTATGTTGAATAAGAGTGGTGAGAGTGGGCAACCTTGTCTTGTTCCTGATCTTAGTGGAAATGCTCTCAGTTTTTCACCATTGAGGACGATGTTGGCTGTGGGTTTGTCATATATGGCCTTTACTATGTTGAGGAAAGTTCCCTCTATGCCTACTTTCTGCAGGGTTTTTATCATAAATGTGGGTGTTGAATTTTGTCGAAAGCTTTCTCTGCATCTATGGAGATGATCATATGGTTTTTCTCCTTCAATTTGTTAATATGGTGTATCACATTAAATGATTTGCGTATATTGAAGAATCCTTGCATTCCTGGAATAAACCCCACTTGATCATGGTGTATGATCCTTTTAATGTGCTGTTGGATTCTGTTTGCTAGTATTTTGTTGAGGATTTTTGCATCTATGTTCATCAGTGATATTGGCCTGTAGTTTTCTTTCTTTGTGACATCCTTGTCTGGTTTTGGTATCAGGGTGATGGTGGCCTTGTAGCATGAGTTTGGGAGTGTTCCTCCCTCTGCTATATTTTGGAAGTGTCTGAGAAGGATGGGTGTTAGCTCTTCTCTAAATGTTTGATAGAATTCACCTGTGAAGCCATCTGGTCCTGGGCTTTTGTTTGTTGGAAGATTTTAAATCACAGTTTCAATTTCAGTGCTTGGGATTGGTCTGTTCATATTTTCTGTTTCTTTCAAGTACATTTTGTGACTGACACTTTTCATCTATCATAATGTTTTCAGCTTCATCCATTCCTTTTTATGGCTAAATAATATCTCATTGTATGGATATAGCATATTTTGTTTATCCATTCATCAGTTGATGGGCATTTGGGTTGAAGCCAAAAGGAGGAGGGGCTGTGAATTCAGTTATGAGCTGTGCATAATAAAGTTATGCCAGCCCATTTATGCCTTTTACTGGGGCAATTTGACATCTCAATCTACAAACTGCCTTCTCTCCTCCAGGTTGAGGAGGGGACATATGTCGCAGGAGGCAGGGATAGTGAGTGGGGGGAGTCATGAAGGGCTCCACTGCAATGGACCTCTCCCAGGCCTGAAGCAGTCTTGCTCCCACATTGAGGCATTTCCCACAGGACCCCATCTGGGGACAGGCTCTCACTTCATGGGCACAATTTTATTGCTAGAGCCTCTAGACATAGCACATTTAATCAGTCAGGAATTTCTTCTGTCACCAGATCAACAACTATGGCCCTAACACAACTAGGAAAAGATTCCCTAAAAATACAGATTTAACCAATTTCTGCTTTTTCTTAGTTAAACAGAAAAAGCTTAGGGTGGGGCTTGAGAAGGAGGAAAGGAAATAATCTCTATCCCCAAAGCTACTCTACAGCAGACAGCAGGAAGTGTCAGGTGTCTATGAGAACAGGCAGGGCTGCAAGAGCTAAGATTGATTGGAAGTGGCAGAAACTAGAGACAGTTCTTTTTAAAAGACCACACAAAACAAAACAATGGTGCGTTTAGAAAACATGTGTTTCTAGAATTAATTGTAAAAGGCAGTGATGAAAATGGCTGTCAGGACATGTCCTGAGACCTTCTTGCTGAACTGTGCTCCAATTGCAGTGAGGTCCTTGAGTTTATCCACCCCCACAGGGTTCCCCAGAGGTGCCAGAGGGGGCCTGGAAATCCACACTTTTAACAGGGCCATGAGTGGTCTGAGCATCCCATTTCGGAATCACTGTCCTAGAGGCCACCTTAGTTCTGTCTTCTGATTGCAGTGTTCATTTCTGAAGGTGGAAGTCACAGAAGAAAGGGGAATGCTTTGGAGTCTTTGGGAGTGACATGAATCAGTCCTCACATAACTGGAAAATTTAATTCCACTTAAGACACATGCCCACTTTAGGTCAATGAAAGGAGTATTTTAATATCGGTTCAGTTTGTTTAATCGAGTTGAGAAGCCCACCGGGGAAGGAGAACTACACCATTTCTACTGGAAACTAGTGGATATTCACAGGTTGACTGCATTGTGGTGTATTAGTCAGGGTTCCCCTGAGAAACAGAACCAACAGGATATATATGTAAAGAGATTTATTATAAGGAATAGGCTTATGTGATTATGGAGGCTAAGAAGTTCCAGCCCGAGTCTGAAGCAGGAGAGCTGATAGTGTAACTTCCAGTCCAAGTCTGAATCCAAAGGCAAGAGGAGACCAATGTCACAACTCAGAGACAGGTAGAGAGAGAGTGAATCCCTCACTCAGCCTTTTTGTTCTATTCAGGCCTTAATCTGTTTGGATAAGACCCACCCACACTGGGGAGGGCAATCTGCTTTACTCATTCTACTGATTCAAATCTTAATCCAATCCATAAACACCCTCACAGACAAACTCAGAATAATATTTAATCAAATATCTGTCCATCCCATGGTTCAGTTGATATATAAAATTAACCATTACATGTTATTTCACATTTCAAAATAAAGTGGGATCTAAATGTATTCTACTACTCTTAATTTAGTTAAACCTGGCGAAGGACCCCGAAGTCAAGAAGTCTCTAAAACGATACCTCAGTGCTGTGCTTTTTCTTGGGTTGACTGGCTGGTGACCCTGGTGTCCCTCTTCTTTCCCACCATGGCTACCCTGCTTTGTAACACAATGGCTTCTTTACATGGAGATCTCCTCCGTCAGACTTGTGAGTTCCCAAAGCCAGGAACCTGATCTATATTGTTTACCCAGTACTGCTAGCCTGGCATGGTGCCTGCCACATAGAAGGTGCTCAATAACCTTTTTTTAGAAATTGGACTTGATCCTTGGCCCATAATACTGGTATATTGAGTTGGCTTCCCCATCCACCACCAAATCTCTTGCAGGACAGGCTTAGGGCATTGTTAAACTTGGTTTGACAAATTAATATGAAGTACTAAGAGAAATTATTAACATTTTTATGACAGAGAAAGCGTTAGAATAAAATGAGACTATAAAATAAAATTGTAGCAAATGACTAATAAAGATGGGGCTCAACCCAATAAACAGTCTTTCCATAGTTTGTTTTATTCTGGTGAGTTGTGGCAGCAGCTGCTGATTTACAACAGGCTGATTCTGACCAAATCTAGCTCAGATTGTGATGAAGAAATGTAACTCAATATTAAGCACAAAATATAGTTCATAGAGCTTCCCTGGTGGCGCAGTGGTTGAGAGTCCGCCTGCCAATGCAGGGGACACGGGTTCGTGCCCCGGTCCGGGAAGGTGCCGCGGAGCGGCTAGGTCCGTGAGCCACGGCAGCTGAGCCTGCGCGTCCGGAGCCTGTGCTCCGCAACGGGAGAGGCCACAACAGTGAGAGGCCCGCGTACCGCAAAAAAAAATATATATAGATTTCATTTGTTTTGTTTTGCACCAAATGTCATTGAGGCATTCAGAAAAATGTTAAAATACCTTTCATGGATGATTCTTCTCCAGTAAATTTTTAATCACACCAAATATGCAATAAACAAATGCAGTTATTTTCTCTATAATTAAATTGACTAAATTCACAAGTTCATCACATTAATTAAAACAGCACTCACCCAGCTGTCAAATTACAAATAGCTGGCTTTCTCTTGGGCTTCAGATGATAGCTTTTATTAGTTCATATATTTACGCATACACAGGCTATCATTTGCCCTGCACTCTTTCAGATTTGTTAATTTTGCAACAAATCCTTTGTTAGGAAAAAAATGAAAATTTAAGTAATATCTGTTCTTTAACTGAAGCCCACAGTCAAACCTGTTGCAGCATTTTTTTTCAGTCAAATGTCAGCTATGTCCCTATAAATAAAGCTAATTACCAACTTCAAAGTAATAGATAACCCTGAACTTTTAGAGAAAGAGTATGTTCATTTGAATTCATTTAAGCCTGGATATAAATGATTTCAAGACATAATGGTGCAAAAACCCAGTATTCCCAGAGACTGATTATATTCCCAGAGACTGATTAAGACCCAATGATGATACAACATAATTAAACACACAGTGGTGTGAGTACCTCTGAAGCACATTATCTGCAGCGTGGATAAAGAGAAAAGAAACGGGATTTCTTTTTTTTTTCCCTTAAATGAGACTTTAAGAATGTAAATCTGGTTTTCAAATGTTTAGCTAAATCACTCTTTTCTCTCTCTCTCAAATCCCACATGCAGTTAGTTTTCATAGACTCAGATTTGGAAGTTGAGTCTAATTCCTGACTCAGAACCAGAATCTTCTTTTTGTTGCTCTAATCGCAGGCAGCCTCTCAAGGCAGCCTTTCCTCTATTTGAAGGGCTCATTGCTGGAAGCATCTCCTTTATGTTGTTAGAGCCTTAAACCATGTCCCTGTAGGGTCCCATAATCATTTGACCTTATTTGGCCTTGTTTCTGTAATTCAGAAAAAGCCCCTCTCACCCCTAGAAGTGACCTGAATCTTGCTTATATTATATGTTTTTCAGACGACTTCCTTCCATTCTGGATACTAAAACCCTGACTGACTCAAATTTGTCAATACCGGTTTTAAAATGTAAGTCACAAATTCAATTCTGCAGATTTCTTGAGTAGCATTGTGTCAGGTACATGCTAAAACTTTGGTTATTATAAAGAGATCATTTTTTTATTTGTTTTCCACCAAGTGTCATTGAGGCATTCAGAAAAATGTTAAAATACGTTTCATGGATGATTTTTCTCCAGTGAATTTTTAATCACACCAAATATGCAATAAACAAAATGCAGTTATTTCCTCTATAATTAGATTGACTAAATTTTACTGTCCTCCAGTAGTTTCCAATTGGGAATAGACCAATTCTGCACCTCTCTCCAAGCTTCTCTTTCCACACCATCCCAGTCTCCCTCTAAGGGGGAAGTTGTGCCTGTGGTTGGGTAAATCCCAGGATAGTCACTGGTCCTGTTTTACTAGGGGACCAGGTGGCTGAGCCTTAAAAGATACCACCCATTTGTGGTGCCCTGTCCATCTTCCCTAAGGCAAGATTTGGAGCCTAGTGACAGGCCAGCCATCCACTGTTTCTGTGTTGTGTCCACTCTGGTAAGTGGACTCTGCCCACTTGAACCCCCTCCATCTCTCTCTGTCTCTCTGTCGATCTGCCCCTCTCTCTGCACTGGAGGTGCAGGTGGGAAGAGTAAGTATCCCACTTTGACCTTGAACCAAATCTGCCTACTCTAACTGAATTTTCCTAGTGGGCTCTACTTTGTAGAATAAGGGCATTGGTTCACATTAAATCCTGGCACTTTATTCTCATTCTGCTATTGTTCTTTAAACACAGGTTCCTCAGCCTGAGCCACGATGAGGAGGAGTGGGGGGAGGAGAAGCACCATACAGACTTTCCTGGGACCCTGTGCCTCATTCCGCCAGGTGCACACCAGAGCCCCACCCAGAAATCCCAACACTCACACAGCAGACATAATAAAAAATATATACCCATAAAAGGAGAACAAAAACATGGAGTTTCCTGGGTGAGAGATTGGGGGTTGAGGTAGAAGTTGTAATGCAAGGTACGGAAAGAATTAGAATTTCAGCAGGTGCAGCTGGAAGGCTGAGGAGGGAGATGACAGCCTGTGAGGGGGGGAGAAACTGGAATATATTCAGGAAATGGTGAGATCTCAAGTTCAGTTGAAACATGTAGGAAAGAGAGGGAAGAAGAAGGCTGGAAAGAGCTGGCCAAAACCTGAAGCTCTTTGCCTTACAGGCCAAGGTTTTGTGCATGGCTTGGTAGGCAATGAGGAGTTGCTGAGGTTTAGCGTGTTGGGAAGTAGAAGTGGTCCCTTCACATACAATGATATGTGGGCCAGGGAAGAGGGAAAAGGGAGGCTGGGCAACTGTGAGCCCAGTGAGGAGGCTGCCAAGTGTAACACCCAGATGTGGTGGTCCATGGAGAGGGCAGTGCAGAAAGGATTGATGCAAACCCAGGTTGGACTCATCCTTTTAGCTGCCACATCAAACTCTTGGTTGACGTTGGACTTGGCATTGACTGAGATCACCAGATCTTTTTTTTCACAGGATTTCTTTCAAGTCTCCCCACACTCACAATTTACAAGTGACTAGGAAGATGTCTGTATAAAGCCTGACCTTCATCTTTGTGTAAATTAATCTTTTTTAGTGTTAACTTGACATTCCCGACTCCCAAGATAAGTCTCAATCTTCACTCTGTTGTCTATCACTTTATCTCTTCTTCCCTGCTCTGTTTTGTCAGAAAATGGAATAATCATCAAAGCTATTGCTAAAAATGTTGACAAGATAAGGACAGATACGGGCCCCTGGAGCTCTAAGTGGAAGCCCCACTAAATAGCATCAAAACCATTGACCAACAGACTGCAAGAACATTGCTTCCCTGGAAGCAAATCCATCCATCAACCTCATCATGCCCCTGAGTGTTAATCATTTCATTCCATAAAAGACTTCACAGTGACATCAAATACTCTGTGCATTCCCCTGGCCTCTGGACTCTAGCACCGGCAGTGATGAGAAGGTGGGTCATGTGACACTATTGTTCTGCTAATTTTACAAAGACTGCTCTTTCTTTTTTTTTTTTTTTTTTTGTGGTACGAGGGCCTCTCACTGCCATGGCCTCTCCCGTTGTGGAGCACAGGCTCCGGACGTGCAGGCTCAGCGGCCATGGCTCATGGGCCCAGCCGCTGCGCGGCGTGTGGGATCTTCCCGAACCGGGGCACGAACCCGTGTCCCCTGCAACGGCAGGCGGACTCTCAACCACTGCGCCACCAGGGAAGCCCTCTTATTTTCATTTTAAAGATATTTTCATTTTTCTTATACAAATACAAGAAGTAAGATTACTGGATCATATAGTAGTTTTCCATAGTGGCTGCACCAATTTACATTCCCACCAACAGTGCACAAGAGTTGCCTTTTCTCCACATCCTCACTAACATTTGTTATCTCTTGTCTTTTTGATAAGAGCCATTCTAACAGGTATAAGGTGATACCTTATTGTGGTTTTGATTTGCATTTCCCTGGTGATAGTGATGTTGAGCACGTTTTCATGTACCTGTTGGCCATTTGTATGTCTTCAGAAAAATGTCTATTTACTTCCTCTGCCCATTTTTAACCGAATGGTTTTGTTTTGTTTTGTTTTTGTTATTGAGTTGTGTGAGTTCTTTATATTTCACATATTAACTTTTATCAGATATTTGATTTGTAAATACTTTCTCCCATTCTGTAGGCTGCCTTTTCATTTTGTTGATAGTTTCCTTTGCTGTGCAGAAGCTGTTTAGTTTTATGTGGTCCCATTTGTTTATTTTTGCTTTCGTTGCCTTTTCTTTTGGAGTCAAATCCAAAAAATCATTGCCAAGACCAATGTCAAAGGGCTTATCCTTTGTATTTTCTTCTAGGAGTTTTATGGTTTCAGGCCTTATGTTTAAGTCTTATTCAATTTTGAGTTGCCTTTTGTGTATGGTGAAAGATAGTGGTCGAGTTTCATTCTTTTGCATGTGGTTGTCTGGTTTTCTCAGCAACATTTCTTGAAGAGACTATCCTTTCCCCACTGTATATTCTTGGCTCCTAAATTAATTGACTGTATATACATGGGTTTATTTCTGGGCCCTCTATTCTGTTCCTTTGAGCTATGTGTCTCTTTTTATGCCAATACCATAATGTTTTCATTACTATAGCTTTGTAATACAGTCTGAAAATCAATGTTAAAAAACAAAATTCAAAAAAAAACAAAAACAAAATTCCACTGAGTAAATTTGAAGATCTAATTGGCTTTATTCAAAGATTCATGAATTGGGCAGTATCTCATCTAGTAAGCAGAAAGGTGCTCCAAGGGGTGGTACAAAATGGAAGGTTTTTATAGGTAAAAAGAGAGTGGGACAAGGAAATGAAAAGAGTAGATTACTTCAGGAAATGTTGGCTTCCTTTAGGGATAGGCAGTGGGTCTTAGGCAGATTACCTCACTAGTGCTGACCAGGAAATCAAGACTGATTTGTTTAAATTTCCATTCTTGGGAGAAGCTGAAACTGCAGTTAGGTTAGATAGTCTTGGTGGGTGTTAGCACAAGTGACACCATTTGGGGCTTGTTTCTTTTAACATCACAAAGTGTGATGCCTCCAGCTTTGTTCTTCTTTCTCAAGATTGCTTTGGCTATTTGGGGTCTTTTGTGGTTGTATACAAATTTTGGGATTGTTTGTTCTATTTCTGTGAAAAATGTCATTAGTATTTTGATAGGGATTGCTCTGAATCTGTAAATCCCTTTGGGTAGTATGGACATTTTAACTATTTTTTATTTGGACATTTTAACTATTCATTGATCCAAACTATGGGCATAAAATATTTTTCCATTTATTTGTGTCTTCTTCAGTTTCTTTCATCAGAGTCTTATAGTTTTCAGTGTACAGATTCTTCACCTCCTTGGTTAAATTCAATCTTGCTATTTTATTCTTTTTGATACAATTGTAAATGGGGTTGTTTTCTTAATTTCTCTTTCTGATAATTCATTTTTACTGTATAGAATTGTAACTGATTTTTGTATATTGATTTGGTATCTTGCAATTTTACTGATCTTGTTTATTAAATCTAACAGTTTTTTGGTGGAGTCTTTAGGGTTTTCTATATATAATTCATTAATTATATATTTTCTCTATATTATATATATAATTTATTTTATTATTATTATTAAGAAAGTTTAAAACACACCTTGTAGGCAGAATTCTAAGAGAGTTTCATGATCTCCACCCCCTGATGTTATGCCCATGATTGGGTTTCATATATGGCAAAAATGAAGGAATTTTGCAAATGTAGCTAAAGTCCCTAAGCAATAGACCTCGTTTTTCTGTTGTTGCTGTTGTTTTTTGTTTTTTAAAATATTTTATTCCTTTATTCTCTTTTTCTGGAGAAGATTTTAGTCCTGGATACATGAAATACGTCAGGGGGAGGTAAAAATCATTGTGTATCCAAATAACAATATATTTGCTGAATACATTTTCTTTCTTTGTAGTTATACAATAAAGTAAGCTGATTTTTTTGCCTTTATTTATTTATTTTTTATACAGCAGGTTCTTATTAGTTATCTACTTTATACATATTAGTGTATATATGCCAGTCCCAATCTCCCAAATCATCCCACACCTGCCCCACTTTGCCCCCTTCGTGTCCATATGTTTGTTCTCTACATCTGTGTCTCTATTTCTGCCCTGCAAACCGATTCATCTGTACCATTTTTCTACATTCCACATATATGCATTAATATACGATATTTGTTTTTCTCTTTCTGAGTTACTTCACTCTGTATGACAGTCTCTAGGTCCATCCACGTCTCTACAAATGACCCAGTTTTGTTCCTTTTTATGGATAAGTAATATTCCATTGTGTATATGTACCATATCTTCTTGATACATTCATCTGTCAATGGGCATTTAGATTGCTTCCATGACGTGGCTATTGTAAATAGTGCTGCAGTGAACATTGGGGTGCATGTGTCTTTTAGAATTATGGTTTTCTCTGGGTATATGCCCAGTAGTGGGATTGCTGGGTCATATGGTAATTCTATTTTTAAGGAACCTCCATACTCTTCTCCATAGTGGCTGTATCAGTTTACGTTGCCACCAACAGTGCAAGAGGGTTCCCACACCCTCTCCAGCATTTGTTGTTTGTAGATTTTCTGATGATGCCCATTCTAACTGGTGTGAGGTGATACCTGACTGTAGTTTTGATTTGCATTTCTCTAATAATTAATGATGTTGAGCAGTTTTTTATGTACCTCTTGGCTATCTGTATGTCTTCTTTGGAGAGGTGTCTATTTAGGTCTTATTCCCATTTTATGATTGGATTGTTTTTTTAATATTGAGCTGCATGAGCTGTTTATATATTTTGGAGATTAATTCTTTGTCCATTGATTTGTTTGCAAATATTTTCTTCCATTCTGAGGGTTGTCTTTTCGTCTTGTTTATAGTTTCCTTCTCTGTGCAAAAGCTTTTAATTTTCATTAGGTCTCATTTGTTTATTTTTATTTCCTTTACTCTAGGAGCTGGGGCAAAAAAGATCTTGCCCTGGTTTATGTCAAAGAGTGTTTTTCCTATGTTTTCCTCTAAGAGTTTTATAGTGTCTGATCTTACATTTAGGTCTTTAATCCATTTTGAGTTTATTTTTGTGTATGGTGTTCTAATTTCATTCCTTTACATGTAGCTGTCCACTTTTCCTAGCACCACTTATTGAAGAGACTGTCTTTTCTCCATTGTATATCCTTGCCTCCTTTGTCATAGATTAGTTGACCATAGGTGCATGGCTTTATCTCTGGGCTTTCTATCCTGTTCCATTGATCTATTTTTCTGTTTTTGTGCCAGTACCATATTGTCTTGATTACTTTAGCTTTGTAATATAGTCTGAAGTCAGGGAATCTGATTCCTCCAGCTCTGTTTTTTGCCCTCAAGACTGCTTTGGCTATTCAGGGTCTTTTGTGTCTCCATACAAATTGTAAGATTTTTTGTTCTAGTTCCGTAAAAAATGCCACTGGTAATTTGATAGGGATTGCATTGAATCTGTAGATTGCTTTGGGTAGTATAGTCATTTTCACCACATTGCTTCTTCCAATCCAAGAACATGATATATCTCTCTATTTGTTTGTGTCATCTTTGATCTCTTTCATCAGTGTCTTATAGTTTTCTGAGTACAGGTCTTTTACCTCCTTAGGTGGGTTTATTCCTAGGTATTTTATTCTTTTTGTTGCAATGGTGAATGGGATCATTTCCTTAATTTCTCTTTCTGATCTTTCATTGTTAGTGTATAGGAATGCAAGAGATTTCTGAGCATTAATTTTGTATCCTGCAAGTTTACCAAATCCATTGATTAGCTCTAGTAGTTTTCTGGTGGCATCTTTAGGATTCTCTATGTATAGTATCATGTCATCTGCAAACAGTGACAGTTATACTTCTTTTCCAATTTGGATTCCTTTTATTTCTTTTTCTTCTCTGATTGCCATGGCTAGGACTTCCAAAACTATGTTGAATAATAGTGGTGAGAGTTGACATCCTTGTCTTGTTCCTGATTTTAGAGGAAATGCTTTCAGTTTTCACCATTGAGAATGATGTTTGCTGTGTGTTTTTCATATATGGCCTTTATTATGTTGAGGTAGGTTCCCTCTATGCCCACTATCTGAAGAGCTTTTAACATAAATGAGTGTTGAATTTTGTCAAAAGCTTTTTCTGCATCTATTGAGATGATCATATACTTTTTATTCTTCAATTTTTTAATATGGTGTATCACATTGATTGATTTGAGTATATTGAGGAATCCTTGCATGCCTGAGATAAATCCCCTTGATTATGGTGTATGATCATTTTGATGTGTTTTTGGATTATTCTTGCTAGTATTTTGTTGAGGATTTTTGCATCTGTATTCGTCAGTGATATTGGTCTGTAATTTTCTTTTTTTGTGATATCTTTGTTTGGTTTTGGTATCAGGGTGATGGTGGCCTCATAGAATGAGTTTGGGAGTGTTCCTTCCTCTGCAATTTTTGGGAAGAGTTTGAGAAGGATGGGTGTTAGCTCTTCTCTAAATGTTTGATAGAATTCACCTGTGAAGCCATCTGGTCCTGGACTTTTGTCTGTTGGAAGATTTTAAATCACAGTTTCAATTCATTACTTGGGATTGGTCTGTTCATATTTTCTATTTCTTCCTGGTTCAGTCTGGGAAGGTTATACCTTTCTAAGAATTTGTCGATTTCTTCCAGGTTGTACATTTTATTGGTATAGAGTTGCTTGCAGTAGTCTCTTATGATGCTTTGTATTTTCTGCGGTGTCTGTTGTAAGTTCTCCTTTTTCTTTTCTAATTTTATTGATTTGAGTCCTCTCCCTCCTTTTCTTGATGAGTCTGGCTAAAGGTTTATCAATTTTATCTTCTCAAAGAACCAGCTTTTAGTTTTATTGATCTTTGCTATTGTTTTGTTTGTTTCTATTTCATTTATTTTTGCTCTGATTTTTATGGTTTCTTTCCTTCTATTAGCTTTGGGTTTTGTTTGTTCTTCTTTCTTTAGTTGATTTAGGGGTAAGCTTAGGTTGTTTCTTTGAGATTTTTCTTGTTTCCTGAGGTAGGATTGTATCACTATAAACTTCCCTCTTAGAACTGCTTTCACTGCATCCCATAGGTTTTGGATCATCGTGTTTTCATTGTCATTTGTCTCTAGCTATTTTTTATTTCCCCTTTGATTTCTTCAGTGATCTCTTGGTTATTTAGTAACGTATTGTTTAGCCTCCATGTGTTTGTGTTTTTAACGTTTTTTTCCGTGTAATTGATTTCTAATCTCATAGCGTTGTTGTCGGAAAGGATGCTTGATATGATTTCAGTTTTCTTAAATTT
This sequence comes from Phocoena phocoena, assembly GCF_963924675.1. NCBI lineage: Eukaryota > Metazoa > Chordata > Mammalia > Artiodactyla > Phocoenidae > Phocoena > Phocoena phocoena. The sequence continues at coordinate 40,098,808 of NC_089231.1, forward strand.
ACTGAGGCTTGATTTCTTACCCAAGATATGTTCTATCCTTGTGAATGTTAAGTGTGCACTTGAGAAGAAAGTGTAATCTGCTGTTTTTGGATGGAATGTCCTATAAATATCAATTAAATCTACCTGGTCTGCTGTGTCATTTAAAGCTTGTGTTTCCTTATTTATTTTCATTTTGGATGATCTGTCCATTGGTGAAAGTGGGGTGTTAAAGTCCCCTACTATGAATGTGTTACTGTCGATTTCTCCTTTTATGGCTGTTAGTATTTGCCTTATGTATTGAGGTGCTCCTATGTTGGGTGCATAAATATTTACAATTGTTATATCTTCTTCTTGGATCGATCCCTTGATCATTATGTAGTGTCCTTCTTTGTCTCTTCTAATAGTCTTTATTTTAAAGTCTATTTTGTCTGATATGAGAATTGCTACTCCAGCTTTCTTTTGGTTTCCATTTGCATGGAATATCTTTTTCCATCCCCTCACTTTCAGTCTGTATGTGTCCCTAGATCTGAAATGTGTCTCTTGTAGACAGCGTATATATGGGTCTTGTTTTTGTATCCATTCAGCAAGCCTGTGTCTTTTGGTTGGAGCATTTAATCCATTTATGTTTAAGGTAATTATCTATACGTATGTTCCTATAACCATTTCCTTAATTGTTTTGGGTTTGTTTTTGTAGGTCCTTTTCTTCTCTTGTGTTCCCCACTTAGAGAAGTTCCTTTAGCATTTGTTGTAGAGCTGGTTTTGTGGTGCTGAATTCCCTTGGCTTTTGCTTGTCTGTAAAGCTTTTGATTTCTCCATCGAATCTGAATGAGATCCTTGCCAGGTAGCGTAGTCTTGGCTGTAGGTTCTTCCCTTTCATCACTTTAAATATATCAGGCCACTCCCTTCTGGCTTGTAGAGTTTCTGCTGAGAAATCAGCTGTTAACCTTATGAGAGTTCCCTTGTATGTTAGTTGTCGTTTTTCCCTTGTTGCTTTCAATAATTTTTCTTTGTCTTTAATTTTTGTCAGTTTGATTCCTATGTGTCTTGGCGTGTTTCTCCTTGGGTTTATCCTGCCTGGGACTCTCTGTGCTTCCTGGACTTGGGTGGCTATTTCCTTTCCCATGTTAGGGAATTTTTCAACTATAATCTCTCTCTCTTTTTTTTTTTTCTTTATAAATTTATTTATTTAGGCTGCATTGGGTCTTCTTTGCTGAGCACGGGCTTCCTCTCTAGTTGTGGCAAGGAAGGCTACTCTTTGTTGCCGTGCACGGGCTTCTCATTGCAGTGGCTTCTCTTGTTGCAGAGCATGGGCTCTAGGATCACAGGCTTCAGTAGTTGTGGCTCACGGGCTCTAGAGTGCAGGCTTAGCAGTTGTGGTGCACACGCTTAGTTGCTCCATGGCATGTGGGCTCTTCCCGGAGCAGGGCTCGAACCTGTGTCCCCTGCATTGGCAGGTGGATTCTTAACCATTGCACCATCAGGGAAGTCCCTATAATCTCTTCAGATATTTTCTTGGGTCCTTTTTCTCTCTCTCTTCACCTTCTGGGACCCCTATAATGTGAATGTTCGTGCGTTTAATGTTGTGCCTGAGGTCTCTTAGGCTGTCTTCATTTGCTTTCATTCTGTTTTCTTTATTCTGTTCTGTGGCAGTGAATTCCACCGTTCTGTCTTCCAGGTCACTTATCTGTTCTTCTGCCTCAGTTATTTTGCTATTGATTCCTTCTTGTGTATTTTTCATTTCGGTTATTGTATTGTTTATCTCTGTTTGTTTGTTCTTTAATTCTTCTAGGTCTTTTTTAACCATTTCTTGCATCTTCTCGATCTTTGCCTCCATTCTTTTTCCAAGGTCCTGGATCATCTTCACTGTCATTATTCTGAATTCTTTTTCTGGAAGGTTGCCTATCTCCACTTCATTTAATTGTTTTCCTGGGGTTTTATCTTGTTCCTTCATTTGTTACATAGTCCTTTGCCTTTTCATTTTGTCTGTCTTTCTGTGAATGTGGTTTTCGTTCCACAAGCTGCAGGATTGTAGTTCTTCCTTCTTCTGCTGTCTGCCCTCTGGTGGATGAGGCTATCTAAGAGACTTGTGCAAGCTTCCTGTTGGGAGGGACTGGTGGTGGGTAGAGCTGGATGTTGCTCTGGTGGACAGAGCTCAGTAAAACTTTAATCCGCTTGTCTGCTGATGGGTGGGGCTGGGTTCCCTCCCTGTTGGTTGTTTGGCCTCAGGAGACCCAGCACTGGAGCCTACCCAGCTCTTTGGTGGGGCTAATGGTGGACTCTGGGAGGGCTCACGCCAAGGATTACTTCCCAGAACTTTGGCTGCCAGTGTCCTTGTCCCCACAGTGAGCCACAGCCATCCCCCCACCTCTGCAGGAAACCCTCCAACCCTAGCAGGGAGATCTGGTTCAGTCTCCTATGGGGTCACTGCTCCTTCCCTTGGGTCCTGATGTGCACACTACTTTGTGTGTGCCCTCCAAGAGTGGAGTCTCTGTTTCCCCCAGTCCTGTCAAAATCCTGTAATCAAATCCCTCTAGCCTTCAAAGTCTGATTCTCTAGGAATTCCTCCTCCCATTGCCAGACCCCCAGGTTGGGAATCCTGACATGGGGCTCAGAACCTTCACCCCAGTGGGTGGACTTCTGTGGTATAAGTGTTCTCCAGTTTGTGAGTCACCCACCCAGCAGTTATGGGATTTGATTTTATTGTGATTGCTCCCCTCCTACCATCTCACTGTGGCTTCTCCTTTGTCTTTGGATGTGGGGTATCTTTTTTGGTGAGTTCCAGTGTCTTCCTGTCAATGATTGTTCAGCAGTTAGTTGTGATCTGGTGTTCTCACAAGAGGGAGTGAGCGCATATCCTTCTACTCCACCATCTTGAACTAATGAGCCAACCTCAAGTTAATGGAAAGAGAGATTTACCTGTACGGGCATGACCTAATCAGATGAACTCTTTCAAAGAAATGCAAAGCAACTGAGACTGTCTCCTGTTGGCCCTGATGAAGTCAACAGCCATGCTGTTAACTGCCTAAGGAGGGTGACAGCCAATCAGAGCACAAACCTCAGTCCTACAATGCAAGGAACTGAATTTGCCAGCAACCTGAGGGAGCTTGGAAGCTCATTCTTCCCAAGTTGAGCTTGTAGATGGGAATGCAGCCCAGATGATATCTTTGCTGTCACCTTGTGAGACCCTGAGCAGAGAACCCAACTAAGTATTCCTGGACTTCTAACCCACAAAAACTCCTAACCCACAAAAACAGAGTAAATTTGTGTTATTTTAAGCCACTAAGTTTGTGGTAATTTGTTATGCAGTGATAGAAAACAGTAACACACACAAAAGTAGAGAGAATAGTACAATATAGCGCTACTCAAACTATAGTCCATGGACCCATTGTGTCCACAGTCTGTTTGTTTCTGATCCATGAGGCATTAAGTACAGAAATTGAGAGTAAACACTGAGAGACTTTCACAGAAATTTGACATTGCCATGACTTCCAAGTGCCTGTCACTGGATTCATCTCAAGAAGCAGGATAGACAGTTTGGATTTATTAAACTTACATGATGTGGGCTTCCCTGGTGGTGCAGTGGTTGAGAGTCTGCCTGCCGATGCAGGGGACACGGGTTCGTGCACTGGCCTGGGAAGACCCCACATGCCACGGAGCGGCTGGGTCTGTGAGCCATGGCCACTGAGCCTGCGCGTCCGAAGCCTGTGCTCCGCAACGGGGGAGGCCACAACAATGGGAGGCCCGCGTACCGCAAAAAAAATAAAAAAATAATAAATAAGTAAATAAACTTACATGTTGAATTGTGTACGGTGTGACCGATGTACCAGATACACATTGCAACATATACAATTTTCAGTTTAATTTGGCAACTGAAATCTAAAAGTTATAAAACTCCTACTTTAAGCATTTATTTATTTTTATGACTTGTTATTTTTTTAAAATCAAGCTTTCCTGTTTTTAATTTAGCAAATTATTAGCTTAATTAGGAAAATAGCAATCCAATGATTTATTTTTAACCCTATGTTATTTGACCCCATGTTTCATTGACCATAGCTTGATACAGGGAGGAACTGCCTAGTATAAAGAAAACAAACACACAGAGCAAATAAAGCCAGTAAAGAATTTTTAATTGTAGCATAAAGAATGCACAGATTTGTTAATATGGTAATTCTAGTATGTGTGAAATTTAAACATGATGGTGATATGTATTCTTTCTAACTTCAGTGTCAGTAAATGCAACTAGCTCTGAACTATATAAATTACAAAAGAATATATCATCAACAAATGTAGTTTGGAGTTTGTTTTGTGTAGGACAGTGTGTTCTGATAGCATAGTTGCAATGATGGGAGAATATTCTGGACCAGTCACCTGGATTAAGGAGCTTGTGAATTAATGCACTGCTTCCTTCATTGAGAAAGTCTTGTTACCAAAACAAGCAAATAAAAAAATCACGTGAACTAGTGCATTTAATGATTAATTAAAAATCTGTGAATTACATAAAAGCAAAATGCATTAACATGGAAACAACCTAAATATCCCTTGATGGATGAATGGATAAAGAAGGTACAGTATATATATACAATGGCATGCTATTCAGCCATAAAAAAGAATGAAATAATGTAAATCAACTATACTTCATTAAAAAAGTCATTCTACTTTTATGTGATGTATGGATGTGGAGCATAATAATCTCTTACTGCATGCTGAGGCGCAATGCTTGTTGCAGGGAGAATTCTTTTGGAATACAATGCAGAACAAATTCACCATTTTTCTGTAAGGTAAGGAATCAGTTTGATCCAATGTGTATTTTTGTTTTTTTAAATTTATTTATTTAATTTATTTTTTTATTTTTGGCTGTGTTGGGTCTTTGTTGCTGTGCACGGACTTTCTCTAGTTGCAGCAAGCGGGGGCTACTGTTGGTTGCAGTGCGTGGGCTTCTCATTGCAGTGGCTTCTCTTGTTGTGGAGCATGGGCTCTAGGCACGAGAGCTTCAGTAGTTGTGGGTTGAGGGCTCAGTAGTTGTGCTCACGGGCTCTAGAGCGCAGGCTCAGTAGTGTGGCGCACGGGCTTAGTTGCTCCACGGTATTTGGGATCTTCCCGGACAAGGGCTTGAACCCATGTCCCCTGCATTGGCAGGCGGATTCTTAATCACTGAGCCACCAGGGAAGCCCCTGATCCAATGTTTGAAGATGTGAACTAGAGCTCCAGACTTGTTGATTTGTCTGATCTCTTAGATATTTTTGGGGTTTTTTGTTTGTTTTTGCTTTTGCGATACGCGGGCCTCTCACTGTTGTGGCCTCTCCCGTTGTGGAGCACAGGCTCCGGACACGCAGGCTCAGCGGCCGTGGCTCACAGGCCCAGCCGCTCCGTGGCATGTGGGATCTTCCCGGACCGGGGCACGAACCCGTGTCCCCTGCATCGGCAGGCGGACTCTCAACCACTGCGCCACCAGGGAAGCCTTCTTAGATATGTTTAATGATCTTAAAACTTCCACCCAAAAAGGAATGCAACAAAATATCAAAGAGGCAAAAGTTAGGATTTCTATGATTTTTATGACATGTCTCAACAACAATTAGGAATGTAGGTAGTGGCCTTTTACTCTACACTCATACACCTATGAATATGAATTTTATTTTGCACCAGAAGACAATGCACATGTAAGAAATCTATGGCTCTGGAATAATTTTTCATCAAAAGGTATGGATAATTTAAATTGAAGTACAACTTTATAGGATAAGTTGATGGCACTGGCTAGGATTAAGGACTGAAGACGAATATTGAAAATATATCATTATTTGCTTCATTTTGGATACAAGTTAAAATGAATATTCTGAGCCTGCTGAAATGACTTGAAACTCTCTCCTGCCATTCACACCTCTGTGAGTCTGATTTCTCTACTAGAAGTGTCATGACAACGAAACAAAGAAAAGTTTAGAGGCACATTATCCTCTGTGAGTAGTGTTGTTATCAATCCAAAGTAGTTTAGATAAATTAACAAGCAAGAAGCAAACTCAATTGTCACATTAAAAACTTTAAATATTGATATGTGTGGGTTTTGTTCAAACTGTGTGCAGAGGCATTTAATATGGGGAATCACTATCTCACTCATAACTTTCTGATGAGTTATGATTATGGAATGACAAAAAGTTATGAATGTCATAGCAATTCTCCATATTCATTGCTTATATAGGCACATTCAGTGAAAAACAGCCACAAAATAGGTTTAAAAAGTTATTTTCGCTTTCCATGTAGTATATTTGTTCTGACTGTATTTATTTCAGTATAATTGTATGTGTGTTGAACCCAATGAAAAATTTAGACTTATATGCTGTATGTCTGGTATTTTATCATTTAACTTTTTTGGCAATTCACTTTTATTGTATTTTACAAAAGTATTGGTCTACAATAAATTGGAAATTTTAAAATAAGCAAAGCAGTCTTCTCTCCCAGGTAGATGAGAAGCTACATGAGTGTAAAACTGCAGGGGCCAATATCCTCTTCCACAGAAATCCACTTTTCAGCATTCTTGTCTCAGGTGCTCTCCCATTTATATTTTTCTTGCTGGAGTATTGTAAAGCAAACCTCAGATATCATATAGTGTCATGTGCAAATATTTCAATATGTATCTCTAAATGTAGTGACTTAAGAACTCTAACCATAATATCATGACAGTCAACAAAATAAGTAATTCCTATTAGTGTCCAATACCTGGTTTATATTCACTTTTCTCTGATTATTTCAAAAACATATGTTTGTAGTTGGTTTTTTCAAATCAGGATGCAAATAAGGGCCACATACTGCATTTGATTGTGATGTCCCAAGTCTCCTTTGATCTAACAATTTGCCTTCTCTTCTTTAAAACCGTATCTTTATTGAAGAAACTGGGTCGTTTGTCCTGTAGAATTTTCTACATTTCCAAGTTTGGCTTACTGCTTTCTAGAACTATCTGTTAACCTGTTCCTCTATCCCTGATCGTTTCCTTTCCTGGGAGTATGGTCAAGGGCTTGGTCAGATTCAGGCTTTTTTTTCCATCAAAATTACTTCCTAGGTAGTGCTGTGCGCTTCCTATTGCATCACCCCAAGAGGCAAATTTGCCCACTTTTGATGACACTAACTCACATTGATCGGTGGTGGGTTTAGTTTTTCACCCTGATCCATTCATTCTAATACATTCCATTGACTTTCACTGAATGGTTAGCGGCCATTAATTATTGCTACCTAGGTCCGTTTTTCATTGGGGATTTGCAAAATGCTGATTTTCTAATTACCTCATCGCTTATTCGTTTATTAGCTTGAGTGGTTTTCAATAGAAAGAAATTTTCCTTCTTTACTTGGTTATCTTGAAATATAGGTTGTAGAAAAAAGCAGGATAAAGCTCAACTCTTTCCCTTGCCTTATCAGTTTTCAGAATAACAAGTTTGTGCCTTATCTAAGGTAATCAATTAGTTTTGTTTCGTTCTGGGTTTTTTTTTGTGGAATATTAATATTTACTCATATATTTTAATATATTTCATGTCTTTCAAAACATTGTCATTATTCAAATGGTCACATTTGGGCCACAGAGCCTTTTCAAGTTGACTCTTGGGTCTTTGTTTGCCATGACCCTTTGAGATTTCCTTTTTTTCAGGCAGGACCAGATGGCCCAGGTTCATCTCCTACACTTTTGGCCCAAGATCTGGAATCAGCCATTTAATCCTGGTTCATTTTAGTGGGAGTTGGCATTTTGGGGCCAAAGTCTGTGTTCTACGTGTCTAATTTCTTTAAACTCTTTTCTCATGGAAAACTCACCAGGAACTGAATATGTTGGAGTTTGTGGCTAATGCCATTGCTTTGCTTTGCGAGTCCAATGTCTGTGTCATCCTCAGGGGCCCCCGAGAAGAGAGAGACCTGGGGCTCCTGACCTAAGGTCAGAAAATGACACTTGCACCACCCCCTGAAACATCTAAGTGGCTTCATGTTTTCATTCAAGGAAAACTATGATGATTGCCTATTGTCACTATTGTTCTGGGCCAGGATGGTCCTCATCCATGCTGTCATTGATAATGACTTTCTGGTGAAGGGACATTCATGTGTCGGGGTATGGGGGCTGCTTTTCTGTGCAGGGGCGTCTGATAAACATTGGAGCAGAGACCTGCCTGAAGTGAGGAAGGATACCAGGCAGAAGTCTGGGGGAAAAGTGTCGGGACAGAGGGAACAGTGAGTGTAAGGGCCCTGAGTCAGGAGTGGGCTCACTGTGATTTCTAATATTGACAAATTCTTCACTCTCCAAGATTTCAAGATTCCTTATCAGTTGCAAAATATTTTCTCACAGTAAAAACTTAAAGTTTGCTGCTTGCCTTTCAGTAGTGATCTTTTATATGACTCTTCTGCCATCACATCGTGCCTTACAAGATATACCATCTTGCCCCTCCCCCCAACACTCATATTCTTAAAAATAACTTTCCTAATTCCAGAAGTCATAGGTGTTTGTGGCAGAACACACGGAAAACCCCCAAAAGAACACAGAACAAAATAAAATTAAAACGAAACAGAGGCCATCTGTGATCCCGCCGCCCCGCGCCAGAATTAACCTCTGTAATATGGCAGTTGGTATCCATCCTTCCATTCTTTTACAAAAGTGCTGTCTTTCCTCCTCCTCCTCTCCCTGCCTTCCTACTTTCAGACGTGGTCTTCAGTGGCTGTAGAGATGTCTAGCTTTTACCTGCTCAATACTTCTTTGTCAGAGCAGAAGTTTCTTGCGGAGCTTACACTTGCCGACTCAAATTGTCCCTTCAGACCTAGGGGCACTCCCGATGTGCCCTGTACCCCCATCCTTCCCTGTCTCCAGGGGACATGCCTCTGGGTCCTGCCATTCCCACATCACTGACCAGTTCTTGCTTCGTGGTCAGACAGAAGTGACAAGGAAAGTCTGTCCTTACTGTCACCATTTCTCCTTCCTGCAGAGAGAGATGGTGGGGGAGGGGAGAGGAGGCCAGCGATATTTCAAAGGTAACAGTGGAGCTGGAATTTAATCAACTCTTCTTAAAAGAAAATAATTCATTTCAGCATAAAGTGGAATTTTCATTTACTGGCTTTGCTTCCGTCACCCAAGGCTGCGTGTGGTATTGTCACAGAGGGCCTGTTCATTTGTTAAGTCTCATCCCAGTTACCTGAATACTGGTATATGTGAAATATTCTTAAATTTAGACATGTGTGGAAGAAAACAAAGACCACCCAGATGAGCACAAACAGATCCCAGGTGTTAAGATTTCAACAGACGTTTCTCAGGGAAACAATTCAACCTACCACAGGTACCTTGATACTACAAAAAGAGTATTTTTGAGAGGCAGCATGACAAAGTAGCTGGGAGAGGGATTCTGGCACCAGATTGTCCAGATTCAACCTCTGGCTCTGCCGCTTCTTAGCTGAATGATCTTGGGAAAGATAGTCAGCAATCTGTGCCTCAGTTTCTGCATCTGTAAAATGGGGATGATGCTAATAGAGGTACTGACCTCACTGGGGTGATAAGGAGATCCTGTGGACGAGCACAGGGACGGCACGGGACAGGTGCGCAACCCATGCTGGCTGTGCTGAGTGAGCCTTCCACGGGTATTAACCTTGATCTTCAAAACAACTCAGTTAAATTCGTACTATTATTGCCTTCATTTTACAGGAGGTTTAACTGAGGCACAGACAGATTAACAACTAGTCCGAGGTCACACACTGGAACGTGGCACAGCTGGGATCCAAACCTGGGCAGCCCCAGTTCCGAGCCTGTACTTGGCTACAATGTCTGATATCTGCTTAAACCTGGCGTTTCCCGCTAGACCCATGGAACCTGTTTCCTTTGAATATTATTTTCTCCCTCGTGTCTTAGACTCAAATATGTATATGGATATGGTTCTAAGTTTAAAATGAGGCTTTCTCTGCCCCCTCAGTCTTCTGGGGCTGTGGCCCCTTGTCCTGGGCTGTCTTCACTTCTCTAACTCCTCAGACCTCTGGCATTCACAACGGACTCCCTGAACCCTTCCTACCTTTGCCTATGTGTAGGGAGCTGCCGGCAAGAGTTCGGTTACAAAATGGGTCTCTATACAAAGAGTGTCCTCACTGTCTGCCGGCCGTCTCTCAACCTTTGCCCCTTCTCCTTTGTTTTATTCCTTTTTTGGAAAAAACTCAGCCGCAATGCTGATGACTTCACAGTTTATTTGTATCTGTAAGAGATGGCCCCTTTCACAGTGTTCTCATCCCAGGTTCCCAGGTGCAAGAGCCAGAGGACCACACAGGGACAGGGCAGTGGCAATGCCTGGTCACAAAGGAAAGAGGGGCTTGGCTTGACATCAGGTTCATTGTGAATGAATTTATCCAGAGGCTGCTTTGGGCCAGGACTGGGAATAAATGAGGAAGAAGTTCCAGCCTGCTTTTGTGGCAGACACATAGCAAGATCTGGGGTACGATGCAGGTGTCATAGTGGAGGTCAGGGAAGGCTTCCTGGAGGAGGTGACCTGAGCTGAGTCAGACTCAGGTTTGAACTGAGGCTTCATTGCTCCCTAACTGTGTAATATTGTCAACCTCTCTGGCCTTCTTTCCTCACTGGCTAAATGGAGCTATTGTGAAAATGAGACGTGCACTGTATGTGGCATACATGGGTCATACTGTAAATCACAGCACATGGTGCTATTGTCAAAATTTTACCCACTATCAATGACAATGGTTATTTTCTAATAACATGCCCTCCTCATATTCAGAGGTTATGTTCACTTCCAACAGCAAATCCCAGTCTACATGCAAATATGGCTCTTTAAAAATACAATTATACATAGAAAAGCAAGGTTTTAAAGAAAAAAGGTGTTATAAGTGGATTTCATCACAGATCGTTTCATGCAGCTCCTGCACCACTGACCCTCTTGACGGGTCTCCCATGAGCCCTGTTAAACGTTTGGGGATTTGCAGAACCGGAATCAGACTTTCTATCCTCTGTGCCGACTTCCATCTGAGCAACAGGACCAAAGATATTTCCTCCACCTTTAACCCATTACATGGGATGTGTAATTATGACCATGGTGGAACATTTTCAGCTCCCTGGGATCACATCGTAGCGATGATTGTTTTGTAAATTGCCATTATTTCTCCACAGAGTACAACTGAGTGAAGCCAGGTTGCCAAGACGAATGGTATAAGCGTGTCATTGCATTAAACGGACGTTTACCCCCTTGGCCTTTAATAATTTATACCTTAAAGAAGACAAGTAGCTGTCCAGCCAGCTAATTAAAAATGCTGGTCCTCACAGATGAGAAGTATGGTTCTTATTAAAGTGTGCATTTGCTACCTTGACGGTTTCTAAGAAATAGATATTTCTACTGCTACAGATGTAAGGAAACAAAGTTACTCAGCCGTGGGGAATCCACTTAAACAAATGAGTCCATGAGACTCCCCCATGATGACACAGCCCTCGGTACAGAATCAGATGGTAAAGTGGGATGCCTGAAGAAAAAATGCAGTTCTCATTAAGTGAGGGAATTGGAACCTTCTTGATCCCAGTATCAGCCTGTGGTCCACACATTTCCCCCACGTTATCAAGGAGGGGATTTGTCGGAATAAATACGAAGCATCCCCTCACTAAGCCCAGGACTTCACTAAGGAGCAGTTCTCTGACAAAAGCCTGCCCCAGACAAAAACCTGACACGACTGCCAGTTACAGATGCTGTGGGGATGCGGTCACCTGCAGCTGCTCTGTCTCCAAAGTCCTCTAAAGACAGTAAAGGGACAAAAAAAGGCATAAGCCCTCAAAAGGTAAAGAGACTAGGCCAAGAGTTCACAGCAGAGAGAGAAGGCAACACAAATTTGGAAGAAGATCTCTGAGTGGTCACCGACCTAGCAAACACAGGAAGCTGAGAGCTGACAGCTGGCAGGGGGGCAAGCTGAGAAGCCAGCCATGTGAGCCCAGAGCTGGCAAGGCTCAGAACAGAGGCATCAGGGAGCTGAAAACACAGAGGCACCTAGGACCGGAGAAGAACAAAATGACCCCTGACAGCTGGGAGCTGGCCTGGCCCTCACAATGAGGCCATGATATTCTCCTGATGAACAAAGACAGTTTCCTAGGACACCTCCATCAGACAAGGCCACTCGGTGACGTGACAGATGAAGATTAAAAACGAGACCATTCATTCCACAGCCACGCCTGAGCATGAAGAAGAACACGAACAACCGAGACCTGAAGAATGTTCCAGAGACCCCTCTTCTGGCTCAGAAAGTGCTTGAGGCTTCTTTACTGATTACACTTCATTCCTCTTGACTCCTAGATAAGGTTCATTAAGCAATCACAGGATTACCCCTCATTTCCAGACAGCACCCAATCCGGAGCAAACCACACTTCCTTGTACCCTCTTCCAAATCACCTAACTCAAGTCCAAATCATATTCTAAGTTCTTCATCACACTCTTTCAGAGACGCCCGCAGGTCTCCACGGTGTCCGTCTCTCTCATTTCAACAAGACAATAAACTCAACTTTGTTTCACTGCAGGTGCGCTCCTGGTGGTCTTTGATGAACATACATAGGCCCAAGACCCCAGCCCCTACACCATTTCAGGTAGTTGGAGAGACTGAGCCTGGGGGACTGAGCCTGAGGGAGCACCAGGCCCTGTGGAAGAAGGGGTGGGTTCTCCAAACAGGGCATTAAATGAATGACATCATAGCGAGACTACCAACCTCCTCCCCCACCTGGTTCCTAGAAAATACAAAGCAAAGAAAAATCAAGAATCTCACAGGAAGCAGAGACAAAAGCAAAAAATAGAATGTCTAAAGGTGAAGCATATTCTTCAACAAATAAATGACATGGAAAAAAGAGTTGGAAGGGAAATTCAACATTAAAAGAGACTTAAGAGCTTTATCGCTGGAGAGGGTGTGGAGAAAAGCTGGAGAGGGTGTGGAGAAAAGGGAACACTCCTGCACTGCTGGTGGGAATGTGAATTGGTACGGCCACTATGGAGAACAGTATGGAGGTTCCTTAAAAAACTACAAATAGAACTACCACATGACCCAGCAATCCCACTACTGGGCATATACCCTGAGAAAACCATAATTCAAAAGGAGTCATGTACCAAAATGTTCATTGCAGCTCTATTTACAATAGCCCAGAGATGGAAACAACCTAAGTGTCCATCATCGGATGAATGGATAAAGAAGATGTGGCACATATATACAATGGAATATTACTCAGCCATAAAAGGAAACGAAATTGAGCTATTTGTAATGAGGTGGATGGACCTAGAGTCTGTCATACAGAGTGAAGTAAGTCAGAAAGAGAAAGACAAATACCATATGCTAACACATATATATGGAATTTAAGGAAAAAAATGTCATGAGGAACCTAGGGGTAAGACAGGAATAAAGACACAGACTTACTGGAGAATGGACTTGAGGATATGGGGAGGGGGAAGGGTAAGCTGTGACAAAGCGAGAGAGAGGCATGGACATATATACACTACCAAACGTAAGGTAGATAGCTAGTGGGAAGCAGCCGCATAGCACAGGGAGATCAGCTCCGTGCTTTGTGACTGCCTGGAGGGGTGGGATAGGGAGGGTGGGAGGGAGGGAGACGCAAGAGGGAAGAGATGTGGGAACATATGTATATGTATAACTGATTCACTTTGTTATAAAGCAGAAACTAACACACCATTGTAAAGCAATTATACCCCAATAAAGATGTTAAAAAAAAAAGAGCTTTATCAACCAATAGCAAAGTGTGGTACTTACTTGGATTCTGATTCAAACACACCATAAAAAAAAAAAGCCATTTATGAAATGTAGAGCTTTAGAACCAGCCTCTCCCAAATGTGCCACTTTTGCATGAGGATTATTTTGGACTAAAGGCAATCAAGCTCCTACAGGTTCAAAAGAAACTACTGCCCCTCCCTTTGAGCACCTGGAAGAATTTAAATTGAGGATTTTCCCCAGAAATAAGTTATTACCAGCAATAAATTTTATCTAAGTGGCCCCATCTATGTGGCAGAGCAAACATCTAATTACCAAACATCTGCTCTTCTTATTGGCCTGTGAAGACCTTCCAGTCTTTGGAAGGCCCATGCCCTTATCCCACCCCTTAGCTCAGGATGGCACATATACCTCATTTTACCCTTCTGTCTCTGAACCTCTCATGTATGTGTAGTCGAAACTGAGCAGGACCCCGTAGGGCCCTTCTGGGTACAAAAGCCTTTCTGTGTCCCCCATTTCTTTTTTCTTTTTTTTTAAAGTTAATTAATTAATTAATTTATTTATTTTTGGCTGCATTGGGTCTTCATTGCTGTGCGCAAGGTTACTCTTAGTTGCGGTGCGTGGGCTTCTCATTGCTGTGGCTTCTCTTGTTGCGGAGCATGGGCTCTAGGCATGCAGGCTTCAGTAGTTGTGGCACATGGGCTCAGTAGTTGTGGCTCGCAGGCTCTAGAGCGCAGGCTCAGTAGTTGTGACTCACGGGCTTAGTTGCTCCGCGGCATGTGGAATCTTCCCAGACCAGGGCTCGAACCTGTGTCCCCTGCATTGGCAGGCGGATTCTTAACCACTGCGCCACCAGGGAAGTCCTCCCATTTCTTGTTTGTAGGAAAAAGGTTTCAGCCTCCTAGACCTTCCCTGAGTTCCCAAGCAAGGGCAGATTCAAGCAGTTACTAATAGGGAAGTGAGGGGAAGCAGAAACAAAGGGAAAGTAGTCAAGAAACAGTAGCAAGGCAATAAAGCAGTGTCCTAGTTCCTCATCAAGGGATATACAGAACCACCTGATCCACATCTCTGAGTTCTACAGGAACTAAGGCCCCACCCAGGTGGAAGATAGTAACTTCAGGCTGACCAGAGTTCAAGATGAACCAGGACTGGCAGGTATGGAATTGTCAAAACTGGATGGGAGGTATAAAGAGGTTTATCATTCTATTAGCTCTCCTTTTGCATATGCTTGGAAGTTTCCATAATAGAGAGGGAACAAAAACAAAAACAAAACATAAAAACTCCTAAAGTATTACCTTGAAAAAATGCCTTAGCTTATTCAGACCCTCCCTTTGTCCCTAGTCAGGAAGGTGTCAGAGAACAGTGGTCCTCAAAGGAAGAAGGCTTTAGAAATCTCTCTGAAAATGTCATAAATCTTATTGAGGATCTAAAGCAGGAAGGTTAAGAGGGCAGCCCTGAGCACAGTTGTACAGGGCTGTCTATCCTCCCTGCATCCTCTGCCCCCACCCTTGAGTGAGCCCATGGTATCCGGGGACAAGGCCCTTCCATTCTTCAGGGAGCCCTACTGGGCAGCTTTGCTGGGGGGCTCTGGAGGGCCAAATGCAGGCGGTAGCTCTGGGGTCAGATTTGGCCCTGGGTGAAGGTAGGGAGGTGGCTTGCCTTTGATGCAAGGGAGCCCTCCACTGACCCAGGTGACAAGTGGGAGGTGGGCACCAGGAAGGAGAGGACAGTTACGTTTGTGACAGCTGAGCTGCTGGCAGAGTGGAGGTTGGGGGTGGGATTTGACTCTTGGAGGCAAAGAGCTGCTGCTCAAGTTTTCTCCAAGGGATGTTGCTTAAGGGTCTGTGACTTCAAACAACTCCCTCTGACATTAATGATGTTAATCTTGGGAAGAAATTCTTCATTTTAAAGTTCACTGTGAGACCCAGAGGCAGCTTGAAGCAGACATTTTCTTTACCAGGAAATTTCCAAGGGCTCTCCTGCTTTTGAGCAACTTACCTAGGTTTTCATATTTTTATGAGACTCGTTGCTCTCAGCCTCTTTGAAGTACAATGAAAAAAATATTTTTCCACCTTAGTAATAGAGAGTAGTACCTTCATGCTTTACAAATAAGGGTTTTCACCAAGTGTGTGGAACTGGGGATTCATTTAATGATGGCTAGATGGAAGTTTGTGGCTTATAAAGAGCTGCTTTCTAAAACTAGACAATTATCAGTGCAATTCATTCACCAGGAAAAGGGCACATCAGAACAGTCCTGCAAAATAGGCACAGGCCAGAGCCACGTCTCCTGAGCTTTTTGGAGTAATGGACCCATCGAGAATCTAATGGAAGATATGAATGCCTCAGAAAAATGCACAAAATGCTCAGCCACACATATTTTACATATCATTTTAGAGGGTTTGAGGAAAGCTCCTGAACAAGAACACAGAGTTGGGAGGAAGCGATGGATCATTTACATCACAAAAGAACTCTTTGCTCCAAAAAAAGGATTTGCTCTGGGCTCCAAAGTTCCAGTTGGTTTATTTGATTTGCAAATATTCCATTTCTATGAGACTTCACAGCTAAGACACTGGTTAATCAGTTCAAGCCTACTTCCTTCACAAATCCATGAATGAGGGGGCTTCCCTGGTGGCGCAGTGGTTGAGAGTCCGCCTGCCGATGCAGGGGACACGGGTTCGTGCCCCAGTCCGGGAAAATCCCACATGCCGCGGAGCGGCTGGGCCCGTGAGCCATGGCCGCTGAGCCTGCGCGTCCGGAGCCTGGGCTCCGCAACGGGAGAGACCACAACAGTGAGAGGCTCGCGTACCACAAAAAAAAAAAAAAAAAAAAAAAAAAAAAACAAATCCATGAATGAAACAACGAATTCTTTCAACGAATTGTTATTGTGCGTTGGGCAAGAGAGTGAGTCTGGGTTGTTCCTGGCCGTGTCTCCAGCACCTAGGACAGCTCTCAGTACTAGCGACTGGATCAATGTAGGAACGAATAAGTCCGCTAAATACAAAATACTATGGAGAAAATGAGTGCTGTAATGGTGGCTAAAGGGTGGGGGTAGAGGGAAGAAACCTCAGTGGAAGGAGGTGGGGAGAGATCAGGGAAGGGGTCCACAAAAAGGAGAGCTTTAAGTTGAGCCCAGAAGGATGAGACCTGGGGAAGAGTATTTCAGAAGGGAAGACCAGCACGTGCAAAATCTCAGGTCAGGAGAGGTGTGCCATGGTGAGGACACGTCATTGTCCTGGAGCATGAGAAGGAACCAGACATAGGGCTTTCTAGGCCAGGGTAAAGAGCTGCTTCTTTAATTCTGGATGCTGTGGGAAGTAATTGGAGGGTTTAAGCCATGAAGGAATATGATTTGATCTACATTTTCAGAAAAATTGCTCTGGTTGCTGTGTAAAGAATAAACCGTTGGGAGTGAAGGACAAAGAGGACAGCTGGAGGCCAGTTGTCTGGGCAAGAGATGATGGTGGCTGTTTGATTTGGGGGGATGGTGAGTTAGGGATGTTGAGAAATGACTGGAGATGAGTGATCCCTGGAAGAAGTCAACCAGGAGTGGTGACAAATCTGCTGTGGACAGAGGAGACTCAAGGATGGCCCCAGACTTCTGGCTAGAAGGATGGTGTTGGGCAGGCAGAAATTTTCCTTTACCCTTCTAGGTTCTTCTGGCTGGTCTAAATTGACATGAGTCAGATTAAAAGGAGAAAATCAGTTTAATTTCATACGTTCGGGAACACCATAAACATGAGGGTCAGAGACAGAAGGGTAAAATGAGGTATATATGATATCCTGAGCTAAGGAATAGGATGGGGCTTGGGGCTTCTGAGGACAGGAGGGTCATTCACAGGAAGATAATAAGAAGAGCAGATGTTTGATGATTAGATGTTTGCCCTGCTATATGGATAGGGCCACTCAGGTAAAATTTATTTTTGGTAATAACTTTTTCTGGGAAACATCTTCAATTTAAATTCTTCCAGGTGGTTAAGGGAGCAGCAGTAGTTTTTCTTGAGCCCACAGGGTCTCAACTGCCTTTAGCTCAAAAGTGGCACATTTCAGGGGAGGGTTGCTCTGAACCCCTACAATGGTGATGTTATGCACAGAGACGAGGAAAATGAGAGAATGGGTTTTGAGGGAGAAATCAGGAGTTCCGAGTTGGATGTGTTGGATTTGAGAAGTTGATTGGACGTCTAAGTGGCATGTGAAGGAGGCATTGCCATTGAAGGAGTCTGGGGATGGAGGATGAACTGGGATAGGTCACAGCATGGGGGCATTAAATCTAGAGAGATTAGGGAGCCCGGAAAGACCAAGTGACCGTAAGTTTTATTTATTTATTACTTATTTATTTCTGGCCACGTGGCTTGTGGGATCTTAGTTCCCTGACCAGGGATCGAACCCAGTCCCTCAGCAGTGGAAGCGCAGAGTCTTAACCGCTCGACCACCAGGGAATTCCCTCTAGTCTTTTCTTAATCCAACCCACCCTTTAAAACTCAGTTCACTCCCTCTCTGGCATCACCCTGGGGACAAGGGTCCCATCCCCCACCCCTGTTCTGCTTTGTGCTGAAAACCTCTTGCCCTGCACAGCATTGCACGTGCATCCATGTTGCCCCCCAAACCACAGAGAACATGAATCAAGGTCTTCAAGTGCCCTGCTGAAGCCCTCTCTATACTTGAGGTGAAGGAGGACTCCCCCCATACCAAATCTTGGGCCTTTTATGCTGTGGACGAGGTGTGCTTTTGAAGTAGTCCTGCATCGTGGGCTTGTGTCCCACCCTGGAAAACGGGGCAGCTTGTATTGATAAATCTGGTGCCTCTGCCCTGACTGCCTTTGGAAGATCCCATTCTACATGTATTTATGGCCCTTTGTTTTTGTTTTATTGGAGTATAGTTGATTTACAATGATGTGTTAGTTTCAGGTGTACAGCAAAGTTCATCAGTTATGCATATACATATATCCCTTCTTTTTCATATTCCTTTCCCATATAGGTTATTGCAGAATATTGAGTATTGTTCCCTGTGCTATACAGCAGGTCTTTATTACTTATCTATTTTCTATATGGTCGTGTGTATATGTTAATACCAATCTCTTAATTTATCACTTCCCCCGACGTTTCCCCTTCGGTAACCGTAAGTTTGATTTTGAGATTTCTGAGTCTGTTTCTGTTTTGTAAATAAGTCCATTTATATCAATTTTTTTTACTAGATTCCACATTTAAGTGATATTATATATTTGTATTTCTCTGTCTGACTTCACTTAAGTATGATAATCTCTAGGTCCATCCATGTTGCTGCAAATGGCATTATTTCATTCTTTTTTATGGCTAATATTCCATTGTATATATGTACCACATCTTCTTTATCCATTTATCTGTTGATGGACATTTAGGTTGTTTCCATGTCTTGGTTATTGTAAACAGTGTTGCAATGAACATTGGGGAGCATGTTATCTTTTCAAATTATGGTTTTCTCCAGATATATGGCCAGGACTGGGATTGCTGGATCATATAGTACAAAGGATGGGAGGTGGTGGTGGCCTTCACGTGGGCCCCACCCAGGGGCAGGGTTTAGAAAGCGAGCAAGAGGAGGTGAGAGCAACATCGGAGGCCATGGGGCAGAAAGCTCGGGGAATTGGCATCTAAGAAATTTCAATGAGTCTCTTTTTGATAAAAAGGGTACTTTGCCTTGGTGATGTCAGAATGGGCAAATGTTCCTTTTTTTTTTTCTTTTTACCAGCTAACATGTGCATAGATGTTTGTTACTTGCTCCCTCTCTGAGCCTCATTCTAAGGAGTGGTGACTAGACTTTGGAGTAGTGTGGGGCCCTGAGAGCCAGAGAGGGGTGTTGGCGAGAGTTGTGGCAGGCAGTAGGAAGCCAGCATAGGTCCTAGAGGAGAGGAGGGATATCATGAGTCCCAAGAGGTGAAGATCTGGCAGGTTAGGCAGGGCTGAAGGCTGAAAAATCAGTGAGACGCTGCTCCCACCTGGATGGCAGGAGCTATGATAAGACAATGTATCTGTGTTAAAATTAAAGTGAAAATTAAGAACACGCCTCCCTCTTAGTCAGCACTTTTAAGGCTGTCTTATTTGAAGTTCAGAAAAAGAGTTAAAGAATCTATTTAAATGCAAATGTGCCATAAAACCAGCAATTCATCTTCGAAATGCTCTCAGCCCTTCTTTCATCAGGCTCTGCTCATAATAGTGTTACTTTTTTCATCGTAGAGAATAATATCTCTTGAGAAGGCCTGTGTCGATGGAGTGCACCTGGTGTGATTACCTGGGGTTGGCGAGGGACTGGTGGTGGTGCGGGTGGAATCTGGGACTTCTTCTGGGGCAGAATCAGCACATGTGCCCCTGTGCCTTCTGGGATGGGCTGAGCAGCACAGAAGCTGGGCATGGCATCCACCTAGTGGGACTGGGGGTTCTGGGCTCTGGGGGTTCCTCTGCCTGGAGTTTCCTCCCTGGCCTTACTGATTATAGTGCTCCAGAGGAGCCAAAACTTACCTCTGTGTTCCAGTGAGCAGGAGGATGTGGTGCCCAGACCCAAGGACTGAATTAGACTCTGTTCAAAAGGATGCAGACACAGCACCTGACTCAGAGGAAGTGACCTGACAGTGCTGGCCACAGACCCTTGTGCTCAGTGCAGGAAGGAGGAGGGAAGGTAATTGACCCTCACTGTCTGTGAAACCTGTGTACCCTGCGGGGCCCTCCTAGATACAAATGCCCCTCTGTGCTGCAATTTTTTTGTTTGTAGAAAAACATTTTACTCTCCTAGGCCTTCCCTGATTTCCAAAGGGCAGACTCAAGCAGTTACTAATTAGGGAAGTGAGGAAATGCAGAAACAGAGGAAAAGCAGGCAAGAAACAATAGTTCAGTGATAAAACAGAGTCCTGGTCCCTCCTCAAGGGATATACATAACAATCTGACACATATCTTTGAGTTGTTCTTTAGGAGCTAAGGTGGAGGATGGTGATTACATGCTGAGCACAAACACTGTAGACCCCAGACCCCAAAACGTTTGATGATTAAGATTCCTGAAACATCATCCTATTACCTCACCACCAACCAAGCAGAAGAAAGTCACCCTCCCTGCAACCCTCACTCCAAATGTTGCCTTTAAATACCTTACACCCCAGCCAGCCAATAAGCTGGATCTGAGGCAAACCTACATCTCCCATCTTCTGGGTTGGTGCCCTCTTGATCAATAACCCTTTCTTTGCTCCGAACTCTGGCATTTCCTTTGTTTAGCCTCACTGTGACTGTGCATGGGCACACGAACTTGGGTTCAACAACATCTGTGTACATAGGGGATTGGGCACCAGGCAGCTAGGGCAGAGCTTGGTGGGGAATCTAGCATGGTGCTGAGTGAAACCATCTGCTTCTCAGAGGCAGGAGGGCCTTTGTCCCCATCAAGGCCTGGGCCCCTCTGGGAGCAGCCAGGGGACCCAAAGCATGTCCAATGACCACAGATACCCTTGTGCCTGTGCCCTTGACTAAGAGGAGACTCTGTACTTGAAAGCCCCCCAAACCCACAGAACTATCTAAGAACTACCTGGCTCAAGGTGAACTCTTATTAGGGAGCAGGCAAAGCCCACCTGGCACAGCTCACCTCGTCTCTGTTGCTGAACTAGGGGCACCTCAGAATGAGGCCATGGTCCTGGCACCAGGATCAGGGCCCAGCCCCAGTGGGTAAGCAATCAAAGTGTGTTGAGTTTTTTGAAACTGCTGTATAGTTTTGTAATATGTATAGGTGCAGAATTTCTAGATATTAAGATGTTTAATATAAAATTTCCTTCATACAGTTCTTTTTACTTCTGTTTATTCAGAGTCATGCAGAATTTGGTTTGAAAGACCCTATGCTAAGGTAGGTTGTTCTCCCATATTTTTTCTGCCCCCTCCTCAAAGAACCCACTTCCCTCAGGACTCACAAGTGGAGGCCAACCTTGTGAAGAAGGAACACAGGGCTGTGAAAAACCCCACTTCCCTTCTTCTTTCTCTATTTTGGAGACACCACGGGGGTGGGCATATTTCGGGTCTGGAATTGCTTTCTGCCTGGGAGAAGAAGCTGGAGCCAGGGACAAAGAGCTGGAGCTCAGGGGCTCTTAGAGTAAACTGGTTCAGGCAAGGGTGGTATCCATGAAGCTCATCTCTTGGGAATACAGCCAGGCAGGGACAGCCTTCAGAGGACTGACTCTGCAGAGGAGAGGGGCCCCTACCTCTAAGAGTGAAACTGAGTATGACCCTATGGAGCCCTCTTGGGTACAAAAGCCTTTCTGTGTCCCCCAGTTCTTGTTTGTAGGAAAAAGCTTCAGCTTCCTAGACCTTTCCTGAGTTCCAAAGGGCAGATTCAAACATTTACCAATCAAGGAACTGAGGGAACACAGAAACAAAGGAAAGGCAGTCAAACAATAGTGAAGCAGTAAAGCAGAGTCCTAGTTCCTTCTCAAGGAACTCCTTGTCTTTGAGTTCTTCTGCAGGAACTAAGGCCTCCATCCAGGTAGAAGATGGTAATTTCAGGCTGAACACCAGATTCCTAGAACACCACCCTGTTACCTCACCACTAACCAATCAGAAGAAAGTCACACACCCTGCAGCCCTCACCCCAAATTTGCATTTAACCACTCTTCCCCGAAAAACATCAGGTCTTTTGAGCACCAGCTGTCCAGTCTCCTTGCTTGGCCCTTGCAGTACACCTTTATCTGCTCCAAACTCTGATGTTTTGGTTTGTTTGGCTTCACTGCATGTTAGGTACACGAACTTGCATTTGACAACAATTTTGGCGAGCCAGCCAGGAGCCCATGCCTGTGACAGGTCAACCCTGGCTGGGGGCAGTCCCTTCCCTGAGTCCCCAGCAGCTGCTAAAGCTCATTTTGTTTCAAGGAACTCAGAGGGACTCTCTCTGACAGACACCAACCACCACAGCACAAGGCTGTTTGGAGCTGAGAAATGTCCTGATCTACAGTTCACCTTTACTTTTGTTTTGGTGTGAGTCACTCCAGCTTGTGCAGGCTGGGAATTCTGTCCCCACCAACTGGGTTCATTCCCTTTCAGGAATTGAGCCACTCTGGCTCACTGTGAGCCAATCTAGACCCATTCCCTCTTGGGAGTTGGGCCAATCTCTTTGGAGGCCTCCATCTGGGAATGGGAGTGGAATTTGGACTCTATCTCATCTGATCTTTTGTCTGTGTGACTGTATTTGTTGTTTGTATCTTTGTGTGTATATCAATACTTGCATTGGTTGGTTGAGACATCTCTGGTAACAGAGACTGCGTGTGATGACACCAAAGTATTCGTCCCTATTGCATTGCATTCACCTACAGTGGAGCATTGGTTGGGAATTTTCCCTTTCTAGGGCTACGGAACTGTGACCCTGAGAGACTGTTCTACATTGCACTATTTGCTGTTTGGCTTGATATTTGACAACACCAGAAGTGAGTAATTAAATATGGGTTATCAGAGCTCTGTTCCACCTTGTAGTCCCCTAGGGTGTATATTGCAAAACTGGGAGAGCTTCAGCTATCTTCCACGAATGAAAGAAAATGATTTTTTATTATAATTGCTTGGCCTCAGTACTCCTTGGGGTCTGGAGAACAATAGTCCCTAACTGTTCTCTAAATTATAACACCATCTTTCAACTAGAACTGTTTTCTGAAAGGGAAAGGAAATAGGATGAACTTCCTTATGTTTAGCCTTTTATTCTATTGTAACAAAGTGAGTCTTTTGGAATTGCTTTGGCTTTTATCTTGGGGGTGTGTGTGAGTGCCTCAGTACATAAGTCCAAATCCTGTTTCTCTTCCTGGTTTTGACCTTTGTCAGATGGTCCTGGTAACTTAAATGCTGGTTCAAGTTTCTCTGGAAGTGAGGCATGTGAATGATATGTATTACTATCTATTACTATTATTGATCTAAACTGAATTGCCTATTTAGGAACTGAAGGAAATCTCACCCTAAAAATGGCCAAGATGGGGCTCTTGACATTCTAAAACTGTCTTTTGCATGTGCAGTTAGTAGAAGGTAGCTTTCTATAAGGAACTTGTACTTCTCTCCCTGTGCCTTTGAGATGTAAATGATCTACCTGGGCTCTCAGGAACTTTTATCTAATCATCTGTGATCCCTGAGACTGAAGAAAAAGAAAAAAAAGAGGCCTTTTAAAACTCAAGCAGGAAAACTGTGGGTTATCTGTCTGTGTCTATATAGATGTATGTATGTTTATGTGTACATTATAAATATGATGTGTCTCTGCCTCCAAATGGCATTGCCAAGATTGGTTTGTGGATGAGCTCTGTTTAAAAGGCTTAAAAGAAATTAAGCACTTATATAAGTTCTCAGAAATATAAAAGAAACTGGCCAGAATGAATTTTAGTTTCACATGATCTTGGAGATATTCAATATTAAATTGATATCTGGTATTAAAGCTAGTGGAAGCTTGTTGGTTTGATTAATACAAACATGTCTTTAGAGTCATCAGTATTAAGTATAATATTTTTATTGTACTTACTAAAAGTCAACAAGTTCATATTGTTTCTGTTTTAAAATTTGTCAACAAGAAAAATGATATGATGAAATGAGTAAATTAAATGTAAATAAGATAAGCAGGTTTTTAAGGTAAACTTTAAAAAATAATTTAAAAAATAATAATGAGGGAAACATTTCAGTATGCCAGAAAAAGTAGGATGTGTGTTTTCAGTAAAAGAAGGTATGAGGAATGGAAATGCATTTTGTTAAAGGAAAAAAAGGTAGTTTTATCCCAGAGCTGGTTGTTTCTGAATGAAAAAGAAAATAAGGGACAGAATAATATGGACACAGAAAGTTGTACAAGGTTTGTGGAAAAGGAACACTGAGAAAAGAGTTTTTTACATGGTCAGAATTGGCTAAGATTGGATTAAATTTAATTAGGTAAATGGATTTTGTTATTAAGAGTAGGCTGATACAGGACTGGAATTGGTTTCTCTCTCTGTTAAGAGAACAAAGTTTTCTTGGAATGCTGCTTTTGATAACAAACTGTGTGAGGTTCTTTGCCTTAAAGTGATCTGTATTTGCTTTTGAAATCTTTTGTCACTTTGGTTGAGTGAATAAGTTTTGTTTCACATAACCTGTGATCCTATTTGACCAAGTGTTTTGAAACCTTTTTGATATTTTTGACAAACTTCCCAAATATCAAATTCTAATTGATGTTCTTTTGACCTCTAGCTAACTCTGGTATGCTTCAGAGGAATGCTGAGGCATCTCAGAGGTTAAATTAACTAGGATTATTTGATAAGTTAAATTACATGGGAAGCATTGTCAAATGAATGATAAGCCTTCTCAGGTTATACTGTGTGGGTAAATGTTATTAATATAGATATTCTAAAAGCAATATGGAATTCCTAAAAGGTATTTATTAGGTATATCTAATAAAATGTCATCAGTCATAATTCTAGTTATTATAACCAAATTTCTTTGTCAGTTGCATTGACAGGAGTCTTAATCATACAAGACTCGGATCCAAAACTTAGAACACGGGAATATTTCCAATTTGGTGTCCATTCCTCATATTGAGGCAGGACTACACCCCATTTCAGCAGGAAGTAGCCAGAGCAGTTGTTGCCCTGTTCTCTCAAAGATTTGGGGAAGGTTGAAACAGGAGTGGGGACTGAAACCAAGTTGCTGCAAAACTGAGTTCCTCTGCCAAGTTTATGATTAACCTCTGTATCCAAAATGTTATCCCCTTTCTTGTCCAACACCTGTTCCCCTCAAGATTGAGGAGTATTAAAGAAAGGGAGGGATTAAGATGAGCATAACCCTGTGGGCCCTACTGGTACAAAAGCCTTTCCGTGTCCTCTGTTTCTTATTGGTAGGTAAAAGGCTGCAGCTTCCTAGACCTTCCCTGATTTCCAAAGGGCAGATTCAAGCAGTTATTAATCATGGAAGTGAGGGAATGCAGAAACAAAGAGAAAGCGTCAAACAATAGTAGAATGATAAAGCAGAGTCCTAGCTCCTCCTCAAGGGATATACATAACAATATGTCCTTGAGTTCTTCCACAGGAACTAACGCCCTCACCCAGGTGGGGGATGGTAACTTCAGGCTGAACACAAGATTCCCGAAACACCACCCTGTTACCTCACAATTAACTAATCAGAAGAGAGTCACACACCCTGTAGCCCTCATCCCAAATTTTGCCATTAAAAACTCTTCCCCCCCCCAAACCTTTGAGCACAAGCCACCTGTTCTTGCTTGGCCCTGAAATAAACCTTTCTCTGCTCCGAACTCTGGAGTTTTGGTTTGTTTGGCCTCACTGAGCATCAGGCACACAAACTTGGGTTCAACAATAAGAGCTTGAGGGGATGTTGACTCTAACAAGGAATGCATGAGACAAACTGTCATCCAGGGAGGGCTCATCATGCACCAGATACATGAACTATTTTATGTGATCTTCCCTCAAACTATCTGTTTGCAGATGACATGATCTTGAATTGAGAAAATCCTCAGGAATGTACTAAAAAACTATTAAACTAATAAATGAGGTCAGCAAATTTGCAGAATACAGGATCAATGTACCAAAAAACTACAGATTGTACATAAAATATACAAAAAAACGTACGTGGACTGAATGAATGCAAAGCAGTGTTCACAGTGCTTGGCACTTGTGGCAGGAAGCAAGAAGGATGGGGGCATGTGGTTAAGGAGGCTACGGTGTTTCCCTCTGAATATTCCTGCATTGTTTGAACCTTTTATGAGGAGTATGCATTAATATATTACTTGTGTGGTAAAAACATCAGTAGTTGGTCACCTCCTCCAAACTTCTCCCTAAAATGCAATAAAGAAAATAAGACTGGCCTTAATTCAGATCATGATAGGGATGTGGTTTTTAAAATGTATGTTTATATACTTGCAACGAATAATCCAAAAGTGAAATTAAGAAAATAATTTCATATATAATAGCACCAAAAAATAAAGAAAGAATACATTTAACTAAAGAAATGTCAACCTTGAACACTGAAAACTATAAAATATTGTTGAAAGAAATTAGGAAGACCTAAATAAATGAAGACAATCCATGTTCATGGATTGCCATTTTTAAGATGGCAATACCCCCTAATTATTCTATAGATCCAACACAATCCCTATAAAATTCCAAGTGCCTTTTTGGCCAGAACTGACAAGCTGATCTTAAATTCGTGTGGAAATGCAAGGGACCCAGTATAGCCAAAACAATCTTGAAAAAGAAGAACCAAGTTGGAGGACTCACACTTACCCATTTCAAATTTACTGCAAAGCTGCAGTATCAAGAAAGTGTGGTACTGGCATAAGAATAGGCATATAGACCAATGAAATAGATTTGAGATCCCAGAAATTAACTTTCATGTTTATAGTCCATTGATTTTCAGCAAGGGTGCCAAGACAATTAAATGGGGAAAGAACAGTTTTTTAAATAGATGGTACTGAGACAACTGGATACTTATATGTAAAAGATCACTTCCTCACACCATACATAAAAATTAACTCAAATGAATGCTAAACCTGATTGTTAGAGCTAAAACTATAAAACTCTTAGAAAAAAAATATAGGCATGAACATTCATGACCTTGGATTAGAACAAGCATTCTTAGATATGACACAAAAAGTGTAAGCAACAAAAGAAAAAAGATAAAGCATATTTCATCAAAATTAAAAACTATTGTGCTTCAAAGTATACTACCAAGGAAGTGAAAAGACAACTTACAGAATAGGAGAAAATATTTGTAAATCATATATCTGATAAGGGACTTGTATCTAGAGTATATAAAAAACACATCATTCAATAACAAAAAGACAAATAACCTAATTTAAAAATAGGGGGGCTTCCCTGGTGGCGCAGTGGTTGAGAGTCCGCCTGCCGATGCAGGGGACATGGGTTCGTGCCCCGGTCTGGGAAGATCCCACATGCTGCAGAGCGGCTGGGCCCGTGAGCCATGGCCACTGAGCCTGTGTGTCCGGAGCCTGTGCTCCACAACGGGAGAGGCCACAACAGTGAGAGGCCCGCGTACTGCAAAAAAATTTTTAAAAAATAAAAAATAAAAATAGAGAAAGGATCTGAATAGACATCTCTCTGAAGAAGATATACAAATGATCAATAAGCAGATGAAAAGAGGTGTCAATATCATTAACCATCAGGGAAATGCAAATCAAAACTATAATGAGATACTACTTCACACTCATTAGGATGGCTAGAATTTTTTAAAAAGACATTATAACATGTGTTTTAAGGTACTTTTATACACTATTGGTGAGAATTGTAATGGGGCTATTTTGGAAAAGTATGGCTGTTCCTCAAAAAGACAAACATAGAGTTACCATATGACCCAGAAATTCCACTCCTAAGTATGTACCCAAGAGAAATGAAAACATATGTCCACATTAAAACTTTTACATAAATGTTTATAGCTATATTATTCGTAACAGCCCAAAAGTGGAAACAATGCGAATACCCATCAATTAATGAATGGATCAATCAAATGTGATATATCTATATAATGGAAGATTGTTTGACCATAAAAGGAAATAAAGAACTTATACATGCTACAACATGGCTGAACCTTGAAAATATAGTAAGAGAAAGAAACCAGTCACAAAGACCATGTATTATATGACTCCATTTATAAGAAATGTCCAGGATAGGCAAATTCATAGAGACGGAAAATACATTAGTGGTTGCCTAGTGCTGAAGAATTGGGAGGAAATGTGGAGTGATTGTTCATGGGTTCAGGGTTTATTTTGGGGTGTTGAAATGTTCTAAAATTGATTGTGGTGATGATTACACAACTCTAAATACACCAAAAACTATTGAATTATACACTTTAATGGGTGAATTGTGTGGTATGTTGATTATATCCCAATAAGATTGTTATAGTAAAAGGAAATAATTTATCAATGAAAACATCAGGGCTTGGAGATTTTTAAAGTACAGTTTTAAACTACAAGTTCAATTTTTAAAATTGTTATAAGACTGAGTTATCTTTCATGTTGTGGGTTAGTTTTGATAGTTTGTGGTTTTTGAGGATTTAACCTATTTCATGTAGTCTGTCCAATTCATTTGCATAGAAATATTATTGTTTTCATGTCTGTGAAGTCTACAGTTATATTCACTTTTTCATTCTTGATTTAGTAATTTCTGTCTTCTCTCTTTTTCTGTTTGTCAGTCTGACTAGAGGTACATCAATTGTATTGGTCTTTCAAAGAACCATCTTTTGGTTTCATTGATTTTTTTCTGTTTGTCTATTTTCAATTTCATTAGTAACTGATCTTTATTATTTCTATCTCCTACTCGCTTTGGGTTTATTTTGCTCCCCCTCCTCCCCACCCTCTCCCCCAGTTTCTTATGGGAGAAGCTTAGGTGGTTGCTTTAAGACATTTCTTATTTTGTAATATAAGCATTTAATGCAATAAACTCCCCTCCCACTTTAGCTACACCCCACAATTTTGGTATGTTATATATTAATTTTCTTTCTTTTTAATGTATTTTCTAATTTCCTTTGAGATTCCTTTTTTAAAGTGTGCTGTTTCTTTGCTAGTGTTTGGAAATTTTTCAATTGTCTTTCTGTTACTGATTTCTAGTTTAATTTCATTAGAGTCAGAAAGCATATTTTGTATGATTTCAATCCTTCTAAGTTTGTTAAGGTTTGATTTATGACTCACAATATAGTCTATCTTGATAAATGCTCCATGTGCACTTGAAAAGAATGTGTGGAGTGTTCCATAAATATCAGTTAATTCAAGCTAGTTGATGGTGTTGTTCAGTTCTATCCTTGCTAATTTTCTGTCACTTTTTCTATATCTTACATAGAGAGGAGTGCTGCAGCTTCCAAGTATAATTGTGGATATGTCTACTACTTTTCTGCTATGACAATTTTTGCTTCATATATTTTGAAGCTCCTATTCTCAGGTGTTTATACATTTAGAAATGTTAGAAATACATTTACAAATGTTATGGGTGGATTGATTCTTCTAACAATGTGTAATGTCTCTCTCTAACTCTGCTAATTTCTTTGCTCTGAAGTTTACTTTGATATTTAGTCACCCTTGCTTTGGTTTGTTAGGGTTTCCATGGTATAGTTTTTTTCATACTTTTTCTTTTTAACCTACCTATATCATAATATGGGAAGAGAGTTTCTTGTAGACAGCAGGTGCTTGGGTCATTTTTTAAAAATCCATTCTGCCAATCTCTATCTTGAATTGGTGTGTTTACGTTGTTTACATTTAATGTAATTATTGATATGACCATTTTATTATTTGTTTTCGGTTTGTTCCCTCTATTTTTCATTCTTCTGTTTCCCCTTTCCTACCTTTGTTTAGGTTACTTAAAAAAGCATTTTTTAGTATTCCATTTTAAGTTATCTAGTACGGTTTTGACATTATCTCTTCATATAATTTTTTTCAGTTTTGGGAGAGACAGTTCTCTTTGAGCTTCTTGCTCTCCTGCATCTCCTACTGTGTGTGCCAAGACTGTAAAGTCCTGACCCCTGTTTTGCCTGGGCCATTTCTCAGCACTGCGTGGGTGCCCAAAGCACAGAGGATGCAGGTCGGAAGGTGGTGGCCTGTGCAGAGGAAGAAAGAAGCCCCTGGGCCCACGCATCGGACGCTGGGAGCAATAAGTGGCATGCTCAGGTGTAGACCCTGGAGAATTGGAGAAAAGAGGCTGACATTGTTTCCTTTCTGCTGCTCCCACCGTCCCCCAGGGGCTAGCCTCCACCGCCCCCTGTGCTCCATGAACTGCCAGCCAGGGCTTAACATGTTGTTCTGGTGTTAGGGACTCACATCACTGTAGTCCCTGACTCTTGTGCATGTTAGACTCCTTGGTTCATGTTCTCATGGAGTAAAAAGTCTCCCGAATTCAAACGATTGGGTTTTGGTGAAGTTTGCAGAAGGGAAGGAAATCCTAAGGAGCCTTTGGGCGGGGTCCTGTGAGCCATTCACTGTACTGCCGTGGCTTCCACCACTGAACGGATGGTAAGTACCGAGGGTTCTAGTCTGTCTTCCTGTCAGGTGAGTGACAGGGGATTCTCCCATCTGGGATCGCTGCGTGTACAGAAGTGCTGGAGGTACGTGTAGACTGCAACCTCCCCTCTATCGTTTCCTCCCTAAACCATCCCTGGTGGTCCGGCAGAAACAATACAGAATTCCTGCAAGAGGAGAAATCAGTTTTAAAGATTTAATGGCCGGCAGACTATGCCGGGGCATTTCCTGGTATAACAGCGCCACCTGGCGGACAAGCCACCGGTGGCCTTTTGGTTTTGTTTTTGAGCAAGTTATTACCAAGCTCTTGTGGAAACGGCATGTCTGACCCGTGCATGGCTTGTGGCTCTTTGGCCTGAATGCCCATTTTGAGGCGTATCAAATCAGACTCAATGACTAACAAGGTGGAAAGAGCCCAAAAGATCTCTCTGTTCAAAAGGAAATGGCATATATATTCAAGAACCAGTTTGCCTGGCCCTCCTGGCATCTCACCTTCACATAAAAAGGGGCGTTGACACCTTTAGGGGAAACAGTAACCCCTGCCATGTCCCCTAAAGCAAAGCCACTGACCCAAAGGGGTCCTGGCTTCACAAAGAAACCCCTAAACTCTTGGGCCTGGTGCACTGGTGGTTTAGCTAAGTTGATGATGTCACAGCACAGTTGCAGCTGCTCAGCACCATATCCATCAGGCAGAAAGTGACCGCGATTGTTCTCTCAAGGGCCAGAGCTCACCACAGTCCTAATCGTACTGGCCAGTCCTCCCCTGAGCCTGAGTTGCTGACGGGCCACCACCTGGCCTGCTACTGGGGAGATTCTGGACTGGCAGATTACAGACACCCCTCTGTGGGGCAGTAAATCGGAGAAACATATTGCCACTGCTGATGGGACAGTGGTGCCACTGATGCAGATGTATGCAGTAAGGATTCTCTGATGAGACCCACTGGAAGCAAACTGCTGATCAAGCCTTCATGGCCCAGATCACAGCCATCACTACCCGTGTCCGCTTGCAGATATCTGGCAGCCTGGAGCCAAGGCTCAGAGATACGGCAGATTCCCTTCCAGACCACCACAATAAAGTGAATATTGCAATAAAGCAAGTCACATGAATTTTTTTTTGTTTTCCGGTGCATATAAAAGTTATGTTGACTCTATACTGTCACATATTAGGTGTGCAGTAGCATTATGTTTAAAAAACAATGCACATACCTTAATTAAAACATACTTCATTGGTAAAAAAAGAAAATGTTAACCATCGTCTGACAACACAGAGTCATCACAAACCTTCAATTTATAAAAGAAAAAACCCTGCAATATCTTCGACGGGCAATAAAACAAGGTATGCTGTACTGGAGAACAAAAGTAGTGAACTCACTGCTAGTGCCTGGGTGCTTCAAATTCTGCTCTCCTTCCCCAATCCCCCTGCTGCTACGTACTTCTTAGAGTCTTCAGATAGCTGCTCCATGCCTGCTGTCCGGGGGTACAGTTGTATTGAGTGGGACAGACAGGGTGGCATGTGCTTACTCCATCTCACTCAGAACTGGAACCCAGGGAAAGCTTTGAACAGGTGGAGATAGGGGAGCCCCCCACCCCCCAGCACGAGGGCAAAGGCATAGAGCTGGGAACACAGGACAGGCTGGGTCCTGAGCCCTGAAGGAGAGCAGAGGGAGAGAAATCTGGCAGAAGGGCTTGGCCCGAGTGCTGTGGGCCCAGGTGTGCAGCCATCAGGGGGGAGCCACTGAGGGGAGCCAAGCCAAGACAGCCAAGAGAGGAGCTGTGCTTCAGGCCCTGAATGTGCTGTTGCCCTCACCTGAACGCTCCTTCTTCTACACTTCACCCAGCCAACTCTTTCTCATCCTCAGGTGTCAGCTGAAATCTCACTTCCTCAGGGAAGCCTACCTGACCATAGATCCCACAGAATTCTGTACTTCTCCCTCCTGGTCCTTATCATGGTGGCAATTGTTAATTAAGCATTTGCAATTGTTTAATTCACACCAGTTTCCCCTACTGGACTGTGGGAACATGAGGGCAACATCCACATAGATCTCGTTAATTGCTTAGGTTGATCAGTCAGTCAGCAAACCTGTAGGGAGAACCTGCTCTGTGCCCACCATTGTCCTGGGGACCAGTGTTCCCGAGGACGAGGTGTCGACCTTGCCCACTGTTGTCTGCCTGTTGCCGGCACAAACGCTGAGCCCAGTGTTAACTGACTGCCTGCCCAAAGGTGGTTCTGTGTGTGTGTGTGTGTGTGTGTGTGTGTGAAGGGAGAAGGGGCAGGTGGCAGAGAGGCCAGGCCGGGATCTGCTATAATAGCCCAAAGGAGGCCCCGACCAGGCTGTAGCTGGGGCCTGGGGGGCAGGGCTGGAGTCTAGAGTGGAGGCAGACACTGCCTGGACCGTTTTGAGACCTTGGGGATGAGGGAGTCCCAACATGCGACCTTCTGATGATGTTCGTTAACCTCCTGCAGGCTGCCTGGTGCTCTTCCGCCAGCCCCTGAGGAACTGTCGGGGCTGAGCACCTCCGGGGCCAGGCCCAGAGCACCGCGCTCCCCATGGGGCTACAGCTGGGAGAGTCTTGACACTCGTTCTTCGGCTACCTAGCGACTGGGGGAGTGAAAGGGGCCAGGACAGGGACCCCAGGCCTGTCCGCTTTGAAGCTCCCCGACCTCTAGGGGGCCCCTGTGCTCCTCAGGGACCACCCTGGGGAAGGGACATCTGGTTGGGAGGCCGCCTCAGTCAGTTCCTTCATCATCCTCTGCATTCCACACCCAGGTCCTCCTCACGCTGTCGCCTTGGAACGAAGGAATCTGCGCCCCAGGCAGTCTCCTCCCGCCGCCCCCGTGCACAGCGGCGCCGGCAAGTGTCACGGGGAGTAGAGCCTGTGGGGAGGACCCCCACCAGGGACCCTGTACCTACCGGCCCCAGACTCCAAGGGCCCTGGACGTGGTCCCTGATCCCCAGAGACACCGCGGGCAGGTGAGGAGAAGGCCTCTCCTTCTCTCTCAGAATCAGGGACTTTTTCACAGCTCAGTAGGGCCCCAGTTGAGCCTTTCAAGCTCCCTGGAGCCTCAGGGTCCTTATTGAAAGCAGGAGTTTGGCATAGACAAGCCCTCCCTATTGCATCCATCGGTATTTCCCCCAGAGGGCGCTCTGCTCACAGAATCCGGCACCTTCATCTTGCATCTCCGGCCGGAGTCACCTCTGGTGAGAAAGGCTCGGCGAAACGCGAGAGACTCGCCTAAATTTGTTTAACCCGTAGTTCCCCAGACCTACGTAACCGGGATGTCCATTTTCGACAGAACACCTTTTACGATGCCATGGAATCCAGACTGGGAAACTCCTCGAAGACCTTTTTTCCATTTTAGGCTTGTAGGGTTGGGTCCTTCTCTCCCATCCCCCTCGGGGCCGGGCTCTGACTCCTCCCGACCTAAGCTCCTGCTCCCATGGGGCCTGTGCAAGGGCTGCGCTGAGCCTGATCCGCCGTGGCCTCCGCACGAGCCTAGGTCTGCTCATTGTTAAGCTAAGGCTGCACCTCCTCCCCCAGGATAAAAGGGGGTGGGGGTGGGGAGTCCGACTTCCGTGAGGGGCAGGGATTGGTTAAACGCGTTTCTCCAGGGAGTACTGTGTGCCAGGCACTGACTGAATGGTCACTTTGGGGCACATTTTCTGCGCTAAGAAGTTCTCACTGCTGTGGGAAGTGCATTATTGATCCAGGAAGGACATTGCCCCCTTCTGGCTCACCCTTTCTGTAGATCAACCGCACCTGGGCCTCATTCTTCAGCACCTCCCACCTCAGGCAGCGCAGGGCAGGGGCCTGGGCCAGGCGGAGAAAGGACAAACACAGTGACACACGCGGGATGGGGTGAGAGTGGGGCTTGGAGCTTGGGAGCAGAGGTGACGGTTCACTGCAGTCCTGGGGTCTGCCCCCAGCCCCCCACGCCCCTCACTCCAGTCTCTCTCACTGAGGTCCTGATAAATTGACATCTTTCACAAAAGCCAATTCCTCCAGAAGCTCTGACTCCTCGCTTCTCACTGCTAAAAATAGGTGGAGAGCTGTACAAACCCCACACCTAGAGACAATCCTAGTCATTTTGGTAGATATTTGCTCTAAAGATCTGCAATGTCTGTCGTTATTAAAACCGGGTGTTCCTTGGCAAACTCATTTCTTTTAAAAGCAGATTATTTCACAGGCTTCAATAAAATAAATTTCTTATTTCCAGCGGGTTCGGAGACATTCAGAGGTGTTACTACAAAGCCGTGACGATCCTCACCATGGGAATCCAAGGTTCTTGTTAAGGTGACGAGCAACATGCAACTCGGGGGGTCTGCTGGAGTCTCTCCAGCTCATCCTGAGGGGTGATGGGCCCGGGGTTTCCAGCGTTAACTAAGAGCCTTGGGCCTCGCTGAGGGTGTGGCCCCAGTGGGCCAGGCTATGGAGCGACCAAATTCTTCTGGGTTCCCTGCGACTCTGAGAACTGGGGTCTGGTTGATAGGTGGAGTGAGCCAGACTCTTTAAGAAGGAGTCTGCGAGGCAGGGCCTGGGAACCCAGGTGTTTTCATCCCAGGACCGCTCGTCTCCCGGTAGATCTCTCGAGATCCTACGAGATCGGGCTTCCTCAGGGAAGAGAGCTGAAAGGAGCAGAGGGTTGGGCCCTGTGCCGCCATTCTCTGCGCTTCCCCTGCCGCTCGGTGGCTTCCAGCCCATCCTCTGCCCGCTCCTCCATCAGGCCCCGCACTCACCGCCACGCAACCTAAGGCGCACAGCGCAACTTTGGGGCTCCTGTTTGCCTTCCTGGGAAGCCCCACACGCCATCCCTCCCTCCCCAGACCCTATCCTTGGCCCTCAGGTGTCCGTCATGGTGTTCGAAGAGGAGAGCATTTCCTGATGGAGGGGCTTGGGTGAACGGGCCAGCTCTCCCACCGCAGGGCGCTGGCAGCTGGGCCGGTTTCAAAGAGAAAGCAATGCATTCGGGCTGTTCTGCAGAGAAAAGGCTCCAGGAGTAGGCGAGGATGTTTCCTGGGACGAATTCGGGACACCTCACAGCTGCTGGCAGGAACAACTGGCCCCAAGGATGTAGGTGAGTGCCTGGGATTTTTTTTTTCTGCATATGTCTGTGAGTGAGGGAGTGTGTGTGTGTGTTTGCACGTGTTTCTTTTTTCTTTTTTTTCCCCAAAAACCTACTGCGAGAAGTGCACTAAAGTGACTAAGCTCTAGTTCTTTCTGGATAAGAGTGTTCAGGATGGGTAGCCCAAGGTGCATTAGGACCAGCTGTAACCTGTGTACTGGTTCGTATGCCTTGGGTTCTGAGAGTAAGGGCCATTTTTTCCCTTGGGTCTGGTTTGTGGTGTGAAGAATGAGATTGGCTGCAGCTGTGCAGTGGAAGATGGCCAAGGCTGACAACACCAGGTATTATCAGGTGGGCTCCCATTCAGTTGCTCTGAGATTCCTTATTTTCTGATTTGAGAATATAACAGTGTGTCAGGTTGCTGCAGACTTTCACCTTTCCAGACGTAGGCCTTGTGCCACTGGAGCCTGTGCTGGTATCCTGGGCTTTGGTCCCTGGGGCTCTGGGACTCCTGGAAAGTGATAGGCTCCCAGTATTCATGTGTGAAGTTCTGTCCCCTGACTGAGTCTCAGATATTCCTGCCCTTGTACCTCCTTTGGGACAAAGCCTGGTTCCTCCTTTCTGGGCCCCTGGGAAGAGCCACCATTGCAGTGTGACTCTGATAGGTAGCATGAGCCAGACTCTGTACTGAAGAGCCTTGGTAGAGGCACCCAAATGCCTCGTCAACCAGTTGTCTGTTGGCACTGTCCTGTACTTAGCTTCTTGCTTGGAGATACCAGATCAAGAGGTCATCTTGTTAATATGATTGTGGCAAAATTGCTTTGACATAGTTTCCTGAGATTGAGCAGATGTGAGTGAAGGTGGGAGTGTGAGGGTGAAGGGTGGTGGATCCTGATTTGAGGTGACACAGCAGCCCAAATGGGCAAGTAGGCACCTAACACTGAGGTTATTTATTCGAGTGGGATGAGGTTTATAGGCAAATAGCAATTATAGTAATAATGATTAGTATAAATATTTATACATATATAACCTTAATAAATATAGACTACCATAAATTATACATCTGTGTAAAAAGTAAACAAATATGTGAGCAATTAGAAAAAGGATAACAGGGCTTCCTTGGTGGGACAGTGGTTAAGAATCTGCCTGCCAATGCAGGAGACACGGATTTGAGCCCTGGTCCGGAAAGATCACACATGCCGCAGAGCAGCTAAGCCCGTGCGCCACAACTATTGAGCCTGCGCTCTAGACCCCGTGAGCCGCAACTACTGAAGCCCGTGTGCCTAGAGCCCATGCTCTGCAATAAGAGAAGCCACCGCAATGAGAAGCCCGCGCACCACTGTGAAGAGTAGCCCCCGCTCACCGCAACTAGAGAAAGCTCGTGTACAGCAATGAAGACCCAACACAGCCAAAACATAAATAAATAAATAAATTTATAAAAATATAATAGGAAAATTACCTAATCTGAATAAAGAAAAAGCAGGTTAAAAAATTAATAACAGACCCTCACAGACCTGTAGGATTATAAACAGATCAAATATTTGTGTCACTGGAGTCTCAGAAGGAGATGAGAAAAAGTATGGGGCTGAAAAGGTATTCAAAAAAATTATAGCTGAAAATATCCCAAATATGACAAAAGATATATGTCTACAGATATAAGAAACTGAGCAAATCCCCAACAGGATAAGCCCAAAGAAAGCCAAATCAAAACATATCATGATAAAAATTCTGCAAACTAAAGACAAAAAATTCTTTATCAATGAGAGAGAAGTGACACCTTACCCATAAAGGAAAAATAATTCAAATGACAGTGGATTTCTCATCAGAAATCATAGAGGCCAGAGGAAGTAGCATAACATTTTTCAAGTGCTAAAAGTAAAGAATCATCAACTCACAATTCTATATCCAGTGAAAATATCCTTTAGGAAGGAAGGGTAAATTAAGACATTCTCAGATGAAGAAAAACTAAGAGAATCTGTTTCCAGTAGAACTACTCTAAAAGGATAGCTAAAGGAAGTTTTTTTTTTTAACTTTTTATTTTATATTGGAGTATAAGTTGATTAACAATGTTGTGTTAGTTTCAGGTGTACAGGAAAGTGATTCGGTTATCCATATACATGTGTCATTCTTTTTCAAATTCTTTTCCCATTTAGGTTGTTACATAATATTGAGCAGAGCTCCCTGTGCTATACAGTAGGTCCTTGTTGATTATCCATTTTAAATATAGTAGTGTGTACATGTCAATCCCAAACTCCCTAACTATCCCTTCCCCCAACCCTTCCCCTCTGGTAACCATAAGTTTGTTCTCTAAGTCTGTGAGTCTGTTTCTGTTTTGTAAATAAGTTCATTTGTATCATTATTTTTAGATTCTGCATATAAGCGATATCATGCGATATTTGTCTTTCTCTGTCTGACTTACTTCACTCAGTATGGTAATCTCCATGTTGCTGCAAATGGCATTGTTTCATTCTTTTTAATGGCTGAGTAATATTCCAATGGATATATGTACCACATCTTTTTTATCCATTCATCTGTCGATGGACATTGAGGTTGCTTCCAATTAGGTTTCTTGGCTATTGTAAACAGTGCTGCAGTGAACACTGGGGTGCATGTATCCTTTCGGACCATGCCTTTCTCTGGATATATGCCCAGGAGTGGGATTGCAGGATCATATGGTAGCTCTATGTTTAGCTTTTTAAGAAACCTCCATACTGTTCTCCATAGTGACTATACCAATTTACATTCCCATCAGCAGTGTAGGAGGGTTCCCTTTTCTCCACACTGTCTCCAGCATTTACTGTTTGTGGATTTTTTTGATGATGGCCATTCTGACTGATGTGAGGTGATACCTCATTGTAGTTTTGATTTTCATTTTTCTAATAATCAGCAATGTTGAACATCTTTTAATATGCCTCTTGGCCATCTGTATGTCTTCTTTAGAGAAGTATCTATTTAGGTCTTCTGCCCATTTTTTGATTGGGTTGTTTGTTTTTATGATATTAAGTTGCATGAGCTGTTTGTAAATTTTGGAGACTAATCTCTTGTCTCACATCATTTGCAAATATTTTCTCCAATTCTGTGGGTTGTCTTTTTGTTTATGGTTTCCTTTGCTGTGAAAAAGCTTTTGAGTTTAATTAGGTCCCATTTGTTTATTTTTGTTTTTATTTCCATAACTCTGGCAGACAGATTGAAAAACATATTGCTGTGATTTATGTCAGAGAGTGTTCTACCTTTGTTTTCCTCTAAGAGTTTTATAGTGTCCAGCCTTACATTTAGGTCTTTAGTCTATTTTGAGTTTATTTTTTTGTATGGTGTTAGAGTGTTCTAATTTCATTTTTTTAAACATGTAGCTGTCTAGTTTTCCCAGCACCATTTATTGAAGAGACTGTCTTTCCTCCATTATATAGTCTTGCCTGCTTTGTTGTAGATTAATTGACCATAGGTGCATGGATTTAGTTCTGGGCTTTCTATCCTGTTCCATTGATCTATATTTCTATTTTTGTGTCGGTATCATACTGTTCTGATGACCCCTCTAGGTGGTCACAAAGCACTGAGCTGATCTCCCTGTGCTATGCAGCTGCTTCCCACTAGCTATCTATTTTATATTTGGTAGTATATATAAGTCCATACCACTCTGTCACTTTGTCCCAGCTTACTCTTCCCCCTCCCCGTGTCCTCAAGTCCATTCTCTACATCTGCATCTTTATTCCGCCTTCTTTATCCATTCATCTGTCGACGGACAGTTACGTTGCTTCCATGTCCTGGCTATTGTAAATAGAGCTGCAATGAACATTGTGGTACATGACTCTTTTTGAATTATGGTTTTCTCAGGGTATATGCCCAGTAGTGGGATTGCTGGGTCTTATGGTAATTCTATTTTTAGTTTTTTAAGGAACCTCCATACTGTTCTCCATAGTGGCTGTATCAATTTACATTCCCACAACCTGTTGGGGGGTTTTTAATCACAGTTTCAATTTCAGTACTTGTTATTGGTCTGTTCATATTTCCCACATGCTGCGCGCCACAACTACTGAGCTCACACACCTCAACGAGAGAGCCCGGGTGCCACAACTATAGAGCCCATGTGCTCTGGAGCCCACGTGCCACAACTACAGAGCCCATGTGCCCTGGAGCTCGCGTGCCACAACTAGAAAGAGAAAACCTGCATGCCACAAGTAGAGAGAAACCTGCGCACCACTAGAGAGAAACCCACACACCACAACTAGAAAGAAGCCCGTGTGCCACAACAAAGAGACTGCGCACCGCAATGAAAGTTACTGCATGCCTCAACGAAGATCCTGCATGCCGCAACTAAGACCCAATGCAGTCAAAAAATAAAGAAAAAAGATAATAACAATTTTTGATGATGTGGAGAAACTGGATCCCTCATACATTGCTGGTGGGAATGTAAAATGGTGCAACTGCTTTGAAAAACAGTTTGGCAGGTACTCAGAAAATTAAACATAGAGTTATCATATGACCCAGCAATTTCACTCCTAGGTATATACCCAAGTAAAATGTCCTGCAAAAAAATTTGTACATAAATGTTCATACCTGCATTATTCATAAATAGTCAAAAGTGGAAACAACCCAAATGTCTGTTAACTGATGAATGGATAAATCAAGTGTGGTATATCCACACAATGGAATATTATTTGGCAATAGAAAGGAATGAAATATTGATACATGCTACAACATGGATGAATCTTGAAAATATAAGCTAAATGAAGCCAATCAGAAAACACTATATTCCATTTATATAAAATCTCCAGAATAGGTAAATCTACAGAGAAAAAGTAGATTAGTGGTTGCCTAGGACTTGGGGAGTGATGGCTAAAGAGTATGGGGCTTCTTTCTGAGGTGATAAAAATGTCCTAAAATTGTGATGATGGTTGCACAACTCTGTTAATATACTAAAAAACTATTGAATTGTACACTTGTAGTGAGTAAATTGTATTCTGTGAATTACATCTCAATAAAGCTGTTACCAAAAAAATAAAAGAATGCGTGGAACATCAGTAAGGAAGAAAGAAAAACAGAAGGAGTAAAAACAATAGATTTTCCTTTTCCTCTTAAGTTTTCTAAATTATGTTTGGTGGTTGAAGCAAAAATTACTACATTTTTTTTTCTGTTTAGTTAAAGGTTTTATTGTTATCTAAAATTACTGCATTTTCTGATGTAGTTCTCACGTGTATTTACAGAAAATAGCTAAGACAATCATAAAGTAAATGGGGAAGAGTAAAAGGAATCAAAGGGAGGTAAAGTTTTTTTGGTAAATATATCATGTGAATTTCTCAGTGTTCCTATAAAAGTCTCAGACTCCAGAGACTCAGGAATCAGTGTTCAATAAATGTAATGTTTGTTTTCACTTCACTCAGAAACTAGATCTGAAGTCATCTGTTTCCCTAATAACAGAACTAATTGCTTCCATCCATTAGCCTTGTTTTATCCGCCCAAGAGCAAAAAAGTTACATTTCAGGATAGATATCTAGGTTTGAGCATTATTTTTCTAGGTAATGGCTTTTGAAATTTCAAAAGGGATGAAACCCAGGACACAGATATTTGTACATTTTAAAAGCTGAGAATTGGGCTGTTTGGACCCTTGAGATATTTATTTCAAAGTGTTCAAGTAAGACATTTCCAAGGAGATTCTTTCAGAAGGGGAGAGAGAGGCATCTGCCTCTTTCTCCTGCATATAAATGGCCAAAATTCACTCCTCTGTGTTTCTTACTTACAATGTAGACTTTGCATGTG
Source organism: Phocoena phocoena (assembly GCF_963924675.1). Classification (NCBI taxonomy): domain Eukaryota; kingdom Metazoa; phylum Chordata; class Mammalia; order Artiodactyla; family Phocoenidae; genus Phocoena; species Phocoena phocoena. Next base: position 40,140,248 of record NC_089231.1, read on the forward strand.
TCTTTGTATTTGACCTGGCTCTCACTGTATTGTTCCAAGGACATGGGAGAAGCACATGCCTGTTATTTTCTGTAAGGTAAATAATAAGAAATCTACTCCTGATTTAAAAATCCCATGTGTACATTCAGGACACAATTAAAGAGGATGAGTGCTAATAACATAACACTTCACTTGGACTGAAAAATGTTGACCTCAGTAGACTGATGTTATATACATATAGTATAATATCTTGAGCAAACTGCTGAAAAAAATACTATACAAAGAGGTGCCTTAAAAAGAAAAACTATTCAAAAAGGCACATGTACCCCAATGTTCATTGCAGCACTGTTTACAATAGCCAGGACATGGAAGCAACCTAAATGCCCATCAACAGACAAATGGGTAAAGAAGATGTGGAACGTATATACAATGGAATATTACTCAGCCGTAAAGAAGAATGAAATTGGGTCATTTGTAGAGATGTGGATGGACCTAGAGACTGTCATACAGAGTGAAGTTAGTCAGAAAGAGAAAAACAAATATCGTATATTAACGCATATATGTGGAATCTAGAAAAATAGTACAGATGAACCGGTTTACAAGGCAGAAATATAGACACAGACGTAGAGAACAAACATATGGACACCAAGGGGGTAAAGCGGGGGTGGTGGGATGAGCTGGTAGATTGAGATTGACATATATACACGAATATGTATGAAATAGATAACTAGTAAGAACCTGCTGTATAAAAATTTAAATTAAATTTTAAAAAAAGAAAAACTCTAAGAAAGTAAAAACTCTAGAAGGTAAATAAAAGTGGAAGTCTAAGACCTACAGGAAGGAGTTCTGGTTTCCAGTTCCACAGGTAAGGAACTTGGAAGTCGCCATCCATTTCAACAACATGTAAAAAGCTGGACAGACTGAAAAATCAACAACTCTTCTTGGATCCATAGAAGAGGGGAGGACACAGGGCAAACCACTGCCCCAGGATCGAAGAGTCAGGCGAATACAGGGAGTCCCAGCTTACCAGAGGAGCGGAGACTCATGAGCAGAATTCACTGCAGGAGCCAGAGTCAGGGTAGGAAAATCTGAACTATGATGGCTGGAGGCTCAGTGTGGACAAATCTGAGAGTTAAAAACTCCAGGGCACCCAGACACAGAGGGACCCTCACAATATTGTGAGATTTACCCTCAGGAGCTCAATCAGATCCCCACAGTAGATATCAGAGAAGAATTACCTCGGGGCATCTGGCATGGGGAGGGGAAAAGAAACCATTTTGAAATATGCCAAGAAATCTGTTCTTCTTAACAAGACCTACCCTCAGGGGAAACTAGCAATTTATTTTATGGATTATCAACAAGCTGATTCTAAAGTTTATATGGAGAGACAAAAGGCTAAGAATAGCCAACACAAAATTGAAAAAGAACAATATTGGGCAACTGATTCTACCTGACTTCAAGCCTTATTATATAGCTATAAAAATTAAGACAGTATCGTATTGGTGAAAAGACAGACAGATAATAGAACAGAATCAAAAGCCCAGAAAGAGTGCCCCATAAATATTCACAACTACTCTTTGACAAAGAAGCAAAGGCAATACAGTGGAACAAAGATAGTCTCTTCAACCAGTTGATGTTGGAACAACTGGACATTTACATACACACAAAGAAAATAACCTAGACAGAGACCTTACATCCTTCACAAAAATTAACTTAAAATGGATCATAGATCTAACTGTAAAATGCAAAACTATTAAACTCCTGGAAAATAACACAGGAGAAAACCTATGACTTTGGGTATTGTGATGCCTTTTTTAGATAGAACAACAAAGACATGATCCATGAAAGAAATAATTGATAAGTTGGACTTCATTAAAGTTAAAAACTTCTGCTCTGTGAAAGACAACCACAAAAATGGGAAGACAAGACACAGACTGGGAGAAAATATTTGCAAAAGACACATCTAATAAAGGACTGTTATCCAAAATTTACAAAGAACTCTTAAACTACACAATGATAACACAAAAAGGGAAATCTGTAGATCAATATCCCTCATGAATATAGATACAAAAACTCTTAACAAGACATTAGCAAGCAGAATTCACCAGTCTGTAAAAGAATTATACACTGACTAAATAGGGTTTATTCCAGGGATGGAATGCTAATTAAATATTTGAAAATAGTGTAATACACCATTGTGTTTGTTTCTTATTGCTGGTGTAACAACACAAGCTAGTGGTGTAAAAGCACAAATCTGTTATCTTACAATTCTAGAGGCCAGAAGTCCAAAATGGGTTTTACTGGCTTAAAATCAACGTGTCAGTAGGGCTATGTTCCTTTCTGTAGATTTTAAGGGATAATCTGTTTTTTCACCTTTTCTAGCTTCTAGGGGCTGCTTGCATCCTTGGCTCATGGCCCCCTTCCATCTTCAAAGCCAGCAATGTCCAGTTGAGTCTTTCTTATATCGCATCACTCTAACACTGATTCACCCTGTTTTACATTTAAGGAGACTTGTGATTGCATTGGGACCACCTAGCTAATCTAGGATAATTTCCCCACCTCAGGGTCAGCTGGTTAGCAACCTTATATCCATTTGCAAACTTAATTCTCCTTTGCAAAGTAAGCTAACATATTCACAAGTTCCAGGGATTAAGACATGGCCATCTTCGGGAGCCATTATTCTGCGTATAATTAGCCCTCCCATTGCCTGCTTTTTGGCCCTATCTTGGGCTCTTTCCCTTCACCTAACTATTCCTTGTCCACACTGCCCTAATCAGCTTGCTGACCTTCTTCCTGTCCTAGGGCCTTTGCCCTCACTGCTCCCCAACCTGGAAAACTGTCCACTTGCCCCATGGCTTGCTCTTTTGTACCTTTCAGACTGTGGTCAAATATCCCTTCTTTAGTTAGGCTGACCACCTGCTATGGAATGGCTCCTTCTGCCCTGTCACTCTGTCAACTGTTTTCGTTTTCTTCAAGGCACTTTCTTTATTTTGTTTCACTTGTTTGTTTATCTGTCTCCAACCCTGCCTCCTGTCAGCTCCGTGAAGGCAGGGAGTTTGCATTCTGTTTCCCTGAATGGTGTGGGACATAGAGGAGGCTCTCAGTGTATATTTGGTGAATTAAGAAACAAATAAATGACAATCATCTGCAAATAATGAGAACACATTGTTCTTGATGACGTTTTTTACCTCCTTTCTGTTTCAGATCTTAATGTATTGTCAGAACTTCCTGAACACTGTTAAGTGGTAGTGGTGACAGCAGGCATCCTTCTTTTGTTTGATTTAAATAACAAAGTCTCTAGGGTTTTATCGTTAAATAGAAATTTGGCTTTTGGTTTGAAAAAATATAAGTTAAAGTACAAGAGTACTTTAAAAAAACCAAACATATTAAACACAGCTTTTGCAACAAGTGTTTACTATTAAGGTTTTATCAAACATCTACTGGCCCAATACATTCATAGATTTTCTCTTAAACCTTACTTAAATTTTGAGACAATCCCAACTTAGTTGAAGTGAATACTTCTTTTAATCTAATGTTGAATTCTTTCTTTTTATGTTGTGTCTAGGAGTTTTGAGTCTGCAATCATGAAGGAGACTGGCTGAGACTTCTCCTTTCTTAAAAATTTATTTTATTCAAGTATAGTTGATTTACAATGTTGTGTGAGTTTCTGGTGTACAACACAGTGATTCAGTTATATATATATGTGTGTGTGTGTATATATATATATATACACACACACACATACACACACACACATATACATTCTTTTTCATATTCTTTTCCACTACAGTTTATCACAGGATATTAAATATAGTAGTTCCCTGCACTATACAGTAAGACCTTGTTGTTTATCCATTCTATATATAATAGTTTGCCTCTGCTAATCCCAAACTCCCTGTCTGTCCCTCCTGTACCCTCCTCCCCCTTGGCAACCACAAGTCTGTTCTCTGTGTCTGAGTCTGGCTGGGACTTTTTCCTCTTTGGTCCACTGTTTCAAGTCAAGCTCTTTATCTCTAAACCTGCCTGTGGATCAGGGAAGGCCACACACTCGTAGCGCAGGATGGAATCAGGTGGGCTGGACTAACAGTGGAAGTGCTGAAGAGTAGATACTACCTTGTTTCTTTTCACTTTTTGCAGTTTTAAATGTTTCTTTGCTGAAGTCAAACCAAGTCATGCATTGGTTAAGGAGGACTGGATTTCCATCCTTCTGGATTGGATCCCCTTCCAGCGGCCCAGTGCACAGTGTCCTTGGTCTGGTCTGGCACACAGCTCAGTGCAGCTGCCCTCACCACAGGCACCAGCCTTAGCAGAAGCAAATGATGAGAGCGGCGGAAGGGAAAAACCATCTGTTAATGCCATCTCTGTCAAGGTGTTATAACTCCCCAACGAGGCAGGCAGTTTAGACATGACAAAACAGAGGCCCGGAGAGATGAAGGGCCTTGCTAAAGGTCCCTCAGCTGACAGATGGCCCACTTTGGATTTGAACCTATGATTATCTGACTTCCAAGCCTGTGCTCTTTCCACAGGGCCACTGTCTCCTTTCACAACTGACCGTTTCACTTTGGCCACTGAAATGGCACAACTGTGTAGAGACCGTGTCCCTCTCCTTCTCCCCTCTCTTGACAGGATGTGCAGTACGATATTGCCTGATGTCTTGAAATCTGGCAAAGGCCCAAAGCTGAGGACAGAAAGTGAAGGTTCTTCCTGGCCTATGAGGCAGGAGCTGAGGCCCTCAGGGTGGCCCGTCTGCATCAGGCTTATAGGGAAGTTCCTACGTGCAACCCAGCCCTTCTGCCTTCGGACCTGTAGCAGCTCAACCCCAGAGTCCAAAGGTGGGAAGGGGGGGCTTTTGAGGGATGTCAGCCTCTCCCTTTCCTAAGTGTGTCCCCCTAGGGTAGAATGGGGTGCTTGCCTGAGGGGAGCTGGGCACTGGCCCTGCACACCCTGCTCATCTGCCTAGGTGGTGGACTTACTGGGGTTCCCTCCACCACGTGAAAAACAGAGAGAGAGTGTACGGTGAGAGCTGCCTGCGGAGAGGTCCCTAGTTCCTAAGAGTGAAGAGGCAAGATGGCAAAGGAACCCACCGCCTGGGCGCTGGCTTCAGAGGGCAGTTCCCACCCAACACTGTTGCTATTAGGTATATTTATCATTACCGTTGCTCTTTGTTCCCTTTTGTAGCTCTGAATGCCTACCTGCTACCATTTCCTTTTAGTATGAAGAACTTCTTTTAGCATTTCTTATAGTGCAGGACTGTTGGCCACAGAGGCTCTCAGGTTCCATTTATATGAAAATGTCTTTATTTCACCTTCGAGTTTTTGCTTACTTGTTTATTTTTTAAAGTATACAATTCGGTGGTTTTAGTATATTGACAACGTTGTACACCATATCCACTATCTAATTCCAGAACATTTTTATCATCTCTAAAATAAACGCATGCCCATTTCCAGTCGTTCCCCATTCCCTCTTCCCCAAGGTCCTGCCAACCACTAACCTATTTTCTGTCTCTGGGTACCTAAGCTGAACCCGTCACATAAATGGAATCATAAGATGTGTCCTATCTGGCTTCCTTCATGCAGCATGTTTTCAAAGTGCGCCCATGTTGTAACATGCATTCATAAGTACTTAATTCCTTTTATTACAAAAACATTTTTAAGAGCAGTTTTTAGGTTCACAACAAAATCGAGAGGGAGGTACAGAGATTTCCCATATACCCCCTTTCTCCCACGCCTGTATAGTCTCCGACTTCACTCACCATAGTGGTACATTTGTTACCAAGGGGGACCCTTCATTGACAAACCATAATCACTCAAAGTCCATAGTTTACCTTAGGGTTCACTCTTGGTGGTGTAAATTCTGTGGGTTTGGACAAATGTATAAAGACATGTATCCATCATTATGACATCATACAGAGTATTTTCGCTGCCCTAAGAATTCTCTGTGCTCTGCCTATTTATTCCTCCCCCCGACCCTTTCCCCTGGCAACTACAGATATTTTTATGGTCTCCATAGTTTTGATTTTCCAGAATGTCATATAGTTGGAATCCTACGGTAGGTAGCTTTTTCAGGTTGGCTTTTTTTCACCTAGTAATGTGCATTTAAGGTTCCCCCATGCCTTTTTTTTGGCTTGGTAGCTTTTATTTTTTAAGGGCTGAATAACAGTCCATTGTTATAATGTACCACGGTTTATCCATTCACCTTGGTTGCTTCCAAGTTTTGGCAATTATGAATAGAGTTACTGTAAACATCCGTGTGGAGACTTCTGTGTGGACGAAAGTTTCCAAATCCTCTGGATAAATACCAAGGAGAATGATTACTGGATGGTGTGGTAAGAACGTGTTTAGTTTTGTAAGAAACTACCCACCTGTCTTCCAACGTGGCTGTACCGTCCTGCATTCCCACCAGCAACGAAGGAGAGCTCCTGTTACTCTGTATACTCACCAGCATTTGGTGCATTCCTTTTTGTGCGTGTGGTAAAAAACACATAAAATTTACCATTGTAACCATTTTAACTATACTTTAGTGTTAAGTATGTTCACACTGTTGTGAAAATACCCATTAAACTGCAACTCCCTTTTCCCCCCTCCCCCCAGCCCCTGGTAACCACAATTCTACTTTCTATTTCAATGAATTTGATTACTTTAGATATTTCATATAAGCAGAAACATACAATAATTGTCTTTTTGTGTGTGGCATATTTCACTTAGCATCATGTCCTCAAGGTTCATCCATGTTAAAGCATGTGTCAGGATTTCCTTCCATTTTAAGGCTGAGTAATAATCCACCGTGTGATTATATCTATATCTATCTCACATTTTGTTTATCCATTCACATTTGTTTTGCTTCTACATCTTGGCTGTTGTTAATAGAGTGCTATAAGCATGGGTATGCGAGTATCTCTTGGAGACCCCTGCTTTCAATTTTTTTGGATATATGCCCATAAATAGGATTATGGGATCATATGTAGTTTTATTTTTTGTTTTGTTTTTTTTTTTTAACATCTTTATTGGGGTATAATTGCTTTACAATGGTGTGTTAGTTTCTGCTTTATAACAAAGTGAATCAGCTATACATATACATATGCTCCCATGTGTCTTCCCTCTTGCGTCTCCCTCCCTCCCACTCTCCCCATCCCACCCCTCCAGGCTGTCCCAAAGCCCCGAGCTAATATCCCTGTGCCTTGCGGCTGCTTCCCCCTAGCTATCTACCTTACTACGTTTGTTAGTGTGTATATGTCCATGACTCTCTCTCGCCCTTTCAAAACTCACCCTTCCCCCTCCCCATATCCTCAAGTCCGTTCTCCAGTAGGTCTGCACCTCTATTCCTGTCTTATCCCTAGGTTCTTCATGACATTTTTTTTCCTTAAATTCCATATATATGTGTTAGCATACGGTATTTGTCTTTTTCTTTCTGACTTACTTCACTCTGTATGACAGACTCTAGGTCTATCCATCTCATTACAAATAACTCAATTTCATTTCTTTTTAAGGCTGAGTAATATTCCATTGTATATATGTGCCACATCTTCTTTATCCATTCATCCAATGATGGACACTTAGGTTGTTTCCATCTCTGGTCTATTGTAAATAGAGCTACAGTGAACATTTTGGTACATGACTCTTTTTGAATTATGGTTTTCTTAGGGTATATGCCCAGTAGTGGGATTGCAGGGTCATATGGTAGTTCTATTTGTAGTTTTCTAAGGAACCTGCATACTGTTCTCCATAGTGGCTGAACCAATTCACATTCCCACCAGCAGTGCAAGAATGTTCCCTTTTCTCCACACCCTCTCCAGCATTTACTGTTTGTAGATTTTTTGATGATGGCCATTCTGACTGGTGTGAGATGATATCTCATTGTAGTTTTGATTTGCATTTCTCTAATGATTAATGATGTTGAGCATTCTTTCATGTGTTTGTTGGCAATCAATATATCTTCTTTGGAGAATGTCTGTTTAGGTCTTCTGCCCATTTTGGGATTGGGTTGTTTGTTTTTTTGTTATTGAGCTGCATGAGCTGCTTATAAATTTTGGAGATTAATCCTTTGTCAGTTGCTTCATTTGCAAATATTTTCTCCCATTCTGAGAGTTCTCTTTTGGTCTTGTTTATGGATTCCTTTGCTGTGCAAAAGCTTTGAAGTTTCATTAGGTCCCATTTGTTTATTTTTGTTTTTATTTCCATTTCTCTAGGAGAAGGGTCAAAAAGGATCTTGCTGTGATTTATGTCATAGGGTGTTCTGCCTATGTTTTCCTCTAAGAGTTTGATAGTTTCTGGCCATACATTTAGGTATTTAATCCATTTTGAGCTTATTTTTGTGTATGGTGTTAGAGAGTGATCTAATCTCATACTTTTACATGTACCTGTCCAGTTTTCCCAGCACCACTTATTGAAGACGCTGTCCTTTCTCCACTGTACATTGCTACCTCCTTTATCAAAGATAAGGTGACCATATGTGTGTGGGTTTATCTCTGGGCTTTCTATCCTGTTCCACTGAACTGTTTTTGTGCCAGTACCATACTGTCTTGATTACTGTAGCTTTGTAGTCTAGTCTGAAGTCAGGGAACCGGATTCCTCCAGCTCCGTTTTTTGTTCTCAAGATTGCTTTGGCTATTTGGGGTCTTTTGTGTTTCCATACAAATGGTGAAATTTTTTGTTTTAGTTCTGTGAAAAATGCCAGTGGTAGTTTGATAAGGATTTCATTGAATCTGTAGATTGCTTTGGGTAGTAGAGTCATTTTCACTATGTGGATTCTTCCAATCCAAGAACATGGTATATCTCTCCATCTATTTGTATCATCTATTTTCTTTCATCAGTGTCTTATAATTTTCCACATACAGGTCTTTTGTCTTCTTAGGTAGGTTTATTCCTAGATATTTTATTCTTTTTGTTGCAATGGTAAATGGGAGTGTTTTCTTGATTTCACTTTCAGATTTTTCATCATTAGTATATAGGAATGCCAGAGATTTCTGTGCATTAATTTTGTATCCTGCTACTTTACCAAATTCATTGATTAGCTCTAGTAGTTTTCTGGTAGCATCTTTAGGATTCTCTATGTATAGTATCATGTCATCTGCAAACAGTGACAGCTTCATCTGCAAACAGTGACAGTTTTACTTCTTCTTTTCCGATTTGGATTCCTTTTATTTCCTTTTGTTCTCTGATTGCTCTGGCTAAAACTTCCAAAACTATGTTGAATAAGAGTGGTGAGAGTGGGCAACTTTGTCTTGTTCCTGATCTTAGTGTAAATGGTTTCAGTTTTTCACCATTGAAGACAATGTTGGCTGTGGGTTTGTCATATATGGCCTTTATTATGTTGAGGAAAGTTCCCTCTATGCTTACTTTCTGCAGGGTTTTTATCATAATTGGGTGTTGAATTTTGTTGAAAGCTTTCTCTGCATCTTTTGAGATGATCATATGGTTTTTCTCCTTCACTTTGTTAATATGGTGTATCACGTTGCTTGATTTGTGTATATTGAAGAATCCTTGCATTCCTGGAATAAACCCCACTTGATCATGGTGTATGATCCTTTTAATGTGCTGTTGGATTTCTGTTCACCTGTGAAGCCATCTGGTCCTGGGCTTTTGTTTGTTGGACGATTTTTAATCACAGTTTCAATTTCAGTGCTTGTGATTGGTCTGTTCATATTTTCTATTTCTTCCTGATTCAGTCATGGCAGGTTGTGCATTTCTATGAATTTGTCCATTTCTTCCAGGTTGTCCATTTTATTGGCATAGAGTTGCTTGTAGTAATCTGTCATGACCTTTTGTATTTCTGCAGTGTCAGTTGTTACTTCTCCTTTTTCATTTCTAATTCTGTTGATTTGAGTCTTCTCCCTTTTTTTCTTGATGAGTCTGGCTAATGGTTTATCAATTTTGTTTATCTTCTCAAAGAACCAGCTTTTAGTTTTATTGATCTTTGCTATCGTTTCCTTCATTTCTTTTATTTCTGATCTGATTTTTATGATTTGTTTCCTTCTGCTAACTTTGGGGTTTTTTTGTTCTTCTTTCTCTAATTGCTTTAGGTGCAAGGTTAGGTTGTTTATTCGAGATGTTTCCTGTTTCTTAAGGTAGGATTGTATTGCTATAAACTTCCCTCTTAGAACTGCTTTTGCTGCATTCCATAGGTTTTGGGTCACCGTGTCTCCATTGTTATTTGTTTCTAGGTATTTTTTATTTCCTCTTTGATTTCTTCAGTGATCACCTCATTATTAAGAAGTGTATTGTTTAGCCTCCATGTGTTTGTATTTTTTACAGATCTTTTCCTGTAATTGATATCTAGTCTCATAGTGTTGTGGTTGGAAAAGATACTTGATACAATTTGAGTTTTCTTAAATTTACCAAGGCTTGATTTGTGACCCAAGATATGATCTATCCTGGAGAATGTTCCATGAGCACTTGAGAAAAACGTGTATTCTGTTGGTTTTGGATGGAATGTCCTATAAATATCAATTAAGTTCATCTTGTTCAGTGTATCATTTAAAGCTTGTGTTTCCTTATTTATTTTCATTTTGGATGATCTGTCCATTGGTGAAAGTGGGGTGTTAAAGTCCCCTACTATGAATGTGTTACTGTCGATTTCCCCTTTTATGGCTGTTAGTATTTGCCTTATGTATGGAGGTGCTCCTATGTTGGGTGCATAAATATTTACAATTGTTATATCTTCTTCTTGGATTGATCCCTTGATCATTATGTAGTGTCCTTCTTTGTCTCTTCTAATAGTCTTTATTTTAAAGTCTATTTTGTCTGATATGAGAATTGCTACTCCAGCTTTCTTTTGGTTTCTATTTGCATGGAATATGTTTTCCTGTCCCCTTACTTTCAGTCTGTATGTGTCTCTAGGTCTGATGTGGGTCTCTTGTAGACAGCGTATATATGGGTCTTGTTTTTGTATCCATTCAGCCAATCTGTGTCTTTTGGTGGGAGCATTTAGTCCATTTATGTTTAAGGTAGTTATCAATATGTATGTTCCTATTCCCATTTTCTTAATTGTTTTGGGTTCGTTATTGTAGGTCTTTTCCTTCTCTTGTATTTCTTGCCTAGAGAAGTTCCTTTAGCATTTGTTGTAAAGCTGGTTTCGTGGTGCTAAACTCTCTCAGCTTTTGCTTGTCTGTAAAGGTTTTAATTTCTCCATCACATCTGAATGAGATCCTTGCTGGGTAGAGTAATCTTGGTTGCAGGTTTTTCTCCTTCATTACTTTAAATATGTCCTGCCCGTCCTTCTGGCTTGCAGAGTTTCTGCTGAAAGGTCAGCTGTTAACCTTATGGTGATTCCCTTGTGTGTTATTTTTCCCTTGCTGCTTTTAATATGTCTTCTTTGTATTTAATTTTTGACAGTTTGATTAATATGTGTCTTGGCAGATTTCTCCTTGGATTTATCCTGTATGGGACTCTCTGTACTTCCTGGACTTGATTAACTATTTCCTTTCCCATATTAGGGAAAATTTCAACTATAATCTCTTCAAATATTTTCTCAGTCCCTTTCTTTTCTCTTCTTCTTCTGGAACCCCTATAATTCGAATGTTGTTGCATTTAATGTTTTCCCTAGAGGTCTCTGAGACTGTCCTCAGTTCTTTTCATTCTTTTTTCTTTATTCTGCTCTGCAGTAGTTATTTCCACTGTTTTATCTTCCTGTCACTTACCTGTTCTTCTGCCTCAGTTATTCTGCTATTGATCCCATCTAGAGTAATTTTAATTTCATTTATTGAGTTGTTCATTGTTGTTTGTTTCATCTTGAGTTCTTCTAGGTCCTTATTAAATGTATCTTGCATTTTGTCTATTCTATTTCCAAGATTTTGGATCATGTTTAGTATCATTATTCTGAATTCTTTTTCAGGTAGACTGCCTATTTCCTCTTCATTTGTTAGGTCTGGTGGGTTTTTATCTTGCTCCTTCATCTGCTGTGTGTTTTTCTGTCTTCTCATTTTGCTTATCTTCCTGTGTTTGGGGTCTCCTTTTTGCAGGCTGCAGGTTCGTAGTTCCCATTGTTTTTGGTGTCTGTCCCCAGTGGCTAAAGTTGGTTCAGTGGGTTGTGTAGGCTTCCTGGTGGAGGGGACTAGTGCCTGTGTTCTGGTGGATGAGGCTGGATCTTGTCTTTCTGGTGGGCAGGTCCACGTCTGGTGGTGTGTTTTGGGGTGTCTGTGGACTTATTATGATTTTAGGCAGCCTCTCTGCTAATGGGTGGGGTTGCGTTCCTGTCTTGCTAGTTGTTTGGCATAGGGTGTCCAGCACTGTAGCTTGCTGGTCATTGCGTGAAGCTGGGTGCTGGTGTTGAGATGGAGATCTCTGGGAGATTTTGGCCGTTTGATATTATGTGGAGCTGGGAGGTCTCTTGTGGACCAGTGTCCTGAAGTTGGCTCTCCCACCTCAGAGGCACAGCACTGACTCCTGGCTGCAGCACCAAGAGCCTCTCATCCCAACGAATTTGGGGTGATTCGTTGTCTATTCATTTATTCCACAGATGCAGGGTACATCAAGTTGATTGTGGAGTTTTAATCCGCTGCTTCTGAGGCTGCTGGGAGAGATTTCCCTTTCTCTTCTTTGTTCTCACAGCTCCCGGGGCTCAGCTTTGGATTTGGCCCCGCCTCTGCGTATAGGTCGCTGGAGGGCGTCTGTTCTTCGCTCTGACAGGACGGGGTTAAAGGAGCAGCTGCTTCGGGGACTCTGGCTCACTCAGTCCAGGGGGTGGGAGGGGTACGGAGTGCGGGGTGAGCCTGCAGCGGCAGAGGTCGGCGTGACGTTGCGCCAGCCTGAGGCGCGCTGTGCGTTCTCCCGGAGTAAGTTGTCCCTGGATCCCGGGACCCTGGCAGTGGCAGGCTGCACAGGCTCCACGGAAAGGGGGTGTGGATAGTGACCTGTGCTTGCACACAGGCTTCTTGGTGGCGGCAGCAGCAGCCTTAGCGTCTCATGCCCGTCTCTGCGGTCCGCGCTTTTAGCCGCGGCTCGCGCCCATCTCTGGAGCTCCTTTAAGCAGCGCTCTTAATCCCCTCTCCTTGCGCAGCAGGAAACAGGGAAGAAAAAGTCTCTTGCCTCTTCGGCAGGTCCAGACTTCTCCCCGGATTCCCTCCCGGCCAGCCGTGGCACACTAACCCCTTCAGGCTGTGTTCACGCCGCCAACCCCAGTCCTCTCCCTGCGCTCTGACCAAAGCCCGAGCCTCAGCTCCCAGCCCAGCCCGCCCCAGAGGGTGAGCAGAGAAGCCTCTCGGGCTGGTGAGTGCTGGTCGGCACCGATCCTCTGTGCAGGAATCTCTCTGCTTTGCCCTCCGCACCCCTGTTGCTGTGCTCTCCTCTGCGTCTCCGAAGCTTTCCCCCTCCACCACCCGCAGTCACTGCCCGCGAAGGGGCTTCCTAGTGTGTGGAAACCTTTCCTCCTTCTTGGCTCCCTCCCACTGGTGCAGGTCCCGTCCCTATCCTTTTGTCTCTGTTTATTATTTTTTCTTTTGCCCTACCCAGGTACATGGGGACTTTCTTGCCTTTTGGGAGGTCTGAGGTCTTCTGCCAGCGTTCAGTAGGTGTTCTGTAGGAGTTGTTCCACGTGTAGATGTATTTCTGGTGTATCGGTGGGGAGGAAGGTGATCTCCGCGTCTTACTCTTCCGCCTTCTTCCCCTCTGAGTTCTGCTGTATCATTTAATCTGCTGTTAATTCCCTCTGTGTGTTTTTCATTTCAGTTATTGTATCCATCAGCTCCGACCGGTTCTTTTATATTTTCTAGTTCCTTATTAAAATTCTTACAGTGTCAGTTCTATTCTTTCCCCTAGTTCAGTTAGCATTCTTATTACTATTGCTTTGAACTCTTTCTCAGGTAAATTATTTATCTCTGTTTCATTAGGGTTTTTTCAGGTTTTTTTTCCCTTGATCTTTTGTTTGAAACATATTCCTCTGTAGGCTCATTTTAACTTTCCATGTCTCTATGAAATTAGGTGAAACACTTACCTATCCTGGTCTTGAAGGTGTGTCCTTGTATGGGAGCATTCTATGCAGGCTGAGTGTGTCCAGTAGCTTTGGCGCAGAGCTGGTTCTCAAAAGAGCATGAACTGCCTCTTTCCCTGGGGTGTTCTGGGAGCCACCTCTTTGGTGGGAGGTAAGAACGGAATTGGAGGGGCTGGAGCCAGAGCCAGGTGCACGCTGGGGCCTTCCTATGCTCACTGGCTGTAACTGCTCTACTGGGGCCAGGGCTGGGGCCAGGGGGATGGAGCTGGAGCTGCAAGGGAGTTGGGTTTCTCCCAGGTGTGGTAGCAGCCTCCACCTTGGTTTGGGATATGGCTGAGGCCTGAGGACTTGGGGCTACACTTCTGTGGTCTCACTTTTTCCCTGGTGTGCACGCCTTGGTTAGAGGCTGGGTTGGCGAAGGAGGGGTTGATGCCATGCCACTGAGCTGGCCCAGCCCCGTTCCACATGTATACAAAGCTCCAGTGATGCTTCTCTCTGCCCTGGAGCTAGCTTCACTCCCTTCTGAGTCTGCGCAAGGACTGGTGCTCTCGTGATGGTCTCCACCCTGGAGATAGCCTTGCTCGCTCCTGTGTGTGTGCACCAAAGGGCTCGCTGGCAATGGCTGGCCAGAGGCAGGGCCGGGTCTGAGCTGGCTCAGTTCTCCCCAAGTGTGCATACGCTCATTGAAAACGACAGCTTCTGCCTTAGTGGCAAGCAGCACCAGAGCAAGGGGGACTGGAGCAGGAGCCCAGTGCAGGCTCGGGAGTGTGCTAGGGTGGTCCCGGCAAACTGGCCAGAGCCCCAGGCAGTTTTCAATCTGCTGCCTCCACACTGTGATCGGAAGTAAGCAAGTCCACGCACATGTTCTTCAAGAATGGGGTCTCAGTTTCCTATAGCCCTCAGGTAAGCCCCACTGGTTTTCAAACTCACTAAAAGGGCTCATCTTCCTGGTGTCAGGCCCCTGTGCTGGCGTGCCTAGTAAGTGGCTGGAACCCCTCACTATCCGGGGAGGATCCCTGAGCCTGTGATCTCTCCCTCCTCTTCTGTATCCCCCACTAGGGGTGCAGGTCTCCACCAGATTGCTTCTTTTCCCTTCCTACCAGGCTCTGTGTGGATCTTTCTTTACAGCCTTGGTTGTGGAAGAGCTGTTCTGCTAGTCCCCATGCTGACCTGAGAGTCGCTCTATATGTATTTGTAGTTTTGATGCGTTTGAGGGGAGGTGAGCTCAGCATCATCCTATTCCACCGTCTTTGTCTTCAGCAAACTTTTTAACATTCATACTGGGGACTCACTTCCTCTTTTATATAGTGATTTCATAATTTGTGGAGTGTAGGGAATTGGATTTTTTTCAAAAAGACTTGTATTCTAATCATTCCCAGCAAAGGCCATAAATCTACTCACTTTTTCTTGATCTGCAGACCTCACGAGTGTGGCATTAAACCCTTGATCTGTGTAAAAGCAGGCCTTATGATTACAGAGGTGGCACCATCCTCATCACCATTTACACTCGGAAGAGGGGCAGTTAGTCAATCACTTTTTGGTTTCCTTCATGAGGTGCCAGACTTCTTTACCTATCCTTAGATGTAACTCCTCTGACTACCCCAGCTTTATGCAGATCTTCAATTCTCCAACTTTGTTCAGGCCTAAGCTCCTACTCCCCAAACTCTGGTTACTATATTTTGTCCTTGGAGAGGAAGGGCTTTCATGTTTAGCACTTACATCTGTGGCTTAAGTTTATGTATCCTTTTTTCCCCCAGACATTAGGGATTTTCTATATTTTCTTCTGAGCTAAGCATCCCCCTAGGAAATATGTTTGTTGTAATTTATTCAGCCTCTGGGTGTTTTGTAGCAGTGGAGAAAATCTTCTTATCTTTCTTATTTCCCCCACTACTTTATTGAGGTATAATTCACATACAATAAAATGCATATATCCTAAGTACACAGTTCAAGAAAATTTTAAAAGTTTATGCATGTTACCATCATCTAAATCACTTTATAGAATACTCCCATCATTCCAGAAAGTTCTCTCATGCTTTTTTCCACCCTGTGCTCACCCAGAGGTAACCACTCTGTATTTGCTTTGCCTGTTCTTGAACCTGATATAAATGTAACATGTCTAGCTTTCTTTGTTCAACATTTTTTAGACTTATCCTTGTTGTTCTATCAGGAATTCACTTTTTTAAATGGCAGACTAATATCCCAGTGTATAAATGTACCATTAGTTTGATTATCCACTAACTTGTTGATGGGTATTTGGGTAGTTCCCAGTTTGGAACTATGAGAATATTCTTGCACAAATCTTGCTGTGGGCCCGTATACTTGTCTCTCTTGGTTGTATCTGTGGAGGTAGTCACTGAGTCATGGGGTAGGCATATGTTTACCTTTATGAGGAACTGGCAAGCTCTTTCCCAAGGTGACAATACCAATTGACATACACCAGTTGCTCCGCATTCTCACCATTCAGCAGGTATGCAGTGTGATTTCCTTGTGGTTTCATCTTGCATTCCCTGATGACTGATGTTGGGCACCTTTTCCTGTGCTAATTGCACCTTTGGATAGCTTCTGTGAAGTGTGTATTCAAGTCACTGATTTTTATATTGTGTTACTTTTGAAATGGCTTTTACAAGTTGTTTTTCTGCATATGAATCCTTTGTCATTTACATGTATTGCAAATGTTTTCTCCTTGGTCATTGCTTGCCTTTTCACCTTAATAGTATCTTCTTGATGAGAAGGGTTTAATTTTGGTGAAATTTATCAGTTTTTATCTTTTATGGCTGACATCTTTTGTGTCCTAAAATACCTGCCTATCCTGAGAGTCATGGAGATACTCTGTTTTCTTCTAGAAGATTTGCTTTGCCCTTCACATTTAGGTCTCTGGTCAATTTTGAATAAATGCACATTGCATTAAAGCATCAATGTCTGGTGTTTTCTCATACAGGTATCATCACTCCAGGTCCAACTGAAAACACATTCCATAACAACTTACTGAATTGCTTGGTGTGTTTGTTGAAAAGTCAGTAATTACATACGTGTGGATCTGTTTCTGGACTCTCTATTCTATATCCATGGATCTATGTCTGTCCTAACTCTAGTACCACACTCAATTTCTGTAGCTTTAAAGCAAGTCATAAAATCGAGTAAAGTCTTCCAACTTTTTTTTTCTTCTTCAAGATTTTCTTGGCTATTTTGGGTCTGCTGCATCTCATGTATATTTGCCAATTTTTACAAGAAAGCCTCATATTTTGATTTCATTGGATCTGTAGATCAATTTGTGGGCAATGAGATCTTAACAGTATGTAGTCTTTCAGTTCATGAACATAACATATCGACTGCAGTGTTCTACAGTTTCTCTCAGCAGTGTTTTGTAGTTTTCCGGGTAGAAGTCTTGCACCTCTCTTGTTACCTTACTTTTGAGGTATCTGACTTCTCTGATGATAAATTATATATTTAAAATTTAATTCCCAATTGTTTGTTGCCAGTGTATAGACAGTACAACTGAGTTTTGCCTCATATCCTGCAAAATTGTCAGTTCTGATAGATTTATCAAGCAAACACTTCAAGAAATCAGAGAATAGGAGCAGTGTCATATAATTGGAAACATCTGATTTTCTGAACAGTAAAAAGTGATTCACTCTTTGTATACCTCTTTTTACAGTTATCACCTCAGAAATACTACCTTCTTTCTGATTTCCTTCTGCTTTGCAGAATATGTAATTCTGGAGTTAAGTTTGTTCTTGGTATAGTTCTTGAAAAATGGAGACAGCACCAAATCTTTACAGAGAAACCTTTGTTTTTCAGCTGAATGTAGAATAGGGAAATGAGGACATGACCTACATGCTGCCTTTTATTTGCAGAATGGTGAACAAAGTACTATTTTTCAAGATCCCAATTAGAACAGAAAGACATATTAAAATGGGTTGGGATTGGAGTAGGGTGAACAGATTGGTGAGATTCAAATTGTCCTTAACTAACTGTCACATTTACGAATTATTCACTAGTCAAGTAATAATCCCATCTTTTCATCCTTTGCTTTCTTTTTCATTCATTCCTTTCTTCCCAATTTAATTTTTAACAGTGTTTAGCACACTGCCTAATCTACTAAGAGCTATAAAGAACAGGGATCTATTTTAACTTCAGATAACACCAATGTAAAGCAAAACTATTCAGGAATATTTTATATTTTCAAAGTACTTAGGAATTCTTTAATTAGAAAAATAAAGGCAATGGGATTATCTATCGGATTCTAAAAGTACCCATGAATTAAATCACTCACATCCCCCTCTTAAAAAACACAACAAAACCTTAAATCACATTGCTGTTAAGTTTTCTTACAGTAAGAAATAAGACCAACCTACACTAGAGTACAAAAACCTGAAATTCTGAGCATGAAAATAATTTATTGATTAGACATCTGGTTTATTCAAGCATAAGGCCTACCAAAGATAGAATTAACACAGCTCATGGAATAGGAAAAAAACCCCATCCAGCACCTCCTTTGTCTCAGATTTCCTGGGGACAAAATTTGTGCATTCTGTACTACAGCCTCACCCTAAAGCATCCACATGTGCTTGATATTAACGAATAGGGTATGAGAAACTTTCTGTACACTCAACTTGGCAAGCATCATTAGTGATGCAACAACTTTCAGAAACATTTTTAGGCACAAGAAATAGCACTGCCTGCAGTGAGAGCTTTTGACAAAGAAAATATCATTAAATATAATCTTACAAATAGGAAGAAAAATATATGCACTTTTGCCAATGGACTGCTTCACGTATCAGGAAAAATGTCACAATCAATCAGATTTTCTTTCGATGATTAAAACAATTTAATTGATACTCAACTTTAATCAATACTCAGGTTATCTTGTATTAAAAATCAGAAAAATAAAACAGATTTAACCTAAATGCAATTTAGGGAAGAAATGCAGGACTAATAATACGGAATAATAGCTGCACTTCTTCAGCTAACTCATTAAAAAATGCCAATTAAACATTTTCAGTCAAATTTTATTAAAAAAAAGCAGCAGATCAACATTACAATTCAAGAACCTAATCTAAATATGCACTTGACAATGAAGCACATCTGAGTATGGAGTGAAAAAAGTTTTTTCCAAAAAACCATCAAACGTATTCATCTCCAGATACCCAAATAATAAATCACTTCTGCAGGCCGTCTATTGAGTGGAATCATAAACAAAGAACAGAAGATTTATTGCTGTGAAAACAAATCTGTAGTACAGTAGTATGAATCTTGGGTATTAAACATAATCAGTTGAATCAAGTTAGGAAGTTGAAAATCTAATAAGAAATTTGCGTGTGAGAGAAAGTCCACAAGCCAGTTGACCCAAGAGCAACTGAGATATCAAACTTGTTCAGTGAAACCAGACATTATTTTAAATCTCCATTTTTTGAAGGCAGTTAAAAATTACAATTCCAACAGCCCACAAACCAAATAAAAAAAACAACTGTAGAAAGCAATTAAAACTACGTTCAAGGAGCCACTTTTTCAGCTCAATTTCAGCACCCCAAGGAAAAAAAAAGCATCCATGACTATCACAGATGAAAACAGAATGAAATGTCATTGGAATCAGTTATTTTCCCCCACTGAGGTATAAAATCTATATAGAAATTTGATACTATACTATAACAAATTGTACTTCTCATAGTTCTGTTTTAATTTCCTTTAAACCCTGTTTAATATAGTCTTTTTAATTGTTGTAAAAATGTTTTCATGATTCTGAATCTGGTTCCAGTTCTTTTTCATTTATTTTTATATCAATATTTAATATACTGGCTACCAGTTCTAATCAGAAAAAAAATCTTGGACATCTCTTCATTATAACAGCACATTCAGCAGAAATGACTGATGTGCAAGCAAACCATAAAAGGTGCAGCTCTCTGGAAAGCACATTTCGTAGATTGTTTCAGTCTGAATATTCTTTACAATGATTCTTGATGAAAGACTCTTAATCTTGTAAACATCAGTGTGCACAATCTCGCTACTAACGTAGTTTCACGTCCTTGGACAGGAAGGCCGGTTCACAGGCTAGTGAAAGAGAGAGCAGTTTAAGTTTTAATGGCTGATAAACCTTACATCCTGCAGGAGGAAAGCACTTTTCCTTTTTTGCTACTTAAGAATGTGGCAGAAATGTATGCTGAGGTAGCCCAGTCAATCCTTATTTTTTTCTTTTTTTGTAAATTTGGTCTCAGAATATTTCTGGAAGGGTTACATTTCGAAGAAGCCACTGCTGGGACCGGCTTCCATTGCAGTCTCTAATGCTGGGCACCTGGCTGTCCTCTTCTGTGGCTTTATCCAGGCACTGATTACTGTTCACATGCTGCAGGGTTAATTTCTGAAAATGACAGGAAAGAAGTCTTAATATGAAAGTGGAAAACAAAACCAAAACACCTCAACCATTTTTTGTGATTATGAAATTCCTCTGTAGAAAAGGGTTTTGTTTTTGAAATATTACTTAAGACAATGGAGAAATTGTATCTGTGTAAAGACAGCATTAAGAGCTACGTCGGGGGAGAAAGGCACTGGGGGTACAGTGCATTCTGCTGGATTTGCAGTCAGATGACCTCAATTCTAAGTCCCAATTCTGCCATAAGCTCTGTAATACTGTGAGAAATTTTACTTTTTTGTGCTTCAGTTTCCTAAAAAAGTGATCAGATTAGTGATTCCTAATTTAGGATCCTCAACCTATTTTCAAAAAGCTATCTCAAAACTGCTTCGTTTTCCCATGATAAGGCTGTTCAAATTAATTCTGTGATTCCAAGTTTCAAGTCTTTAGAAACTCAGGTCTTTTTGAAGACTCGAAATCGTAAGATTTATACAACAGTCCTTAATAAGTGGCTGACAGATGTGGCTATATACCTTCCTCTCTACTTGTCTGCATTCTGGACTTGATGCTGTCATGCTGATTTTTAGGATAATTTCAAAAGAACATGACAGATAAGAGTTAACAGACACACACTGACCATACTAATGAATCCGATACCAAGCCCCGGTCAGGTGAAGAACTCCAAAGCAGCTATGTAGGAATTTGCATTAAGCGTTATCCTAATAAGTATGTAACTATAAGGAAATATGTTTATTTATTCACACATCTTTACTCACAGCTCTATTTTAATGTAATTCTTTTATCTCATTTAATTTTCATAAGGAACATGTCATTTTCATAAGGCCTCTTTTGTACCTATTTGAACTTCAAACAAAGCAAAACCTAACGACTGTATACAATACAGCTACTTTAGCTTTCAGTCACTTCTGTGTTATGGTCCATGTGGAAGCTGGCAAAAGGCAGTGCACATTCGTAGATGTCACAGTTTACTCTCAACACTGACTTCAGTAATACCGAAGGGTCAGTGTTAAGATACTTTACTTTAGCTCCAATAAATGCATAACAAGAAGATCGGGGAGGGCTTCCCTGGTGGCGCAGTGGTTAAGAATCTGCCTGCCAATGCAGGAGACATGGGTTCGAGTCCTGGTCCGGTAAGATCCCACATGCCACAGAGCAGCTAAGCCCATGCGCCACAACTACTGAGCCTGCGCTGTAGAACCCATGCTCTGCAACAAGAGAAGCCACGGCAATGAGAAGCCTGCGCACCGCAACGAAGAGTAGCCCCTGCTCTCCGCAACTAGAGAAAGCCTGCACAAAGACCCAACGCAGCCATACATGCATACATACATACATACATACATAAAAAGACCGGGAAAAGTCAGCATGGCTGGGGCTGTTTTTACTTTTATGCAGATGCTGTGTAGTTTGTCTTGAGGGGATGCACTTTGCAGTCAGACATTTCTATAGTGAACCCCAGATTTGTCACATGTCAACAACATGCCCCTGAGCAAAAACCTCTCTCAGCCCCAGGTTCCTCATCTATAAAATGGGGACAAGGGGACAAGGATACTTCTAGAGTTGTGCGGAAACGTTACGATAATGAACAGAAAGTGCCGCCCAGCTCAGAGGCGCTCACTACAACGTCCTGAGCAGCCGCGGACACAGTCTGGCAGCCCCAAGAGCGCGGAGCTGAAGCACACAGCTTGCTGCTAAGGCCTTTGGTCATTTGTAAGACAAAAACAAAGCACTTTAAAAAGAACCCCCCAAACATTCCAGAAGGCCCTTCAAAGCTTCTCTGAGTGGCCAACTTCACCAGGCCCACTGTCAGTATTAATAAAAACAAAAAAACACAACAAAAAACTTAGTTGGGAAATTGGTCTTTATCACCCTAACTTTTAAAAATGTCATTATTTCACTTATTGAGAATCATTAAAATAAACTTGTAACAAAGAGGTTATTGATACATGCTGGGTATTAACTGCTCAAAATTAAGACAGAATCCCTATAATTTCAAGAAGCTAACATCCCTTCAGGAGACCAGGACTCTGGTGAAGAGCCCTGTTCCAGACACAGCTCTCTGGCTGCTGACAGCAGGGGCAGAGTTCTGTGGCTCGTGACTCTGTGGGGACTGTGGTCACCGTACTCAGCAGAGGCTCCATCAGCATGGACTAGTTTCCACACAGAAAGAGTGTAACTAAGGCAACAGCCTAATTTGTAACCTCTGAAAGGAGGAAGAAAGCTATAGTTATCATCGCATAAAGTCCACCTGCAACCTAGAAAACAAATAATTTGCCACCCTCTACCTCTAATCTCTAGATATAACTGTGTCAAAATCTACATTTTCATTCCAGAAAGGACAGCTACAAGTAGTCAAAGCAAAAGAGCCTGGTGTCGTAAACTCTCTGCAATGTATACTATAAACAAAGACTTAAAGATATAATATACAAATTTAATAGAAGACAGTATGGTATTGTGCAAAGAATCCTGGATTAAGAATCCCAGGTCTGTCTGAGATCCGGTAACACCATTTACCTGCTCTGTGACCTTGGGCAATTAACTTCCATTCTGGGCTTCAATGTCTACATGTATTAAAAACAATGTCCTGAATTTTATTTCTAGGGTTCCTTTGAAATCTAAGATTTCATGACTTTAGATTATACATTACTGACCTAAGTGTTACTCTTCCAGACTGCAGTTTTCAACTGATGGAGGCAGGACAACTCTGATGGGCCGTCCGGAGCTCCCTGTGCAGTCAGCTCAGACTGTGGGACCCACATCGCAGCTTGACTCCTCCCTCTGCCAATTCTTCTGTCTCCCTTTTCACAGGTGTTGATCTAAAGGATGCTCCCTAATAAACATCCTGAATACTAACCTTGGAGTGGAGTCTGCTTCTGGGAGAACCCGGACGGCAATACTAGAATTTAATCTCAGGGAAGACACCTTGCAGAGTGCTCCAGGGGTTTTAAAACTTTACACTCATAACTGGTTCTTTCAAAATATCCTAAATCACTTCTAGCTCTTTAATTTCTAAGCAAACATTTACTTTTGAATAACTGCTGTGGTAGACTGTGTATCTTATACACAGTCTGCCAATGGCCATTCCCACTCCCTGTCTCCTGGCCACATCACACCATAAAGACTGGAAATGCAAATGCCTGCTTTCCCAGCCTCCCCTTATAGCTGGGGGATCACTATGAGATGAAGTTCTGGCCCATGGGGCACAGCAGAGCCTGCTGCAGGGGATCCAGGAAAAGCTTTGGCTTTCCTGATAAACAGCAATTCAAGCAGTAGTGCAACGTTGCTCTTCCCTTCTTCCTGTCTTGAGTGGGGTGTGACGGTGAGCACTGTAGCAGCCTTCTAGAGGCCACAAGAAAAAGCCAAGAATATTGCTGCAACGTTATCCCTGACATCACTGTATCACTGAATCCATGCCAGAAGCCACTTACATCCAGACTTAAGAAAAAACTAAACCACTATTTGTTCATGCTACTATAAATAGGTTTATATTACCTAATTATACATACCATCATTTTTCAATGAACATATACAATTGGGAGGCTTTTTAATTTTCAAAATATTTTGGCTTCACAATGACTGTGGGGTGCCACTGGCATTTACTGTCTGGACTCAGAGATGCCATATATCCTGCAGGACCTGGGGCAGCTACATCCAAAATGGCAACAGCATGCACCATGGAAAACCCTGCAACAGAATATTCAGGCCACTTCCAATAGTCATATTAACTGAGCTACTGCTCGCTCGCGCTCTCTCTCTCTCTCACACACACACACTTTTTTTTTTTAAACTATAGTTTGATACTGTGAAGGGAGACCCAGGATTTATAAAACATGGTCTTTGCCCTCCAGGATCTAACTAATAGTGGAGAAAAAGACTGGTAGATAAATAACTACAAAGAAGCACAGAATTACAGGGGTCAGAGACAATTGTAATTAAGACAGAGAGAGCTAATTTCTGGCTGGGATCCATGGAAGTGATGTCAATTCTGGGCTCTCAAGAACAGGCAGGATTTGTTAGGCAGATGGAACTGTATGATCTTAAATGTAAAGTGGGAACATACAGGATACATTCAGGGAATAGCTGGTTGAAGATGAAAAGTAGACCAGGGTTTGTATGTGATGCAGTATACGGAGAAAAGACAGCCAAAGTCACAACTTGGTTTGGACATCTCCACTGAGGGGGTAGAATGAAGCAGCGGAGTGAGCCAAGCAGACAAAAGAAGTAGAGAAAAAGCGAAGAGAAGAAGGTAAACAGTAGTGCATCTAAAGCCAATGGATACGAGGATTTTAAAAGAGCATCTGCTTAGCAATAGTAAATACTACAGAGAAGTTAAGAAAAAGAGACGGGAATGTCCTGGCTTTGCATCCAGGGGCTGTTTCTATATAGTGTCAGACCAAGGCAGGAGCCAGGTTGAAGAACCAGAGGCACAAGTGCCAGCCATTCACTCACCATCATACAGCACAGGAGAAAAGTAGGATGGTATGTACAAAATAAAATAGGAACAAAAGTCTGTCCCAACATGAAGAAGAAAACCAGTGCTTGTAAGCGGAAGAAAAAGAACCAGAGAAAGGCATACTGAAGATGCTGGTGCTGGTTCCAGAACCATAGAGCAAAAAAGCATAAGTTGGGAGGTTAGCCAGGTATGAGGAAAGGAAGAGAGGTTTACTGGAGATGCTTTGATTGCTTTTAAGTACCTCTATTTGAGTACAACATATAGCAGGTGGGGAGAGGGAGTGGCTCCAGAGGAAAGCAAAGACAAATAGTTTTATTATATATGTCACTGAAAAATCATTGAGCCAGAGAATTTCATTAATTAAATCTCACCTTTTACCTCAATGTTTAATTCGGTAATTTTAAAAGCTTACTTAACTGTTCCATTTCTACCACAGTGGCTGGCAAAGCTTAAGAACATACGGAGGGAAGAGTGATTACATAGTAACAACAAGGACCCAGGGACTGGAGGCAATTCTAATTTAATTACTGGAGAGATTAAAACATGTTTATTTTACTTATATTGCTTTTCCTATCTGTCAATTCTTGGAATATAAGAACAATTTGATCCATATGCAGATTCCACAAGAATTCACTCTTTTAGATATAAAGTATTTTATACAATACACCCAATGACACCCAATTTTATTCCTATATTCAACTGGATAACTTACCACCGGATCATACTCCCAGAGCTGGTTGCCTTTTAGGTGGTGGCATTTGAGCATTGTGACTGGGCCATTAAGTTTGGAGACATCCAAGCAAAGGTCATCTGTTCGAATTTCTTTGTTGGCAGTGTAAGAGAAAACCTGAAAAACAAAAATGCACACATATAAGCTTTAACAGCAAAATAAATTAGCGTTTTATATGCCCAAGAATCTGGCAGAGAAAAAGACAAGTATTTCAAGATACATGCTTTTTGAACTTTATTAGTGTAATGGAGAATAAATGACTCAGAAAAGACACCACTATTTTTGCAGAGAAGAAAAAAAAAATGATCTTAAGTTCTCTGTATATACAGTGTACTGTCAAGGGTTGTCACCTGTTTGACTAAAAAGGGCAGAATAAATCTCATGTACAACAATGTAAACACAGTTCTCAGAAAGGGCCTTTTTTTTTTTTTGCGGTACGCAGGCCTCTCACTGTTGTGGCCTCTCCTGTTGCGGAGCACAGGCTCCGGACACGCAGGCTCAGAGGCCATGGCTTACGGGCCTAGCTGCTCCGCGGCATGTGGGATCCTCCCGGACCGGGGCACGAACCCGTGTCCCCTGCACCGGCAGGCGGACTCTCAACCACTGCACCACCAGGGAAGCCCTGAGAGGGCCTTTCCTTTTACAAATGTTTCATTTAAAAAATAATCATTAGATTGAAGGCTCTATTCTCCTAAAGGTCTTTATTATTTTCTCTTTAAAGGTAGGAAAATATTTCCTGAATGATGTCATGAAATAAAAAAGGAAGAAGATGAAAACAAATCCAAAAATTACCCCTTTAAAGCTTTACTAAAATACTCACCTGATTACCTCCCATACCGTGACAGTTAAAAATTCCAACTTTTTCATTCTCTTTTCTAGCCATGTTATCTAGACACTGATTTGTTTCCACATTTCGTATCTAGGGGGACAATGAATAATGAAAAATATCATGAGTTAGAGAGGTTAACTAGACAGACACATACATATCTAACACACACATTAAAATCGATCTAAACTTCCCACTAAATCTCTTAATTTCTTAGGTAAGGGCTATGAGTTGGGAGGGAAAAAAAAATCACTGTCTGGCTATCTAAGATTCTGTGATCTAGAAAGGTCTTACTATTTATATAAGTAATTTTTGTGTTTCATGGAGAAATCCTTTAAGTTCTTTCTTTCTTTCATCCCAAACTGTTCTTCTATGATTTGTATTTAACTCAGTAAGCTCTAGTTTGCCTAATAATTTAAAGCAACTTAACAGCTCCCTGTGGACACTGTTTGCCACCAAGATAAGGGGGCATTACTATTGATAACTACTTTGATGGCTTCTTAGGAGGCTCAAGGTGGGTATTTTCTAAGCAAAGAACCTGGAACTTGGCTTAACTGGAAAGCCTAAGCATGGTGTGTAGTGTAAACACCATTCTTCCATTAGTTATTTGTCAGTTACATAAAAAAAGTTGAATCAGTCATCTGAATTAGGAAGAATATTTTAAGCACTGATATATTTTTTTTCCTCTGAACCACTACAGTTTAAAAGCATATGGCAAGTTAATAGACATTTGTAAAGTTCTAAATCTGTTGTCATGGGTGGTACTGTCAGCAGGTAAGCCGGAAGGGAGAAGTGGGACAAACTATTATCTGTCATGTCATGTAGATAGAAAAGGAGTAATTGTGTGTGACAGATAAACTGGGGGGAAAGTTAAAACCACAAATAACCCATTTATTTTTATAAACATGTACAGTCTACATATTATTCCACTATTTTAATAAGGCACTAACAAGTCCAGATGCATTTTTTTCTTATAAAGATACAATAGCATAAGTATGAATAACTGTATTATTCCCAGAGGATCAGAATAAGAACTGGGGCTTTGGCAAAAGAGAGGCCTGGGTTTAAGTCCAAATGATCCAAACCCTCTGAGGACAATTTCCTAAGAAAGACTAGTCAGCTTTATGTTGAGGTTGGGTAAGACGGTGCATCCACATACCTACTTCGGAGTCTAGCACGTAGTGGACTCAGAAACAGTAATAATCTGTGCTGCCGCCTTATCGCTAGTCAACTCCGTCTGGCTCTTCCACCAAAACCTCAAACTCAGTTCATGCAAGAACAGGATTTTCCAACTCCTTAATGCTAATACTTCTTCACCCGAACATTTTAACATACCCCTGCCACTCCACCCCTGACCCTGAGGAGTGCTACCTAAAACAAACCTCCATCATCATTCCTCCATATATTCCGCTCTTCCCCTGATACCCCTAGTTTTATTAATAATCCCACAGGCTGTCAAATTATTCAAGCTGGAAATCCCAAGGCCTTTTTTTCCTGGGTGTAACATATCACATCAGTATCCAGGAATTCTTTTACCACGTAATGCACATCATCTTTTTATCCGTTATTTTAAAGCAGAAACCTATTACCTCATAAATAGATTTTATAAAAGGTTTTATAGTTAGATACAATTTTACATAAAACACACCTTTCTTCACCTTAATGGATAATCAATTAATACTTGATGATCATGGCTATCTTACTTGACAAAAAATTTAGTTCAAATTTTGACAAGGTGAGTCTTTCATATAAAACAATTATTTCCTTATACTTTTGAAAAAGTTACAAACTCCCCAGTCCTTTGTTTTCCTCAATTTTTTTCTTTCAAATATAGATGTAGAGGTTTCTGAAGAAAGGTGATAAATGTCACAGAAATGATTAGGGAAGAACCAACATTATTGTCAGCTTCTCCCTCTCACATGGAATGGGTTTTTTTGGTTAAATAATTATCTTTTATCAAACTTAATAAAAATTTTAAAAATAAAATTCTCGGGCTTCCCTGGTGGCACAGTGGTTGAGAGCCCGCCTGCTGATGCAGGGGACGCGGGTTTGTGCCCCGGTCCGGGAGGATCCCACATGCCGCGGAGCGGCTGGGCCTGTGAGCCATGGTTGCTAAGCCTGTGCGTCAGGAGCCTGTGCTCCGCAACGGGAGAGGCCACAACAGTGAGAGACACGCATACCGCAAAAAAATAAAAAAATAAAAAATAAAAAAATAAAAAATAAAATTCTCCCCAAATGTAATTGGACTTCCTATCACTCAGTAACTATCTTATAATAAATCAACTTTGGCTATTCTGTTTCCATAACTGATGTTGCTAAAAATTACAGCAAATAAATTACACTTACTCTGCACTAGGCATTGTTCTATGAGTTTTACCTGTAACAGCTTATACCACCCTTACACCATTCCTATGAACAATTCTGGATTGTTTTCTGACATAAGAGATCTGAGCCTCCAACCCTTGAGGATACTACTGACAACTAGATGTTAAAAGTAGAGTTCTCCAAGGATTGGAAACCATTACTTCCCAACAACTGTTTTGGTGACAATGAACCTTGATCAGCAAGACATGGCCCAGCTGAGACGGGTGGTCAGAGCGTGGGTGGGCCTCTGGTGGGGCCTGATGGTACTTCTCCAAAGTGCAGGGGAGGGATGGAGAGAAGCCCCGCACACTCGGTGAGGAAGGAACTTCTGTAGAAGGGGAGCTGTGATGTTTGGTCCCTAGGCAGAGAGGATTCTGTCTGGCTCAACGCATAAAGTGGCATCTTTGAGCTCCTCTTCAGGCTGGTTTTTCCACACGTTAGATTGCTAGCGAAGACAATTTTCAGGGAATATCCTCCTCCTTTGTAGTAATACATGTGGGCTACCTCACCTACAGAGTGTGTGAGATGATTTTTGAAGGACATGAAAAACCAGGATGACTAGGGGTGAGTTTTGGGAACAATTCTGTTCTTTATGATGTCAGGAGACAGTAGATCATTTAATAGGTTTCTTTGGTGGGAGTTAACTTTGAAGAGTCTGGGGAAGGGAAAAATTAGGAACATTAAAAAAAAAGTTGAATCAGATGTTCAAAATGGTAATTCTATACAGCTTTAAGGCTATGTAACCAATTACCAGCTTTCTAGTGAACTATGGAATGGTGGTGATAATACTTGTTTCAACGTTCATATTGGAATGGAAATAGGTACCAGACTTGGCTACTCAAAATCTGACACTTAAAAAAAGTCATAACAATATCTGAATGATGCAGTCAGGGAAAAATAGCTGCACTTTCAAGGTGTCTGGAGGCAGATGGGTAGGCATGAGAGCTCAGGGTCGGGGGACACGCAGAGCTGGGCCTCACGCCCGGCTCCACCTGCCATGCGACCTTGGCAGGTCAGTACTCTAAGACAGTGATTCCCAAAACCATGATTTGAACAACTGAATAAACTGTTTTTCAGTATCTGCCACTGAAAAAATGATTTTGTGATCAAGCATGTTTGGGAAATACCAGATTAACAAATTTGAATAGGTTTTCTTTACTGAAGGACTTCTCAAAGTCTTTTAACATAGACTCTTGGTAGGGACAGGGACTGATAGTACAGAAGGATATAATGCTGCTTTTTATAAAGCAGCATTTCCCAAACATTTTTGGCCATAAAATCCACCCCTCCTCCCCTATCCCTTGCCTTTCTAACAGGCACCTTGAGAGATATCAGACACCAGCATTCTTTAGAACATAGTAAGTGGGAAATGTTGCTGTACAAACCTCATTTTCTCATCTGTAAAACAGGGATAACACTCTCTCTCACATTTGCTGAGATCCCTTAGCGAGGTAACACATACAGAGACCCAGCAGAAACCGACACCTAGTAGGTCCACAATAGCTGCTGGTTCTCCTTAACTCAGGTGTACAACAGCTGTCACTAAAATATTATTTTCAACCTTATGAGTTGATGATTGTGAATGCACTCATTCCTGGGAAACCAGGCAAGAAATCAGAGCCTAAGTTTCTTGGTTTCTGCTATAGTCTCCTCCAGAATCCTGGCACCTTCATTAGGGTAGACAATGTAAGCAGTTAAAGGATTCTTGGAATCTACTATTACGGAATCTAGATTTACTTTTTCCCTCTCTGCCATGAGGGTAATACTGGTTAGATACGAGAAAGGGTATGAGTGTTAGTCGTTAAGAGCACAAGCTCTCAAGCCAGACTGCCTGTGTTCAAATCCTGTCTCTTCCATTTTGTGGTTGTGACCTGAGCCGTGTTGCTTAAACCATTTATTTGTGCCTTAATTTACTTACCCGTGAAGTGGGGGAAAATAGCACCTATCTCAGAGTGCTGGGAAATGAGTTAATATTTGTAAAGCATCAGACTGGTGCTTGACATAAAGTTCATGCTCAATAAATTTTAGGGTGGAAAAGTAAATGGTCAGTCATAAGCCTGGCTAACCTGTAAGAGTCTGGATTATTTGCTTTCTGTGTCTGCTGTTTAGACAATTCACCTCTTGGATTAACAACAACTAGATATCACAATGAAACACATTTATTCAGTTCCAGGTCCCTACAGGAGCTATGAGAGCCAGACTTTGTGGAGCCAGACGTGCTAAATGTACACATTCCGATTTCCCTTTCTGCTCTAAAATCCTATGACTTCAGGTTTCCCTGGGCCCTTGTAACATGACAAGAGGTACCTGATAGGCTAAATTCCAGTCCTAGCAAAGGAAGGCTCACAGAGGTGGAGCTATCACAAGCACAAGCTCCCTAGCTGCACTTTGGCTGGTGCTCGAGAACAACCCCAGTCCCAAAATCAGAGCTTCGACCTGATAGTGTGGCCTAGTATTAAGGACATAAATGCTTAAGACCAGCTGCTTAGTTACTAAGGTAATAACAAGCAGGCCACAGAGGGTAAAATCTGTTCCTTATATAGAAAGACGGCTGGCAAGAGGCAGGTAAAAGGCAAGCTTGCCTAGGCAATCATCTACTGTATGTTAGACAGGTGGCTCTTTGTAATATGCCTATATTCTGACCTAGCTAACAATGCCTAGGTGTTGTCCAAAATTGGGTCAGTTCTGAAAAAAAAGCTCCTCATTCTTTATTCTGAAGGCAAGCAACTGCTATCAATCTTCCCATGGCATCACCCATGCTGGGCCTTTCTTGACTGGAATGAGGCTCCAGCAAAGGGAATGGATACTCACTAATGAGACAAGGAACTCCGCATACCCTCGCTTGTTTGAGGTGACTTCCTTAAACCACAACAAAGTTCAGAGGCAGGGAGCTCAGGTTAACCATGAAGTAGCCTTAGGAACTACCAAGGACAAACAAGGAGTCTGTGCTCGCTTTGGCACTGGAGACACTGCAACCAGGCTGATCAGTTTCTAACTCACCACCGCGCAGCTCCCCACTGTGATCTAGCTGCTCTACTGCATCCTACTTTTCCACGTTACATCTCCTCCTCTTTCCCCCATCACCAACACCCGCTCTTTACTCTCAGCCAACGATCTTGTGTTCAGCTGAAGAAACAAAGCTCACCAGAGAAGTCCCTCACACTCCCACCTCAAACTACCAGCCTCCAGCTCTCAACCCACAATTCGCCTGACTTGGCCCCGGCCCCCGCTTCCTTCCAGCTGCGTGGATGAACTGCCCGCCCTCCAGCCTCTACCTCCACTGTGCACCACAGCCCATTCCCCCACCTACTAAACGTGACTCCTGGACTCCTGCAAGCAGCGGCTCTTTTCTATCTTCACATTTTCTCTTTTGTGTCCTTGGCATCAGCACAGTTTCATCTTAGCAAAAATAAACAGAAAAACCCTTCTTTAACCCCATTTACCCCTCCAGCTGCCACTTATTTCTCTGTTCAGCTTTACAGCAAAATTTCTTATCCACACTCATGATCTCCACTTCCTCTTCTCCTGATCTCCTGTGAAGCCATCAGAGATTCTGTCCCTACCAATCTCTACCGGAACCCACTTGACACAGTGAGATGGAGCCTCCTGACAATGTCTCCCTCACCAATCCAACGGCGGTTCTCAGGACTTGTCTCCCTCCTTTCTCTGCAGTGTTCCACACGATGGATTACTTCCCTCTTTCTTGAAGCAAGTCCTTCACTTACTGGGGCATCACTTTCGTGGTTCTTTTCCTATTTCAGAAATAGTAACTGTTTTTTTTTTTGGCTATGCCATGTTGTTTGTGGGACCTTAGTTCCCTGACCAGGGATAGAACTCGTGCTCCCTGCAGTGGAAGCACAGAGTCCTAACCACTGGACTGCGAGGGAATTCCCTCTCTTCCTATTTCAATGCTCTCTCCTTCTCAATCTTTTTGGCTGATTCCTTCTCACCTTCACAATTTCTAAATTGTGGAGTTTTTTATGGCTTGGTCCTCAGTCCTCTTGTCCATCTACAATACATTCACTCCCCCCCAAGGTGCTCTCATGAAGTTTTGTGGTTTTAAAAACCACCTATATACTGCCAACCCCTAACTTTAGATCTCCATCGCAAACTTTTGTCCAAGCTGCAGGGTTTTTAATGCAAATATCTATCCACTATCTTTACCTGGATCAAATGTTAACATGTCCCAGACTGCACTGCTGAGCGCCTTCTGCACCTGCTCTACAGGCCTTCCCATCTCAGTAAGGCCAACTTCACTGCCCCAGAGTCTCAGTCAAAATCTTAATATAATCCTTGGCTATTCTTTTCCTTTCACCAATACACCAGTTCTACTCTTGTTCCCACAGAGTTCTTTTTGACATAGCAGACAATCTGATCCTTTTCAGTGAAAGTCTGCTCATCTCTCCCTGCAACTTCCCACCTCAGAACAAAACCCAAAGTCCTTACTATGGCCTACAAGCTCTATGTGATTTGGCCCTCACTACGTCTTGACCTTATCTTCTTCTGCTCTCCCCCTGTCCACTATACCCAGACAACTGGCCTCTCTGCTGCTTCTGGAATGTGCCGAAGTACATTCCTGTCTTAGGGCCTTTGCACTTGTTTTCCTTGTGCCTGGAACACTCTTTCCCCAGAAATTCATCTGACTTGCTCCTTCACTTCCTTCAGATCTCTGCTCAAAAATCACCTTATAAGAGAGGATTTTTTCAACTACTCCACATAAAAGAGCACCACCACTCCCGCCCACAAGTCATTCTATCCCCTTTGTCCTTACCACCACCTGACACCGTGAATATTTAAAAAAAAAGAAAAATCTGTCTTCCTCCAGAGACTGTAAGATCCACAAGAGCAGAGACTTTATTTTATTCACTGTATTCCCAGTACTTAAAATAGTATCTATCAAATAGTCTGTATGCAAATATTTGTTGAATGAATGAAAGGAAGGAAGAAGTGACAACCTCCTGCAGATCGGGGGTGGGGGTGGGGGTCGACTTTTCCTGAGTGTCAGGAAGATTCAGTCCTGGGGTGGGACCTGTCCACACAAATCATCATTCCCTGTTGTGACTTACAAAGAAAATTTTGCCCTTCTATCAATTCCTGTCACAAAAGTGTTGAGTTTTTCTTTCTTTCTATTTGGATTCACATGCCTTCAAAAAGTCAATTTTATAATTTAAAGGTTTATAAAGATTTGCAACGAACTGCAGACAGACCCAGTAACAACAAAATTTCTTTACTACAAGCAATGCACTTTCATACAGTATTTCCTAAGCAATTAAAAAATGTTGGCCATAAGTAGCTAAATTGATTTATAAACCACTTCTGGGTTGTAATCAGAAAATTGAAAATCACTGCCTTGACCTAATAAAAAGAGGGACCTTGGGGAATTAGAAGATTATTAAGAAAGGAGAACCAGAATCTTTATGGCCCCCTGGCTTGAGGTATTGCACTGTAGTAAAGAAGAGGAAAAGCACTTTCTCAGTAGTAACACATAGTAGTCCAACACTTCTGCTCCAACAAGTAGAGGGAAAAACAGCTAAATTGCAGAAATCCTATTTTTGAGTCTATTAGAGAGCAATGGAAGCAATTAGGGTGAGGTGAACTATAATCCCAGAAAGGGAAGAGCCCTCCCTGGGTGAGCTGACAATCACCAGATGTCTTCCTCAGTAAGGACATTTGCTGATGGTGCAGGCTGAGGACAGGGTGTGGCCCAAAAGGGCCTTTTCCTCAAGGAAAGAGCACAGTGATGCTGGTTATGTGAAGGCTAGCATGACAAAATAAAAATCAGAGGAGCCCCAAATACGAGGCCATTCTCCTCATGGGACATTTGCTGTGCTGTCAGTGGATGGGAAGCTGTGGCTAAAAGGGAGAATGAAATCCTCCACATCTCAAGAGGGAAAACTGTCATTACATGTAGATGCCATGATACTATATATATAAAACCCTAAAGACTCCACACAAAAACTACTAGAACTGATGAACTAATTCAGCAAGGTAGCAGGACAGAAGATTAACATAACAGAAATCGGGTGCATTTCTTTACACTAACAATGAAATATCAGAAAGGGAAAGTAAAAAAAAAAACAATCCCTTTCAAAACTGCATTTAAAAAAAACACCTAGGAATAAACCTGACCAAGGAGGTGAAAGACTTATATGCTGAGAACTATAAAACATTAATAAAGGAAACTGAAGATGATTCAAAGAAATGGAAAGATATTTTATGCTCTTGGATTGAAAGAATTAATATTGTTAAAGTGGCCGTACTACCAAATCAATCTATAGATTTATGCAATTCCTATCAAATTACCCATGACATTTTTCACAGAAGGAGAACAAATAATCCTAAAATTTATATGGAACCATAAAAGACCCAGAATTGCCAACGCAGTCCTGAGGAAAAAGAATACAGCAGGAGGCATAACTCTCCCAGACTTCAGACAATTCTACAAAGCTACAGTAATCAAAACAGTGTGGTTTTGGCACAAAAACAGACATATGGATCAACGGAACGGAATAGTGAGCCCAGAAATAAACCTACACACCTATGGTCAATTAATCTTTGACAAAGGAGCCTAGAATACACAATGGAGAAGAGACAGTCTCTTCAGCAAGTGGTACTGGGAAAGTTGGACAGACTGCGGCATGTAAATCAATGAAATTAGAACATACCGTCATATCATACACAAAAATAAACTCAAAATGGCTTAAAGACTTAAATGTAAGACATGATATCATAAAACTCTTAGAAGAGAATATAGGCAAGACATTCTCTGACATAAATCATACCAGTGTTTTAAGTCAGTCATTCAAGGCAATAGAAATAAAAACAAAAATAAACAAACGGGACCTAATCAAACCTACAAGCTTTTGCACAGCAAAGGAAACCTAAACAAAATGAAAAGACAGTCTATGGACTGGGAGAAAATATTTGCAAATGATGTGACCGACAAGGACTTCCAAACTGTACAAACAGCTCATACAACTCAATAACAACAACAACAACAGCAAAAAAAACCCAATCAAAAACTGAGCAGAAGACCTAAATAAATATTTCTCCAAATAATACATACAGATGGCCAACGGGCACATGAAAAGATGATCAACATAGCTAATTATTAGAGAAATGCAAATCAAAACTACAATGAGGTATCACCTAACACTGGTCAGAATGGCCATCATTAAAAAGTCTACAACTAACAAACGCTGGAGAGGGTGTGGAGAAAAAGGAACCCTCCTACACTGTTGGTGGGAATGTAAATTGCTGCAGCCACTATGGAAAACAGTATGGAGGTTCCTCAAAAAACTAAAAACAGAGTTGCCATATGATCCTGCAATCCCACAACTGGTCATATATCCGGAGAAAACTATAATTTGAAAAGATACATGCACCCCAGTGTTCACTGCAGCACTATTTACAATAGCCAAGACATGGAAGCAACCTAAATGTCCATAGACAGATGAATGGATGAAGAAGATATGGTACCTATATACAGTGGAATACTACTCAGCCATAAGAAATAATGCCATTTGCAGCAACATGGATGGACCTAGAGATTATCATACTAAGCAGAGTAAGTAGAAAGAGAAAGACAAATACCATATATCACTTATATGTGGAATCCAAATTATGACACAAATGAACTTATCTACAGAACAGAAACAATCTCACAGATATAGAGAACAGACTTGTGGTTGCCAAAAAGGAGGTGGGTGAGTAGGGACGGATTGGGAGTGTGGGATTAGCAGGTGTGAACTATTATATATAGGATGGATAAACAACAAGGTCCTACTGTATAGCACAGGGAACTATATTCAATATCCTGTGATAAACCATAATGGAAAAGAATATGAAAAAGAATGTGTGTGTGTGTATGCCTGTGTGTGTGTGTATATATATATAAATGAATCACTTTGCTGTATAGTAGAAATTAACACAACACTGTAAATCAACTATACTTCAATAAAATTAAAAAAAAAATCTTCCACATCTCCTGGTGCTTAGGAGACAAATTCCTGCTAGACAGCAGACCTGAAAAAATAACAACTGGTTCCCCCCACTGAAAAAGGTGGGAGGCTAAAGTATACTAATCTCAAAACCTCAGAAAGGCAAAACTTTCAGGGTTGAGGAGACAGAGACCCCTCCAAGAAACATACATGAGCCAGAAGTGAACTAAGTCTTCCCTAAAACTGCAACCCAGCCCCACCTAGCTCAATCTTTGTTATGGATTGAATTGTGTCCCCACTCCAAATTCACATGTTGGAGTCCCAACCCCCAGAACCTCAGAATGTGACATTATTTGGAGACAGGTTCTTTACAGAGGTAATCAAGTTAAAACGAGGTCATTAGGGTAGGCTTTAATCCAATATGACTGGTGTCCTTATAAAGAGGGCAAATTTGGAAACAGACGCGTACACAGGAGAATGCCATGTGAAGATGAGGGCAGAGATCAGGGTGACGCTTCTACACGCCAAGGAACACCGATGATTGTCGGCAAACCACTAGAAGCTAGAAAGAGGCAGAGAACAGATTCTTCACAGACCTCAGAAGGAGCCAAACCTGCCCACAGTTTGATCTTGGATTTCTAGTCTTCAGAACTGTGAGACAATACATTTCTGTGTTTAAGCCAGAAGTGGTATTTTATTATGGCAGCCCTATGAAACTACTAAAACCCCTGACTTGATCAGACCCCTGGACTAAAGAGAAGGACCCATTTAGATTTCCTACACACAGAGCACAGCTTTGGCTGGGAACCAGAAAGAACGGCTATCGACATTCTAGGAAAACAGTGGGACAGGGCACAAGAAATACTTCCTTGTGACCATCCTGGTAGTTATACCAGAAGGTAAGAAGGCAAGACTCTCTCACACCAGACCCTATACCATGGGCACCCACAAAGATTAAAAAGGCCAAACTCCAAAGCACAACTAATTGTGTTGGCTAATTATAACCACTAATATGTAAATTATTTCAGTTTCAAGAAGATCTGCTGCTGAATTCTAAGAGCAATGACTAAAGGCATCATCAGAGATAAGTATGCTAACCAATAGTCTTTCCAACCTCCATGCCCACACTGAGATTTTGGACTCCCAAGGGAAAATAAATGGGTGTTAAAAATACAACTTATAATAAATGGTCTTTCAAGTTTCCTTGTCAGTTCTTTACAATTTATCTTTACTTTGAAGTTCCTCACACTTTAATTTGGGCTAATTAATGCTAGGACATTAGCTTTAGGAATATATGGTTTCAACTAAATGGGCCAGTTTGTTAAAATAAGAAGTCTATCAAAGACACTAATATACTGTAACAAAAGTCCAACTGTGAAAAAAAAAAAAGTCCAACTGTGAAAGGTGAGAGGTTGAGCATTCTTATTTTAACAAAATATAACATGATAAAAAATTAATAAGTAGACTGCTTCAACTAACAAGAACTTTCTCACATTTGAGGTAACTTTAATACGAAGGTACTCCCTTGTTAGAAGTGTAACCTCTATTCTTTTTTATAAATCAGTGAGAACATAATAACCACACAGAATATACACACACACACACATACATACACACACACACACACACACACATATTTTTTTTACCTCTCCCAAAGAGAAATAGTGACGTGGAATCTGAGAATCAGGATAGATATTCTCTAGGTACCAAGAGAAAGGTCTGCATTGAAGTTTGTGTCTTAGACCAAGTCTTGATGATATATCTCCATAATCTACCTTTGTAACACCTGTTAAAAGAAATAAGTGACTGAATTATTAATGTTCCATTAGGTAACACATTTCTATTTATATATTGCATCTAAAAAGCCAGTCAAACAGGAAAAGTAGTATCATTTTGGTGATGTGTGACTACACAAGTGACATACCATAAATCCACCTCCCAAAGTATAAAACAAGGAAATATATGTGTTTTCAAAGAAAAATTAAATTTATCTGAGAATGATATATATGCTAATAATATTACACACAAATGTAAGTTATATGGGGTCAGAAAAGTTTAATATTTGTTAAGGCAAAAACAGAAATAAAGACCAGTTTTGCCCAAATATGAAACAGAGGTTAAACAGAGCAATTGTTTCCAGTCAGGTTTCTCTCTCACAGCTCACTGAATTGTGTGCGCTACCACTGCACAGTCTTGTAGGTGATTGAAGAGGATGGAATGGTAACAATGCCAGGCAGATTTATAGCTGATGGAACAGCTGTTGCCACAAAACTCAGAAGAGCAGAGAAAAACTCCTGGAGAGAAGTCCCTGGAGGCATGTTACAGGGCTCTGCACTGGCCTTGAAATACTTGACGCTTTCACATACACGTTAAATGTTGCAGTTAGGTTTAAAAAAAAAAGAACATCGAAAGCACCTGGACCAATAGTGACTTCTGCAAGACTGGATCATGTATTGTTATTGTTAATGACATATACCAGGCATTCTGCTAAGCACCTTCTATATGTATGTGACTTCCTTTACTCCTTACAACAACCTATGAGGTAGGTGTCTCACCTCTGCTCAGAGGTTCTCTTCCACTCCTTCTTATCTCTCTGCAGAATGCATTAGGATCAGACCAAGAAAGTTAGTTTTGTAATTCTAATGCAAAATAATGCTAACCTGGAGAAATTATATAGAAGAAATTCTTGAATTCATCCATCCACACTTCTGCAAGTCGTCTGTTATTTTTATTGATAATCTGCCCCGTGCCTCCTGGAAACGTGTAGGGTGTAGCTTTCCGAAACACATGTCCAACGTGTGAGCAAGTAACAATCTCCAAAGTTCCTCCACACTGCCAAATCTGAAAACAACAGCAAAGAAGACCAGTTTTAAACACTGATAATTATATATAAAAAAAAAAAAAAACGGTTCACATCTTATTCAGTTTCATAGCTGGAATTTCACAGGATCAAGGGCGTACAGTGGAGCTCCTGCTATATGGTCCCAAAGCCAGGGCTTCCTCAATTTTTGGTTCTGATCAAACCAGAAGTTGAAGGTTAAATTCAGAAAGATAGGTAAATGCAAAATACAGAAAAGACTTGAGGTCCACAGCAGTATTTCTCTAACTGCAGGCCATCACTCTTACGAGGGTCATAAAATTCAAATTTGATGAACTGCAACCAGTACTAACAAGGACATACTGTTTCATGAAATGTTTATATTATGGGTTGTGTGTATATTTATTAATATGGTTCGTGGTCAAAAACTTTGACCATGCAGTATTCAGCCAGAGTCCTATCTGTTCCTCCTTCTCCAAACCTGTCACAACCTGTACATTAAACAGAACCTAGGAATCTAAACTTGATTACTCACGAGTTATTCAGTGGACAGTGAGAGCACACTCTATGGTGTTTGTGAGAATAAAAACAAAAAAGGGGTAAAAGAAAGATTAACTGGTTTCACATCCTTAACGAAATTATCCTTTCAAAATACACTTTTCCGTAAGTCAAACATGTATTTTCAATTAAAATACATTTTGAAAAATTTTGATTTTGTTAAATATTGTGTGCCTACCTTAACATTCTCACAGGATCATAAAGTGATACAGCTAAGTAGGATCTCCAAGATGATCTGGAGTTCAAACCTCTCCTTTTATAAAGAGCAAAGCTATCTACCAGGAACACAGCAAGCTAGCTGGGTTAGACTCCAGCGCAGTTCAGTGTGATTTCCACTATAGGCCATGTGTCTAAAGTTCATTATTTTCAGAAATACACTATGTCATTTTAAAAATATATTGTTTTTTGTGAACAGGAAATGCATAAGACTTAAGGTTGACTGGGTTACATTCATTTAGAATAATTTCAGAATTTTTGCCTTTTTCTTTTTATGGGGAAAAATATAAAGCTGGTAAAGTGACCAGGTTTAAATAAGAGAGAACAATTTTCAAACCAGAAGGACAAAGCATATTAAAGAAAGTGAGATTATGTTTTTGGCAGTTAAGTAACAAAGTAGCATCTACAAACTATGTGTTATTTTTGTTTATTTTTAGAGTTTGAATCACTTCCTGGAAAGTAACAAATTAAAGACAACAGGGGAATCTTGTATAAGTTTTACAGGTGGACTAGTAATATAACTAAATTATTTGCTTAAAATAGTTTATAATGAACCTTTAATAGTATCACCAAACTTTTTATGGGCTGAAGGCTGTGAAGTCTGATTAAACTCATATTAAATTCACTTTTTAATTTTTATTTAGAGATAACATAAATATTTAAAGCATATCCATATTTGAGGTTATACAGATTACTTTTTTCAAAGGGAACTTACCCTAAAGGAAATTTCTAGGTTTTCTCCTCCCCAAATATCCATTCCAGCATCATATGTTCCAATTTCCTGAAAGTAATCTCTGTCTATTGAAAAAAGGCCTCCTGCCATTGTAGGTGTTCTGAAATTCAATCATAATACTATACCGTTAATTGTAACAATTTAAAATTTACTATCAGTTTTTGTTTTTAAAAGTAGTTTTATAACTGTTTGTAACTACAGAATAAATGCTTATTCTCACACTCTGCAGAAACTTTCACAGGCTCCCAGGGCTTTCTTTGTTTTTGTGCTGGACCTGCACCCCAGTTGTGCTGTCACAGCTCCTACCTGGACATCCTTCTCTGCCTGGACACCCTTCCCTGCCCAGTCCCAAGGGCTCTTACTGTCTTCAGTACCTTTCTTGATCCTCAGGTCCTGACTGAGCTTCTACCCCAAACTCCTTAAATTGAAGCTATTTCTCATAATCCTCTCCATCTGACTGTGTATCTACTCCATAGTTCCAAGCAACCATAAATGCAGTTGACCACATCAACCAACTAGATTCACGTTAGCAGCTCTAACACGCCAGGTTCTAAGGGGTGGCAAATATTGCAAAGATGTAAGACTAAACAGGATGAAAGCAATGAAGCCCTTTCCCTCAACCTTTAAGGAAGGAGATGAAGTACAGAATAAAATCAATATACTCCTCCTAAGTAAGGAGATCATCATCCTGACCAAGTATGGTAAATTCTCTGCCTCAAAACATGGCCTAGGTATGTAGAGTGGGTGCGAATAGGTAGAATTAAGCAGAGAAATGATAATGAAGGAGGATTTAAATAAATGAATACCAAATATTGGTTTCCTTGAAGAATGAATATGGAGAAAAATTGGGTTCCAACTAAGAGACCGTAATTAAGTTCCAGGGACAGAGGACACTATGGAGATCATATTTTAGGATGAACTGGCTACCTATGTAACCCTAAAACATACTCATTCCATGCACTGGTGAGGGTGGCAGCATTTGCTTTTCCAGTAGAAATAGTTGTTTCCACAAAGAAGTTAGGACTTACTTTGATTTTAGAAGAGAAAAAAGAATGAGAAAGTCTAATATCTTAGGAGTCAAAGGAAATAAATAGGCTGACACCCTGCATTATCATTTAGTGCAGGGGTTTCTTGACCTAGGTTTGGGGATCTCTCTAAATTTCCTAGACTTGTATGTAAACCCTTCTGTCTGCACATGTGCATCCCTGCCTCCCACCCCCAGTCCCACTTTAGAGAAGACTCAAAGCTTTTATCAGATTTTTCAAAGAAGTCAATCATGTATGGAATGTTTAGTGACCCCTGGTTTAGACGGTGATTTGAACTGTCACCAAAAGAGTGGAAAAGTCCCTTTACTAGGAAAGGACTCGGGCTGGCTAGGGAGAAAGAACATAGAATTAGTGAAACCTCTCTTCAACTTTGTCAGAACTGGACTTAATTCAAAGGAAGACAGATCTGGGAAGCCTTCTCCTCTCCTGGAGAGGAGAAGGCTAAAAAGCCTGGTGCTGCAGGAACTCTCAATTACTACAGAAGCAGCAGGCTGACGCAACTGGAATCCTCGGATGGCTCAGAAGGCTCAAGGTCTCTATCTAAAGGTCCTGAATAGCATGAAGGTTTTTATCCCTTTCTGAAAAAAATCTATATAAGACCAAATATAGAACAAAAGAAAAAGCAGAAATGCATTAATGGAAATCCTTTTTTATACTTTTGTCAATTCTAGTTATTTTTATATTTGAAACAAGCTTTTTCTAACCTTATCAGATGGTACATGTCTGAATTTAAAATCTTACATTTTACATTTTATTACCCAGTTTTAGGTATTATTTTCACATATTGGCACTTACAATTAATTAAGGGATGGTTTAAGTTAAATATTATTATCCCTAACAACTGAATTAAAGCATAAATTATAGATTTGCAAAACACTGTTCATATGGGAATGAAAACATATGCATGTCACTATCATTTCTCATAGGCACTAGATTTATAGAAATGAAAAATTCAAATTTTATTAATTCATCAGAGAAAAAAAATCCCTCTTTGAAATAATGATATACATGAAAGATGGCTCTTAACTACATATATGGTGCACAAATCCTTCATGTCTTTCAAAATACACATATAATCCTTCTAATATGATCCCCAATGCTTCACAATCCCCTGCCAATAACACATTAGGGAAAATGTTTTGACAAATCAATTACCTCACAGGAAGAGTTCGATCACCTTTCCTTCTGTCCATTTCTCTTTGGGGAACAGGATACCAGCGAAAATTGAGCTTCCAGTTGAATCCACCATAGGTCATGTCAGAACCTGCCATGTACTCAAAAGTATCATCACTGATCACATCAATGATAGGACAGACCACTGTCTTCCTAAAATCATAAAAGCAAATTAAAAATCTTTTAAGACCTTCTTTTTTGAGGGCTATGGTAACAACTGCATAACAAGTGTATACTAGGTGTTTTTAAAATAAAAATACATTCTATTATGTTAAGGACAATGGTGAAAAAATTCCCTGCTATATCCTACCAAGCTAGCATCATAATTATTTATCACATTTATTTATAACTTATTGAAAATAACCTTCCATCCCTCTTCCATTCATACTTTTATATATTTGCCACATGTAAAAGTACTTCAAATATTTCTACAGTATTCAAAAATAACTTTTAATGACTATATATTTAATAATTCTAATGACTACATATTTAATAATTTTAAGCTAACAATTTTCTTAATAAATGACTTCTGGACATTTGTATTTCTTATATATTTTTGCTATTAAGATACTAAGTGACCATGTTCATATATACAATATTTCACTTTTGCTTTAAGAGTGAACTTCCAGGAGTGAGATAAGCAAATTAAAGAACTTTTTGTGGCACTACTCATAACTTCTCTCCAAAAGTGTTATATGTATATACAGGTTCCTTATAATACTATCAACTTTGGATGCTATTTTCTTGCAATTTTGTTACTATAATAATGTTACACAGTATCTCTGGATTTAAAAAAATTATCTTTTCTAATGATTAGAAAGAGTATTTTTCCTGCAGTTTGTATTTCTTCATACAAATTGTCTGAACACGCACTCTGAAACATTCTTCTTTTGGTAGTGTGATTTTTATAAACTTGAAAAAACACATATGCCCACAGCCCCTTCTAAGAAACAGTGCCCTCTGCTCAGAGCCCTTTGGAGCCACATTTTAGAGTATGTGATATCCTCCCCATCTGACTGGTGTCTTATTTGAGAAATCTTTCCTTACTCCCAAATCATATTCTCCCATATTATCTTCAAAAAGAATTATATTTTTGCCTTTCATGTTTATCTTTAATCCTTATGAAACTGATTTTGGGTATTACATGCAGTAAGTATCCAATTTAGTTTATTTTCCTTATGGATGACCAATTGTTCTAGCACTATTTATCTAACGGTCTTTTTTTTTTCTGCTGCTGTAATCATAAGTGCCTGCTCTGTCATAAATCAAGTTTTCATAGAAACATGGAGTGGCTCTGTTTCACTAGTCTATTTGTGAACTCCTACATCAATACGTCACTGCCACAATTAAAATAGCTTTAAAATAAGTCTTGATGTCTAGTAGGGCAGGCCCAGTTGTACTTGACTCCTCTTTTTCGGGGTATTTTAGCTATTTTTTAAAATGTGTATTTCCAGATAAATGTTAGAATCAGCCAGCTTCTCCAAGAAAATTCTGTTGAGATTTTCAATTAGAAACACATTGACTTTATATAAATCAATGTGGAGAGAAATGACATTTTTGTATTGACTTTTCTATCCATGAACATTATCCTTCTCTCCGCTCAGATTATTTTCCAATGAATTTCAACAGTTTTCTATTTCATGCATCATTTGTTAAACATATTCCTAATTATAGCCTATGATTTCCATTGCTATTATAAATGGTATCATTTCTTTTCTTCTTTTTACATTATATTTTCTAACTCTTCCTGCTGGTATGGAGAAGGCAACTGACTTTTCTATGGTGATCTTATGTTTGGCTACACTGCTAAATTCTTATTATTTCTACTACTTACAGTTTACTTTTCTTCGTAAAAAAAAAATCATTTGCAA
Organism: Phocoena phocoena; assembly: GCF_963924675.1. Taxonomy (NCBI): domain Eukaryota; kingdom Metazoa; phylum Chordata; class Mammalia; order Artiodactyla; family Phocoenidae; genus Phocoena; species Phocoena phocoena. The sequence continues at coordinate 40,185,242 of NC_089231.1, forward strand.
TTGACAGCACTTGCTTTTTTCCTTTCCAATTCTTATACCCTTTATTTCTTATATTATTGCAAAATATAAGGCTTCTAATAATACTGAGTAACAGTAATAATTCAGGGCATTCTTATCTTGTGCAATATCTTCCCAAAAAATACTTTCTGCATTTCTCTATTGATATGATGTTTGCTAGTTAAGGGTGTGTGTGTAGCTAAATTAAATTAGTTTAGCATCTTAAATTAGTAAATTTACATTCTATAATAGTTTACTAAGTATTTCTAATCATAAATCAATGTTCATTTTAATCACAAATGAACACTTTTTTCTGTATCTACTAAAGTGATTAGAATTTTAATGACAGGGTTTTTTTTTGTTTTTGTTTTTGCAGTACGCGGGCCTCTCACTGTTGTGGTCTCTCCCGTTGCAGAGCACAGGCTCTGGACATGCAGGCTCAGCAGCCACGGCTCATGGGCCCAGCCGTTCCACGGCATGTGGGATCCTCCCGGACTGGGACACGAACCCGCGTCCCCTGCATCGGCAGGCGGACTCTCAACCACTGCGCCACCAGGGAAGCCCTAATGACAGGGTTTTAATCACAGTTTCAGAAATACGTTAGTAGGGTATATTATGTGAATTGGTTTTGTAATATTACACTAACCAAGCAGTGATGATATGTTACATATATTGATATGCTTTACTTATATATATAAATATATATATGTTGATATGATATTAATAAATCTCAGTTGGATTCAGTTTGCTGGTGCTGTGAGATTTTCGTATTAGCATTTGTGAGTGGGTTTGAGTAATTTTCCACATCTGTTCTGGTTTCATATCAAGGTTATACTAGTCTCATAAAAAGAGCTGAATTGGTACCCCTTTTCTGTGTTCTGCTTACAAATTCTTAGGGGAGATCCGTTTCCCCTCCTCCACCCCATACCAAGGTTGAAACGGCCAAGTTGTCTTTGGTGTGGTGGGATTCATTTCTCATTCTAACACAGAAGTACAGACATCAGGAGCCTAGCTTTATACAGGTGTTTGCTATTCGTCTAACCACTGTAGGCGGGGCCCAGGCCTTGGCTCCCATCCTCCCATCTGTTTGTCTTTCAAGGCAGAAGCTCAGTGTCCCCTAAGTTCAGCAGAAACCCTACAAGTGAAAGCTGGCTTTAGTGCCCAGACTACTTTACTTGTTTACACTTTGTTCTGAGATCTGCAGAATTTCTTACTCTGCTGCCAACTTGGTGATGCACTTAAAAATGTTTCTGGGGGACTTCCCTGGTGGTCCAGTGGTAAAGAATCCACCTTACAATGCAGGGGACACAGGTTTGAACCCTGGTCAGGGAACTAAGACCCCACATGCTGCAGGGCACCTAAGCCCACACACCACACATACTGAGCTCTCGCGCCTCTACTAGAGAGACTGTGTGCCGCAAACTACAGAGCGCACGTGCTCTGGAGCCCATGCGCCACAACTGCAGAGAGAAAAACCCGCATGCCACAACTAGAGAGAAGCCCATGCGCTGCAATGAAAAATCCTGCGTGCCTCAATGAAGATCCTGCGTGCTGCAACTAAGACCCGACGCAGCCAAAAATAAATGAAATAAATAAATAAATAATAAATCTTTTTTTAAAAATGTGTTTTGAATTTATCCAGCACTTAGCTTTTTCAGTTGGAAACATTATTCAGGATACCTAATCTACCACACAGCCCAACTGGAAGTTGTTGTGGTTGTTATTTCAGCCAATTTCCCTTTCATATATCTGTCATCACCTCACATTGCTTTCTCTCCATGGGTCCAGGCTCCTGCTTCATAATGGTTACACATTGTCTTTACGCAAGCAAACACTTCCTAAATCAGTCATCTGTTACATATAGAAAACAATTTACAGAAATATCCTATTTCTTCTTCAGGCAGTGTTCTTCTTCCTAAAGCTACTGTATCTTCTCATTGCCCAGGCAATTCATCTTTGAAAGGGGAGAGATGGGGACTTCCTTGGCGGTCCAGTGGTTAAGATTCCACGCTCCTAATGCAGGGGGCATAGGTTCGATCCCGGGTCAGGGAACTAAGATCCCACATGCCGGGTGGCGCGGCCAAAAATAAACTGGGCGTGGGGGGGGGGGCGGGCAGAGATGTAGGTCCAGCATTTGCTTATAAACAGAATAGATGCAATGACTTTGGCTCCCACTATGCTCTACGTGACTAGTAAAAGTTTACCCTGCTGAAATCTAAACCTTAATGTTGACACAGACAGCCTCTGGTTCAAACTTCAATGACAAGCAGAAATTCAACTAACATAGGTCTTGCAGACTGAAGTTAGGTTGTCTCATATCTAGGAGCTAAGGCCAAGCCCAGCAGTAGGTAATTCTTTGAAAATTGTGCAACATGAAAGACTACAACCATGAGCTTGCACTGCTCCCAATATTCTACCTGTATTATCCAAGATTACAGTCCTTTTCCATATATAATCAAGCATTTCAGGAGACAATGTGTATCTCCCCACCCCCTTCTACCTTGTGCTATAGGCTAAGAGATACAGTCCCAGTAAGGATGCAGACAGAGAGGAGATGACCTGCTCGCGCCCCAGTGTCGGCCTTAGAGAGCAGGGACAAGTAAAGGGCTTTATCCTACCTTCCCTGAGATTCGTGTCTATCTGTTCTGCTCCCATTTAGTGAAGAGAGCATATAGTATATGTCCTAACATGTTTCCTAATCCATCCTCATTAACAAGACAGTCTGCAAACATTCCTTCCAGACTTTAGAACGTGGTCTTATTCATATTTGGTTTAGAGTACTCTGCATGGGCATTTTAAAGGAAAATATTTTTATATTTATTTAAAAACATGGAATTTTGCAACTTACCACAGTTTAGGACAAACGCACTGAAAACAATTTATACACTCCAGAAAATTACCTGTCATGTTTGATCCTGGCTAAGAGAGGCTCCAGCCACCCCACTGTACATTCACAGTGAGCATCTAAAAAGGTGATCACTTGGCCTTTAGACACTGCAGCTCCTTTTAACCTAGCTCTGATCAATCCAGAACGTTGCTCCATTCGAATTACGTGAACTGGTACTTTTAATTTTTTCACATAACTCTCTAGAGGTCTTTTCAAAAAGTCTGAAAATTAATAAAACAAATTTTTAAAAATAACATGAAAAAACTGCGAGCTGGCATTATCCAGATGGAAGGCAATTTTGGTTTGCAATATTCATTCAACACATACCTACTGAGCACTTTCAGTGCGGCTCCCTGACTCACAAACCCATTTCACTTAGGAAGCCTTTTTATTTCCTGAGAGAATGTACCAGAACTGCCTCTCCTTTGTTACACGAGGAATTAGGGGAGAGCCTCTGAGCTCAGGCTCAGTCAAAGGCACGTTACCCACACTTCTCTAAGCAGCTCTCCGTCAGGCTCAATTCTCCTTTTCTCTAATCATGCTTAAGGATCAGGAACAGAAAGAAGGTAGTGCAAGAGAATTAAATCCAGACCTCAATAGAGAGAAAGAATACAATACGCAATAGCTGTTAGAGTTCGGAAAATTGTGGGGTTTCTTCAAAGGCAGAAACAAATTGTCTTATAGTTTATCACAGTCTCTGACTATGTAGTTCTTTTTCAGGAGGTGGGAAATGAGGTCAAGCTAGATGAGAATGGTGGACTGGAGCTACAAGACCAAACAGAACCCTTACCAGACAGGTCGGTCTAAGCAAAAAAGGTTTCCAGAGGGAAGGGCAATTGAAGAGGAAAAGAGAAAGGGAGAGTGAATGGGTGATGAAATCAGCAGTTATCCTAGAGAGATCAGATAGAGGTTATGCTCCTAAGCCAAGGATTTCCTGCCTCCAAAGTACATAATTGATTTTAAAAAAGCAGAAAAGGTTCCACTTCTTCAAACCAAAGACAGGAAACTTTTCAGATCAGGTTAGTTCATGGTGCTTATGCCAGAGAAGTGACAGATGGTGATCAAATGTCTTTCCAATTTGTCCCCATACCACAGGTACAAGGACAGTGTCTCTAGCGAAGGAAAAACTTAACATGAAGCTACTAGGACTCCTATGACTAGCTCTGTCCTGGGACCCCAGTAACAAAGGTCAGGGTGTTAAGTATTAAGGGGCTCTTTAAATACTAAACGTGGGAATCCAAAGGGCTCCCTACATAGCGGAGAGGGAAAGACAAATAGTAGTGGAATGGTTCTGGTCCATTGGAACTGGTTAAGACCTGACTGATTCAATAATGGAATAATCAGGACTATGAAAACTGTGAAAGAAAAAAAGGCCTCTGTGTCCCACTACACCAGAACACCAATCATTTCCATGTCTGCTAATACACTTCCTAAAATATCTGGGCTAAAAAGAAAATCTGAAAAATATGTGGAGAACTCCTATCTGATCACCATGATTTTATGAACCAAACCTTAGGGTCAGAAACATACATAACTTGATTCTGAGTAAAAAAAGGTGAGGGTAGTGCCAACCCCAATGAGAAACAACATTTTACCACTTTATGCCTATTTAGTACAATGCCAGGTTCTTTACATATTTTATTTCATTTAATCCTCATAACAATCTTATGAGATGTCATTAAACGTATTTTAGACATGAAACTCTAAGGCTCAGAATATTAAATGAACTGATCAAGATGACACAGCTTATTAAGAGGTAGATCCGAGATTCAAACCAGGTCTGCCTGACTTCAAAGCCCCTCTTTTCACCCACAGCAAGAAATCCTAGAAGGGAACGACCGAGAGAACAATTCAGGACTGTGGATTCACCCAACCTGATCCAAATTTAAATTGCTTTATGTCCAGAGTTTGACAGAACCTCATGTGGTAAGGTGTGAGATATATTCTAGTACCTCAGACCAGTCAAATTCGGCTGTGTCACACTGTGTCGCCCAGTAAGTCTTCCCCAAAATAGTAGACAGTTTAAAGTGCTTATTAAGAATCAAAGCAATCTAATCCCTGAATTCTGTATCTTTGAAAGTTATAATATTCTGTCCTGTCTACAACTAAAATGAAAAATCCATGATTCTCTGGTCTGGTAGTTGAAAAAAGTTGCTATTCAACAAATTTTCTTGGCATCCTTGTTTGATGTCTTTGTGGCTTTCAGGCAATATGGCGAAGAAATAGGGATCTTCCTAACACCTGATACAGAATTATGGACTCAGGGCTAGGTGGGGGATTAGGAACTATTTATTCAAACCTCATTTTATAAAAATGAAGCCATGGGGGGGTGTTAAGTGATTATGATTAGAAGGTACTATGTCATCTAAAAATAAGAGAGAATCTTATTAGAGTATCTTTACAGCTATTAGTCTATAAATGGATCCCTAGGCATCTCTGCATCAGGGAGTTGTGAGGCTGTCAGAGAGTGAATGTCAGGGAAAATTTCACTGCTCCTAGCAACATCTGAGAAATCTTAGCCAGAACTCTAAAGAGCAGTAGAAAGAGCAAAGAATTTAGAGTCTAATAAATCTGACTCCTAATCCCTACTTAAATAAGAACCTCTGTTTCCTTTTGTGTAAAATGAAAAAAACAATAGTCATCTCAGATTCAGAACACTATATCAATTCTAAATCTTAACGTAACCTTCTGAGATGACAACTGCATAACTTTGAACATGAACTAGGGATTCATCCAGACTCCATCTTCATTACAGACCCCTTAACAGTAAAGTTATGACAGGCATGACTACATAGCAGTTAAGAGGTTAAACCCTAGGTTTATGTGAAGTCTCATTTTGCTCAATCAATAAAATAGGGATAATTATAGCACCTACTTCATACTTAATAAATGGAGCTACTGACAACTCAGCAGGTTCACCGTGAAATCCAATACCCTGAGGCCATGAGCAGACTATGCACACTACACAACCTAGTTAGGAAGTCTGTGCAGACAAGGAGTAGAAATAAGGATCAACTGACTAGTAGATTATTCTTTCCTTCATTCACTGAATATATTCTGGACTGTCTACTGTGTGATAGGCACTGTGGACACAGAGGAGATAATGGTGAGCAAATAGTCCTGATGGAGTCACAGTGCCTGTCTGGGGGGCAGGGTTGGGGGAGACAGTCATTAAATAGACAAGTAAACAGGTTTATCTCTGGGGAGAGCTGTGGGAGTACAGAGTGTTCTGAGAGGTGCTCAGAGGGACATGACCCGGTCGCAGGAGGTCAGGAAAGCCTAAGTGCAACTTGATTCTGAGGAAACATACGAGCGGAACTAGGGGCTGGGGTGGGCAGGGAATGGTCTGAGATATGACTGGAGATGCAGGCAGAGACCAGGTCCTGCAGGCCTTAGAAGGAAGGCTTCTTTTTCTTTTAATTGAAGTATAGTTGATTTACAATGTTTCAGGTGTACAGCAACGTGATTCAGTTATATATACATATATTTTTTTTTCAGGTTCTTTTCCATTATAGGTTATTGCAGGATACTGACTATAGTTCCCTGTGCTATACAGTAGGTCCTCGTTTAGAGGAAAGGTTTTAATCAGAGAAGTGACACGGTCAGGTCCGCACGTTTAAAAGCTCCCTCTGCACGCAGCATGAACAGACAGGATGGGGTGAGAGTGTTTGTGGGGAGACTAATTAGCCTATTTCATCGGCCAGGTGAGAAATGACGGTGCCATGGCTGTGCCTCATGAATAGGAAAGAGCGGACTTAGAGAGCTGGCCCTGGTTCCTGGGCCCAAAGTTACCACCTAAACAAGAAAGTTAGATTAGATAATTCTCAATCTGGATAGCAAGACTGCAGTTATAACCACAAAAACACAATGCCCAGGGGTTCCCAAATATCAGAAGTGGTGACCCAGATGCCTGAGACTTTCCAGGCGGGAAGATACAGAAGAGCCAGGTCCCTGATCAGGGCTGTGGGGTGACGCTCAGGGTCCTGCTTAGTGACTAAGCCCGACGGGGCAGCGAGGCAGACACCTGCCCACACGTTTCCAATTACAGGTTTACAAAGGCTGGGGTGATTCAGAAGGGCCTACATGAGGGAGGTAAAAGAGAACCGGGATACGTGACTATCTTTGTCACTTCAGGCTGCAGACATGTTAAGTCTTGCTGGTTAGGCCACATCCTACAAAAACTTACTATTTCACAGCCTTCTCAGGCACTCAACAAAATAATGGAGAAAACAAAGGAGGGACTGGAAAAATAAATCATTTCATCTGAGGAAAAATATCTCTTCTTGAGGAACATTTAACAAATATCAACATATAAGTGAAAGTCACTTGCAGGATAGATGTCTGTATGAATCACTGCTAAAACCAACTTCAGCTAATTTTCTTAAAGAGGGATTAATTAACTCCTAGCTAACAATTATCCACGTGGGGTTTATACTTCTGTCAACAGTAATTATTTAAGTGTGGTATTCTTAATTTATAACAGCTCTCATCCATTTTGACATTAATTACATTATATATTATTATTAAATGTTTTATGTAATTATAAACTATCTCCTTGATTAGACTAAGGAAGTAAGCTACAAGGCCCTTGAAACAGCAGGGCTGTATCTTATTCTTCATTTGTACCTGGCAAAGTAAGAAGATTTAAATTGTTATCAATGAGTAAATTATTCCCAATAATTAAGATAGGAAATGATTAAATTCATCACGGATAAACGTATATATTTAGTGTGGGCACAGGGAGGAGAAGGTATAATACTTGACTAAACTATTTTACCAGATGCAATGAGAGATGGGTGAGAAAGTTGAAGATAATAACAAAAAAGGTTGAAAAGATGGGTCATGAAGTTTAAGGCTGCCTAAGCAAGGAAGGAAGAGCCGTCTTCCGTAGTTCCCTCCAAATTTTTCTCATGTGAGTATAGGAATATTGGGGGAAACACATGACACCAATGATGCTGAACAGCTGTGCTGTGAAAAAAAAGCCTGTGAAAAATTCTGAGATTCTTGGAAGAATGTCTGGGCAAGAGCCACTGTAGAGATTCATCATGAGATCAGAAACATATATACCACTTTTTCATAAGTTCCTTCGTCACCCTTTATGTACCTAGCTATAGATTATTCCTGAACTTAGGAATAGAGGAAATGGAAAACCTAAGAAGAATCTGGAGAACTAAGGCTCAGCCAGCTCAGGCTCTGTTTTGCTGTCAGGGATGCTTCCCACTGTACATGGAACTAAATCTCTCTATTCATGGCTCTCAGTCAGAGCCAATCTTTCTCCACTGACTCAGGGCTGCAGCTTCCCACAGAGAAAATCCTGACAAAATTACGTGGTTTTTTTTTCACTGTTCTGCATAAATTTTTATAGATTTCTTTTTAAAACAAGATTAAGATGTGACACAAACTAAATGCTAATTAAAGTAATATTTTAAGTTTCACAAGGGTGTAAATTTTTTGCATATGTGAAATGAGTCCAAACGTTATAAATAACTTTTAGGATAAATTAGAAGTTTGTATAAAATTATTAGGTTAAAATGATAGCAACTAGTTTTTTAACCATAATGACAAAAGGTGTAGCATATTATTGGCATTAAAATGTAAAATTTACCTCTTTCACTGGCATCATCTACTAGAACAATTTCTTCTAGCATGTGTCTTGGTGAGCGATTAATGACACTATGGACAGTTCGCAGAAGTGTGCTCCAAGCCTCATTATGGAAAACAATCACCACACTTGTTGTAGGAAGATTATCTGGATACATCTTTGTTTTACACCTAGAGACAAAGCAAATGCCTTTGTAAAACTGTTACAATAGCATAATCAAGTAAGGGGTAACAGAAGAATAAGACAGGTGGCTCTGGTGGTGCAACTCTCAGTACTTCATTTATTTAAGTTTTGGTTAATGTTGCATGTTTAATAAAATAGTACCTACTTAAAGTTATATGGTTAGATTAAAACTATTTTTAAAGATGTTAATTATATTCTTAAAATCAGACACCCCTCTCCTGACATGTTTTCTGCTGATTCGTTTTAATGGGTAATGTACTAAGGCTATATTAATCCCAAAGTGAACGTATCTCAAGAATCCCATTAGATAAAAAATCAGAACCACTACAGTCTAACAGTTTAATAATCTAAGTAAAGGATTACCTTCCACAAAGGAAGTAAACTAAAATTTACTGAGTATCTATTATGTACTGGTCACTGAAACTTCCTAATAGTTCTGTGGGGTATGTGAAGCCACATTTCACAGATGAGAAGCAGAGGATGGACCAAGGGAGGGAGCGGCAGGGCCTGACTGGGAGCTCCACAGTCTTGATGCTGCCCCCTCCACAATGAAATTTCCACATGCATCTTGTTTAGTACAGACTATCTTTAGAAATGTAACCATCAGAAAGACCAAACACACCCAAAATATCTGCACACAGAATCAATATACTAATTCTACATGGTCTCTTCTTTCAATCTTGTTAGCTAGATGAAACCGCTAGAAACAGACTAACCGAGGGCAACAACAGCACTAAGTAACCAGACATCAAGGCATCTGTTTTAGGACAAAACCTCTCCTAAAAACTGCATGTATTACTCTTTCTTAGGGACCCCCAAATTTTAAGAGTTGTCCCAGCCTCTATATCCACCTTTTTTTCTTGCTCTCGTAAACTCCTCAAACCTTGTGTGGTCTCTCCAATCTCGTCTATTATTACCTGTCAGTGGGAGTGGAGAAAGGAGGGAAGGGGGAAGAATTGAGAAAAAATACCAACAAAAGCCCTCTTCTGAAGCTGCCACTATAACCCTACTTACTAAACGTGGCACCCTAGGGCTGCTGATTGGCAGCTGGAAGAAAAGGAAAATAGAAGAGGAAAAAGATGGCAAGGTAAAATAAAGGGGTTGAAAGAAGGAGAAACAAAGGAGACTTCACTAGGGAGCCCCATCAGCACTGGTCCCTCCTCCCTCCCAGGAGAAAAGGGGAAACAAACAGCTTCCATTGTCCTTCTTCATTAAATCCCATTTCAGCCCCTCCCACCTCTTCACCATTCCCAAGACTCCCTTTCACAGCGCGTCTCCCTCTCCTCTCGCCAGTAACCTCACTGTCTATCCACCGACGCCTGAGACCACAGCCCCATGTCCACGTCACAGTCCACTCCCCGCTCACCCTGTGTCCACACCAAGATCCACACAGCCTGCCATCCTCTCTACAGTCCCCTGCCTCCAGGTCTGGGCTAGAGGTGAAGTCCAAAAGACTAGCTGCCTAGGCTATGGGAAGGAAAACTATGGGAAGGTTCTTGGCATTCCAAATAATACTATCTGAAAATAGTACCATTTTATTTATTATTATTATTTTCAGATAGTATTGATATAATAGCATTATATCAAATAGTCTTACTTTTGGACAGTAGTTATCAAAACTCTGTTATAAATGGTGGCCAAATTATAGATATCTCATTAGTACTATGCTTCAGGTACCCTGTAGGTGAGCAAGCCAAGACACTCATGTTTTCATGGGAAGGTGCATGCTGTATACCTGACCCACAGACTACTGCAGAGCAGGACTGCGAAGTCAGGAATAGCTTGTGTACGGGTAAGGGGCATTCAGAAAAAGACTTTCTAATATTATTTAACTGAAACATATTAAGTCATATGTAATCCTTTTTCACAAATTAATCCTACTTATTATTATAGGAGAATTGGGAAACAAAACAGTCATGGTGACTGTAAAGCTGCTAGCTTACTGAAACAACAAAGAGAACAAAATCAAGTGAGACACAGAGATGATCAGGCAAATTCGCCATGTACCAACAGTACTGCTAGCCATGTGCATGGCTAGGGAGCAGACAGGAAGATGACGGAAAACTCCTGAGATGGCAGGGTCTGCAGAAGAGGAGTGATAAGCCAGATTTATTACTAGGATGACATTAAAGAATTAAATTCTGAAGATGTATGGAAAGGAAGCAAGGCTATAGGAACACTGGAAATAAAGAAGACTAAAATGGAAATCATTCACAGCAGGATGGAAGAATCAGAAAGCAAAGCAAATTATTGGGACCCAGAAGAACAGATGACAAAAAGGAAAATAATTTCCTAAATCAAACAATTGAATTTAATCATTCAGAGAACATATAAATTCATAAATATTCTCTCAATGCAAAACAGAAAATATAGAGAAAATATGGGAAAATCTTCATAACTGATCTCAAACAGGTAAACACACACATACTCCCCTCTACCTGAGAAAGCCATAAAGCACTCGAGAAGACCAGAGATGCTTTCAGCATTCTAGCTAAGCTTCTCCCAGGGAGGGACCACCTGTCCTTGTGGGGCTGGAGGTGAGGGATCCCTTTGCGGGTAGGGAGCACAGAGCTGAGGATAAGCACAGGCAGTACTATGAAGCAGTTTTCTTCTACCCTGTCCCAACTGAGTCTTTCATCCTCAGGGATGAAAATTAGCCAGTGTAAGGTTGTGCTGCTTTAAAAGCAAACAAAACAAAGCAAAAACACCACACACAGATTTAACAACAGGATGTGGGTTAGGAAGAGAGGAAAAAGAAGAGTCTTAACTTTTTACTGAAATATAATATACATTCAAACAAGTTGACAACCATAAGTATACGGGTGAATGTGTTTCCACAAAGTGACTGCATCAAGGAGTCAGCACCCAGGTAAAGAAACAGACCATTATCAACACCCCAGAGGCTTCCTTTCTGCCCCTTCCCAAGGTAACCACTCCTCTGGACCTCTAACACTACAGATGATTTTTACCTCTTTCTTTAAATGCTTATTTAAAAGAAATAATATAGAGCAGTGGTTCTCAAACTTTTTGACTCAAAACCCCTTTACACATTTAAAAATTGAGGATCCCAAAGTTCTTCTGTCTATGGGTTATAGCTATTAATATTTACATTATAAATTAAAATAAAATTTTAAAATAAAGAATCCACAAGCACATATTACGTTAGCTATCAAAGAGATGATTTATCACTTTCATATAGTAACCCACTAAGAATTTATTGCCTCTTATCTCCAAATATATCCTTCACTGCCTGCTCTGTGATAGTGTAACTGGCTCCTATAAGCATATCTCCTTTGCAGTTGGCAAGATGCATACATAAGCTTCGACAGTCGAGGGTGTTGGAGGGACACTGCCGGAGGAAGAAACCTCCCTTCCTGGTTCTAGCATGCCTCCATTTGTTTTCTTCTCATTCCTATAGGGTGGCTGCTACTGGAGTGTGTGGAAGACACCCAAACGCATGAGTAGCACCCCACAGGCAGACTCTGAGTAAGTCTCCCAGGTACCCCAGCAGTTGGCTTCCCAGAGTTGGTTGCCTAAAGCCAGGAGGGGTGGTTGCTGTTTGACAGTTCTGGCTCTGATTTCCTGCCCAAATGCGCTCTGAAGTGTATTTTATGCTTGTTACCCTGCCTTACCAGTCCCCACTCTGGAGGGTACTGTGCACCAGGTCTGGCCAGGGGTAACTAGCAAAGTTCTCTACCATCTACAGAAACTTCTCCAATGAGGTCTGAATCCCAGCCTTATGGAGGGGGTCTCCCTTCCAAAGGTTTTCCTTCCTTTACTACTATCTATACTCCCTTATAGTTAATTCCATTATAGTTAATAATTATTTATATTAAAACTTCTCTGTTCAAATTATTGTGTGATTTCTGACTCCCACCTGGACCCTGACCCACACAGCCTCTCAAACTCCACTGCACACTAGTTGATTAAGAGCAGAAAGGGCAAATAATATCTTAGTAATATTATGAAAACTGTTTTGACCTTGCAGACTTCTTGAAAGGACCTCAAGGACCCCAGAAGTCTCAGAACTACACTTTGGGAGCTATCGATACAGAGCATCCTTTTATGTCTGAATTCTTTCATTCAACGGTGTGGTTACGTATCATCCATATTGTTGTATGCAATAGTTTATTTATACTGCCGCACAGTATTCCATTATATGAATACGTAATCATAACATAATCATAACGTATTTTTCCATTCACCATTGATGGACATTAGAGTACTTTCTAGTCTGGGCTATAATGAATAGTGCTGTGATAATATTCATGTGTATGTCTTTTGGTGACGACATGTATACATTTCTGTACTGTTGGGCAATAAAGGATATATAAGCTCAGCTTTAGTAAATACTGTGGAACAGGTTTCCAAAGAGGGTGTAATAAATTTCACTCTCACCATCAGTCTGTTAGAGTTCCAGTTGTTCCACATACTCACCAACAGTTGGTATTATGTCATTTTTTTAATGACCTTTTTTTGGGGTGGTGGTGAAAAGTTCTATGAGTTTTAGCATGTGTATAGATTCATAAAACTATCACCAAAATCAGAAAAGTTCCATCTCCCCAAAGAACTCCTTTGTGCTATCCTTTTATACTCACACCCTCCCCCTACACCTAACACCCCCAGCAACCAACATCTGTTCTCCATTACTACAGTTTTGTGTTTTCATAAATGTCATGAATGAGGTGTATAATCTTTCTTTCACCCAGGACAATATCTCTGAGATTCCTTTAAGTTGTTGTATCAGAAGTTTGTTATTTTTTATTGCTGAATAGTACTCCATTCTGATATATTAGTTTGTTTCTTCATTCACCTGTTCTTTCCAGTTTTTTTGGCCATTATGAATAGGGTTGCTATAAATATTCATGTACAAATTTTCATGTGCTTTCATTTTCATTACTCTAGGAGGTGGGTCAAAAAATATCTTGCTGTGATTTATGTCAAAGAGTGTTTTTCCTATGTTCGCCTCTAACTTTATAGTGTCCGGTCTTACATTTAGGTCTTTAATCCATTTTGAGTTTATTTTTGTGTATGGTGTTAGGGAGTGTTCTAATTTCACTCTTTTACATGTAGCTGTCCAGTTTTCCCAGCACCATTTATTGAAGAGGCTGTCTTTTCTCCATCGTATATTCTTGCCTCCTTTGTCATAGATTAGGTGACCATAGGTGTGTGGGTTTATCTCTGGGCTCTCTATCCTGTTCCACTGATCTATATTTCTGTTTTTGTGCCAGCACCATACTGTATTGATTACTGTAGCTTTGTAGTATAGCCTGAAGTCAGAGAACCTGATTCTTCCAGCTCCGTTTTTCTTTCTCAAGATTGCTTTGGCTATTCGGGGTCTTTTGTGTTGATATTAGGTTTGGCATAAATACACTACCATGTGCAAAATAGCTAGCTAGTAGGAACCTGCTGTATAGCACAGGCAGCTCAGCTCAGTGCTATGCGATGGCCTAGCTGGGTGGGATGCTGGGGTGGGGGGAGGGAAGTCCAAGAGGGAGGGGATGTGTGTATGCGTATGGCTGATTCACTTCGCTATGCAGCAGAAATTAACACAACATTGTAAAGCAATTATACTCCAATAAAAAAAAAACTTTTTGTGTGAACATGTTCTCATTTCTCTAGAGTAAATATTCAGTAATGAGCTAGCTGGGTTACATGGTAAGTGTAACAATGTAAGTGTAACTTTTAAACTGCCAAACTTTTCCGGAGAGACTGTATTATTTTTGCATTCCCACCAGAAATATATGAGAGTTCCAATTGTTCTGCATCTTTGTCAGTACTTGACAAAGTACTGGCGGTATTTTTTATTTTAGCCATTTAAATAGGTATAGAGCAGTATCTAATTATGGTTTTAACTGGCATTTCTCCAATGGTTGGTGTCTTTTCATGTGCTCATTTGCTGTTCATACAGCATCTTGGGTGAAGTGTCAAATCTTTTGACACCTTTTTTATTGCATTCAATTTTTTTTTAATTGGGTTGAATGTTTTTTGTTTTTTTTTTAAAGAAGATGTTGGGGGTAGGAGTTAATTAATTAATTAATTTTTGCTGTGTTGGGTCTTAGTTTCTGTGTGAGGGCTTTCTCTAGTTGTGGCAAGTGGGGGCCACTCTTCATCACGGTGCGTGGGCCTCTCACTATCGCGGCCTCTCTTGTTGCGGAGCACAGGCTCCAGACGCGCAGGCTCAGTAGTTGTGGCTCATGGGCTCAGCTGCTCCGTGGCATGTGGGATCCTCCCAGACCAGGGCTCGAACCCGTGTCCCCTGCATTAGCAGGCAGATTCTCAACCACTGCGCCACCAGGGAGGCCCCTGAATGTTTTTTTTAATTTAAAAAAATTGTTTTTAGTTTTTAACATCTTCATTGGAGTAAGGGTTGATGTTTGAGAGTCCTTTGTGTATTCCAGACACAAGCCCTTTGTTGGATATCCAGTTTATAAATATTTCCTCCCAGTCTGTTGCTTGTCATTTCTCTTAACAGTGTTTTTAACAGAGTGAAAATTTTAAAATTTAATGAAGTCCAATTTATCATTTTTTTCCTTGATGAAATCATGCTTTTGATGTCATGTCTAAATACTCTCTGCCTAATGTAAGGTCCTGAATATTGGCCCTAAAAATTATAATATTTTAGGTTTTAGATTTAGATCTATGATCAAATTTGAGTTAGTTTTCATATAATACATGAGATTCAGGTTGAGAATCATGTTTTTGCATATGAATTTCTAATTGTTCCAACACCATTTGTTGAAGAGAAAATCTTTTCTCTATTGGATGGCTTTTTACCTTTGTCAAAAATCCAACAGCCTAATCCCACTCCTGGGCATATATCTGGAAAAAACTCTCATTCAGAAAGATACATGCACCCCAGTGTTCACAGCAGCACTATTTACAATAGCCAAGATATGGAAGCAACATAAATGTCCACTGACAGCTGAATGGATAAAGAAGATGCGGTACATACATAAATACATACATATATATGTATTTGTGTGTGTATTGTATATAATAGAATATTATTCAGCCATAAAAAAGAATGAAATAATGCCATATGCACCAACATGAATGGAACTAGAGATTATCATACTAAGTGAAATAAGTCAGAAAGACAAATACCACATGGTATCACTTATATGTGGAATCTAATATATGATACAAATGAACTTATTTACAAAACAAAAACAGACTCACAGACATAGAAAACAAACTTATGGTTACCAAAGGGGAAAGGGCCTGGGAGAGGGGTATTATTAGGAGTTTGGGATTAGTAGATACAAACTACTATACATAAAACAGGTAACAAGGTCCTACTGTACAGCACAGGGAACTATATTCAGTGTCTCATAATAAACCATAATGGAAGAGAATATGAATACATAAAAGTGAATCACTTTGCTGTACAACTGACACACAACATTGTAAATCAACTATACTTCAATTTGAAAAAATAGCCATATTTATATGCGTCTATTTCTGAGTTTTCTGTCCTGTTCCACTAATCTATATATCTATCTTTCTGCCAACACCACACTGTCTTGATTACTGCAGCTTTATAGAAAGTCTTTAAATCGGGTACTGTATTTACTCCAACTTTATTCATCTTTTTCAAAATTATTTCATCTATTCTATTTCCCTTGCCTTTTCAAATAAAAACTTAAATCCCTTGCTGGGATTGTGAATGGAATTTCACCAAACATCTATCGGGGAGAACTGACATCTTTTATGTTGAGTCTTCCAACAGAGTTAGAAAGCAGAGGCTTTAGTTTCCTCCCTCTGCTGCATACTTCCCAAAACTGTCCTGTGTTCCAGGTCACGCTGTCGGAGACAGAAAAATAAAAGCAATGGGAATTCTACCCATGCTCCGGACACCAGAGTTGTTCTAGTCAGAGACAATTCCCCTCAGATGTTTAGTTGCTTCCCTGGCCACTGCTCATGGCTGTGCTGCCTGGCAATACTGCCTAGGGGCTGAGATTGTGGGGCAGGTAAAAAAAAATTTTTTTAAAGAGATGGGTTAGGGGAGAAATAAGGGTTTTACTCCACTCTCTAACCCTTAAGAGACCCTCTTCTTGTATCCCAGCCCAGAGAGGGCTTCTTCTGGGGCTCTCCTTCTGTACCCACAGCACAGGTGCAAGTTTTGGACTGGTACAATTTTAAACAGAAGTGGAAAGTAGACATCCTTTCCTTATTTCTGATCTCAGGGGTAAGATTCCAGTCTTGTACCATGAAGTGTGATAACATTAGAAGCATAACCCGTAAGAGAAACAACTGACAAATATGACTTCATTAAAATTAACTTTTTGTGTGCCATTAAGCACATTCTGTGCCTAAAGTTATCATTAAGGAAATGTAAAACACAAGCCACAAACTGAGAAAATATTTGGAAATCATATGTCTGATAAATGATTTGTATCCAGAATACATAAAGAACTCTTACAACTCAGTAACAGGAAGACAAATAATCCAATTTAAAATGGGCAACATATTTGAAGAAACATTTCATCAAAGATATAAGAATGGCTGATAAGTACACGAAAAGATCCCCAATATCATTAATCATTAGAGAAACACAAATTAAAATCACAATGAAACACCAGTTCATACCTAGTAGAGTGGCTATAGTAAAAAAGACAGTCAAAAAGAAGTGTTGGTGAGGATGTGGAGAAACTAGAACCCTCATACATTGCTGGTGGGAATGCAAATGGTGCAGCCACTCTGGAAAATCGTTTGGCAATTTCTTAAATAGTTAAAGTTATCATATGACCCAGCAATCAGGAATTTGCCCAAGAAAAACAAAACTATATAACCACACAAACACCTGTAACACAAATGTTCTTAGCAACATTATTCATAATAGCCAGAAAAGGGGAACAATTCAAATGTTCATCAACTGGTGACAGGAGAAATAAATGTGTTTTATCCATACAGCTGAATAACACTGGGCAATAAAAAGGAACAAAGGATACATGCTACAACACGGGAGTATCTCAGAAACATTATCCTCCGTCAAAGAGCACAGACACAAAAGACTTCATATTATATGATTCCACTTATATGAAATATCCAGATAAGGCAAATCTATATACACAGAGTACACTGGTGATAACTTAATCCTAGGGCTGAGAGTGGGAATGGAGAGTGACTACAAATGCACACCACAGACCTTCTTGGGGTGATGGAAATTTTCTACAAGTGGTGATACTTGCATAACTCTGAAAATTTACTCAAAATCACTGAATTATTCACTTTAAATGGGTGCATTTTCTGGCTCCAGAAAGATGGAGTAAGTGCACTCCACTCTGTTACTCCCAGTGGGCGGTACCATAACTCCTGGACAGAATACATGGAGCAGCTGTCTGAGGGGACACTGAAATGTAAATGGTAGCAGGTCAACTGGTGAAGGAGACTGGAATTTGAAGTTCCATCTAACCAGTGATGAGTTTTCCATTTTTCCCCCTCTGGCATTAGCCAGGCTGCACTCAAAGGCAGTTCCACAACTGGAAGCATGCACTAGAAGCACAAAGAAAGAGTCCCAAGATAAGCTCTCTCCTTCTGGTCTGGGAAACTAGTAAGGGGTGACCAAAGGTCAGAGACAGATTTAATTCCACATCCACATTCCCAGCCTTATTTTCCTTTCTCCCTCCTCTCCTACCCTAGCAAGTCTGAGTTTGAGAAGCACTAGATTGGAGTAATGAGTCTCTGGGAGGTGGGATGTCTGCAGAGATCAGAATTAGCTGAGCATCTTTATTTAGGTTTTATTTTGATCAAAGGACATGTACATGCTTAAAAAATAAGCTGTCAAAAGCTTGTTTAAAAAGGCTGTACAACAGAAACTAACACAGTATTGTGAAGCAATTCTACTCCAATAAAGATCTATTTTTAAAAAAGGCTGTTCCCTCACCTCTTTGCCACTTCTCCCTTCTCATAGAGCAGACATAATTCTAAGTACTATATCTGCATTTTTACTTCATTTTTCCCTAGCTGTAGATATTATGTAGACTTCTTACTACAGAATATGAGGATTTATCTCACTCCTATCTCCCCCAACACATACACTTGCTAGTCTCTCAGTCTCCCAAAATTATAAATTTGGATACATCACTCCTGAATGTATATTAGAGCTATGTAAAATGCTATTTATAGGGCTTCCCTGGTGGCGCAGTGGTTAAGAATCCTCCTGCCAATGCAGGGGGACACGGGTTCGAGCCCTGGTCCGGGAAGATCCCACATGCCGTGTAGCAACTAAGCCCGTGCGCCACAACTACTGAGCCTGCGCTCTAGAGCCCGAGAGCCACAACTACTGAGCCTGTGTGCCACAACTACTGAAGTCTGTGCACCTAGAGCCCATGCTCCGCAACAAGAGAAGCCACTGCAATGAGAAGCCTGCACACCGCAATGAAGAGTAGCCCCCGCTCACTGCAACTACAGAAAGCCCGCGCACAGCAACGAAGACCCAACACAGCCCAAAATAAATAAATAATTTAAAAAATGCTATTCATAGCTGAGTCATATATTATTAATAATTTTCCTCTTTCTGCACAACATTCCCCTCCACTTCACCATCGATTATCCCCCCACTCTTCCTTAGTTTTCTATGTATTTGTCACTAATTCAAACCCACACTCTCTACAAACTGTCTAAAAGTCTCTTAAGGTGTTCAGAAGCAGCAACTATCAATATAGTATCAGTGGAATCTTCTTAAAGCAATCTCTCCTGAGGTTTTCTGGGCTGCCTCCCTCCATGCCTGCACCACTGTCATCTGAGGCTCTCCCTTTGCCGTCTGCCCCCCAGCCCCGCCCAGGATTCTGTTCTCTCTCTGCACACTGGATTTCCTCTCTTCTATACAGCATGCCTTTCTCTTAGTTTACTCCTTTGTTTTGGCAGAGAGCACAGACTGAGAAAGGATGAGGGGAGATGGCACGTGTTTCAGACTACACCATCACTTCTATAGTGGGCTGATGCTATTAATGGGAGTGAGTTATATACTCGAGTAGATTGAAAATCCCACTTTTATAATTTTTAAACAATGAGTGAAAACACGAGTGGTTTCATTTATGTCCCTATATACGATACTAATTAAAAGATGTCCTGCATAATGAGTACTCATTTTATAAGCGAGTGAGAGGATTACTGAATAAACTCTAATGCATGCAATTCACTATGTGGTCTGAGAGTTAGCTCCAGTGCCTGCCTGAGTGACTCAGCAGTGTTTCAGGAAATAAAGACATGAATAAAATTGCTTAGGATAGTGTTCAACTCAGCAAGACTAGGCTTACCAGAGAATCAATCCACACAAATACCTAAAACTTCAGGAATACAGAACAACAGAATTCCCTTGATAATTATTATTTCTATGATTTTTCAACAGTTAAAGTCCCACTGTACTTATCCTAAACCTCTCAGGGAGTGAAATGGCATCAAGAGTTTTATATGCATTATCCCACTTTATCCTTACTACAACCCTAAGACAGAGGTATTATTCTCCCAATTTTAAAGATGGGAAAACTGAGGCTTACAGAAATGAAGTAGCTTGATTCCAAATCAAGGTGAATATGCACAAATAACCTATTCCTCATCTCCACGTCCCTTTGAGTATGATTTTCAGAGTATTCTTTGTCACCCACCTGACACTTTCAGAGTATTCTTTGTCACCCACCTGTCACCTACCTGACACTACCATTTATCAACGACAAGTTAAAACACTGTCTGGCAGTGTTTGACAATGTTACATAATTTCTCCTCCATGTACTCTCATTCAGGCAAGATCAATGAAGATCTAACCATAAAAGTGATGGCCAAGCACAGTGACTAAGATTACATGTTTTATCATTGACACATTTCACTTGAGTCACTTCTTGATCATACTTTTGCATAAATTATTTAATCTCCCTAAACTGAGTTTACCAATCTGTAAACTGGGTATACTACTACCATTTTGCTCAACTGTTTAAATAGGATAACGTGTATAGTCCTGGGTACATAATAAACACTCAATAAGTGGTATTATTACTTTTTAAGCATCTGAAACTAATTATATAGGATGGAACTGACAAATTAGGTGCTTTGAATTTGTATTAATCTCTTTCCCTAAGATTACATGTTACAAAGAGAACTCTTCATTAATTCTACTTAACTCTTCTTGACACTGGAACAATGTTACTCTTTCCTCCAGTTGCCTTCAGAAATGTGCCCCTGGAGACCCTACAAGGCAGTAAAGGTTCTCACACAGGGTGATCTGGACACTCCAGCTATACTACCAGCTAACCCTACAGCTTAGAACAACCAAGGCTTTTCTGGATTCAGATAAGGGGGTGAAAAAGCTGCTCTCTAGGGGCTGTCCCACACTACTACTCCTCCTTCCGCCTCTGGGAATCGGTCTGAAAACCACCTGCTGGCCGGTTTCATCCATCTCAATGTAGGGATATTTAAATATAGGCTGATAGTTCTCATTTCACATTTCATTGTGAATACACTTCAAAAGCCAGACAGTGGTGAGTGAAAAAGAGTGAGGATGGAAAAGCATGCTTGGAGTAAGCTTCTCCTGAGAACTACACTGGGACCAGGAGCTCATTCTCCCCCGAACAGAAGCCTTCTCTACATCCTAGGACAGTGAGTATTCAAAGCACTACAGAGCCTCCCAGCAGCTCTTATTACTGTCCAGGTTGTACAGATAAGGATCTTGAGGTACGGAAAGGTGAAGTAACTTGTCCAAAGCCACACAGCCAACAATGGCAGATCCAGACTTTGCCAGCATCAAGACATTAATGAGAAATTCACCTAGATACAATTCAAAAAAGGAGAAAAAATAAGAGTATACATTAAGAAGCTCTAGTATATGCACACGAGCAGTTCCAGAAGAACAGACCAGAGGGAATGGTGACACAGCAAAATCTGAGATTACAACCAGAAATGTTCTAGAAGTGAAGAACATGAATGCTCAGATCAAAAGTACACTATGTACACTGAGCATGTAGATGAATTCACACCTTGACAGACATTACAATGTGCCCAGATCTCACCACTAAAGGAATAAAAATAAAATGTGAAGTTTCCAAACCAAGAGAGAGAAAAACATGAATACTAAAAATGTTATCAATTAGCAATGCAGGAAAGGAAGGAAAAAAATGATGGTAAACAAAAAAACAAGATTTATTTAGATGGAACTTTATAAAGCTGTCATTTTCATAGGTCAAAAATGAATATCAATTTCATATGGTTCAACCTAAAAGAAATAAGTCTAAATATGTCAATAGTCACAATAAATATACATGCATCAAACTCAACTATTAAAAACAAAGATTATATGATTTAAAAATATAAAATTCAGCCATTTAGAGATATACCTAAAACAAAAATCATACAGATGCCTCAAAGTAAAAAAACAGAAAAAGAAAAAAGACATACCAGGAAAATGTTAGACTAAAAGTGATGTAACAATATCAAAATCAGGAGGAAGAAAGTCAATAAAGATACGCGAACACTGAGTTTAAAAAACACACGTGCACGCGTGCGCACACACACACACACACACACACACACACACACACAGTAAATTGTCTTAAATGCATCCAACGATTCAGCCTTGAAAAATAAACTAACAGAATGAGTTAGGGAAATTGTCAAATCCACGATCATAGTGGGAGTTCTTTTTTTATACAACTTAATCAGAATCTAATAGAGTATGCACACTAAAAGAAAAAAACAAAAGTAACAGGCAACCAGACCATGTTATTTTCAACAGCAGAGGAAACATTTAAAAAACCCTGCGCACTTTCTAGATCACAAAGGTTTCAACACATTTCAAAAAGACCATCTTTACTGATCATTAATCTAGGAATCAATAACAAAAATGAGAAAATCAAAAGGCAAAAAGAAATGTACATAGAAATTTAAAAATTTACTTCTAAGTCATCCTGGGTTGAATAGAAATCAAATGGAAATTACAAACTACTTGTAAATTAATTAGGATGAAAGTACTACATATAAAACTAGCAGGGTACACTGACATGATTCACAGATGTAAATTTAGAGTCTTTAGTGAATTCATTAGAAAACAAAAATATTTTCAATTAACAGGTTAAGCATTTAACTAAGCAAGTGAGAAAACAGATTAAACACAAAATAGAAGAAAAGATAATTACGTAGAAAACAAGTTTTTAAAAACTGGATAAACAAAAGGAAAAGCTACTCCTCTTTTAAAACTTAAAAACTACAAACCACTAGCAAGACTGCCTAAGGAAAAAAGAGAAAAGAAACAAACAGTATTAGAAATGAGAATAGACACATAATTATAGATCCAGTGAAAATGTTTTAAAAGCATTAGGTACTGAAGATAATGCTATGAACAAATAACAAAAAACGCAAGCCTTCCAAGTCATCGTGAATTACCCAAATTCTAATTGCGATTTGGCTAACTAAAGCTCATAATCTCTAAACCTTTCCACTGTGCTCTCTGGAATTCATGGTTACTGTCATTAGCAAAGTTCCCGAATATTCACAATCTATTCTCTGAATATTCCCTTCATATTCTACACTAATTAAAATATCACCAAGAATACTGCCTTCTGAGTGGTCTTTCAAGAGAAGGCTAGCTTTTCTTCAACATCTCTTGCACCAATGAGTCTGGAAGTGGGGGCAAGTATCTCCCTTGTTCCTCATCGCTATTTTAAGACTTATGTTTCTCCCTCTTCCCTAAGAAGCCTCAGGTCCTTTAAAGAAGGTGCTATCAGAAGTTGCCAACCCATCCTTGGTACAGTCATCTGTCACCTTCCCTACCAATTCCATCACTAGTCTTGTCATCACATTATCAGTCATTTTAGTTTCCATGCAGTTGATTTATCAACACTTGGCCTCTCAGATCTTTGCTCTGCTCTGCTCTCCTCCAGCATATCTCATCCACTTACTTTCATGCTATACCCTTAGACCACATCATTACGGATAATCTCCATTTTAAGCATCCCAATCTCTGGTCACCATTGCTCCTTCCACCTCCCATCCCCACTCCCTCCCCCTGACATCCTGGCTTGTTCCCACTCAGTTACTCCAATAATCCCAGATCCTTAGCTTTCTTCATTGGGATCTCAAATCCAGACCCTTCCATCCTTTTACTTTCTGTGACCCTCTGCATGTTTTCCAGGACTCTTTATTATAATCACTGTCTTGTATCTCCCTATTCTATCTCACTCACTTGGTAATATCCCAATAGCTAAATCCAACTTTCTGCTGATTCTGCATCTGCACAAGGGCTGCTGAATATGGCTAAAGAAAACATATGAGCATGCTGAATGGTCTCATTTTCAATTTACAAACACAAACCTCAAGGAGGCTCCAGCACTATCCAGTGTTCCCACTACACGTCCTAGTTAACCCCTGCAAACTGTTCCACACCTCCTGAGATTCCCAATACCTTTCTTACCCTCCTCACTCACAGGTGTTAACCTTGTTTCTAATTTCACTGAAAAAAGCCATCAGATGAGGATTTCCATACTCCCATCAACACACTGACCATCCTGTAGACATCTGTGATCATAAACATTGTGCCTTTTCCCCATTATACAATGTCTGCATTATCCCTGTTCCTGTCTGAAGCCAACTACATTCCTTCTCACCCGCTCAAGTTGAATGCTCTTGCTATAATACTCCCCTCTCAAACTTTCCCTCAATGGGATCATTTCTATCAACATACAACCATGTTGTACTATATGCCATATTACAGAAGAAAAAGAAAATGTCTCCCTTGATTGCACAATCTCCCCAGCTAACTGCCCCATTTCTCTTTTTCCAACAATTACACCTCAAAAGCACTGCTATACTTGCTGTCTCCACTGCTTCCCTCCCACTTTGTTTCTCCCACTCTTTTTTCAAGTTGATTTTACGGGAAGCATAACAGAGTGCAAAAAACATAAATTTAGAGCGAACGAGATATCACAAGCAAATGCTCATGTAATCATGACTCAGGTGAAGAAATAGAACACGGCCAGCACCTCATTAAGTCCCTCTTGCTCCCAATATCTTTTCTTTCCTGTCAAAAGCACTATTTAGTTTCTCAGTATATACCATTTGGATTCAGCAGATGCCTCTAGATAAAAAGTAGCCTCCAAATTCTATGCTCATTTCTCTGGGTTTCCATCTTCTCCCAGATGTTGGCTCTGTAATTTTTCACTACCTTCTAAGCTGTGCTTTCTAACCTCTGGATGTTTTCAAGAGGATGATTTTTCTAACTCTCTAGATGTTCTCATCTGGAGAGTTGGTCCAGATCACCAAGGCCACCATTACAGAACGGAAAGTCTCCCCATTCTTTTAAGCCACGGTTTCATTGCCTATCACTCCACAGAAACAATCCTGTCCGACAGCCTCTCCACAAACTGAAACCGTCGGTCAGTTTAGAGATCTCAGCTTAGCCTCTCAGCAGCATTTAACACAGCTGGCCACTTCCCCCTTGAAACATTACCTCACCTCTCCTCAGCCTCTTGCTAGCTCTTCCTCCTGTTCTCAATCTTCGAAGGCTGGAACATTAGCTCCCTAACCCCTTTTTCACCTCATCCACTTCAGTGGCTGTCAACCAGTCCCGTGACTTTAAATTCTCTTATCCCTTAATGACTCCAGCTTCAACCCCTCCCCTGAACTCCAGGATTTTATAAATATGTGCTAACAATTCTTGATTTCTATTCCCATATTTCTACTCTCCTTTCCATCTTGGCAAGTATCACTTTAATTCAGATAGCTAATCAGGCCTAAATTCTTAACTTTTCCTTCTTTCTTTTACTCCACATCCAACCTGTCAGCATTCTGAGAGCTTCCATCTTAAACATACAATCAGAATTTGAAAACTTCACCTGTGCCAGCCTCTTCCATGCCACTGTATATCTCACTCATGCCACTACTATCCTCTGCATGAATATGCAGAGCAATGTAATCTCTCATCCACTGCAGCTGGAAAATGTAAACTGGTGAAACCACAGTGGGAGCAATTTTTAAAAACATCAAATGAAATTAAAAAGTGCATTCCTCTCAACACGATTATTTCACATCTCTGTGCAACTGACCATAACACATGGTAACAAATACATTTTAAGTCACCCTAAAACATACATTCTGAAACAATGATTAATGAAAAAAAACTTTTATTACATGAGATACACTCCGATATCTTCTATTTCACTAATTAAAATGCTAACAGGTATTCACATTGTGTATGAAATGCCATAAAAAAAACCTTCAGGCCTAAGGTCTTCTAAATTGATCTCATGATCCATTAACGACTAAGGGATCATGACCTACAATTTGGAAAGCACTGTTCCACAGAAAACTGTTACATCTGTACAAGAGAATACATGCTTGTTTAAACAGGATATTTACAGACATTCTGTAACTGCAAAGTATACACAACTAAGCAAAAGCAAAATAGATAAATTATGGTGTATATTCCCACAATGGACTTCTACAAAGCAGTTAAAATGAATGACCTAGAACTACATGTAATGATATAGCCAAATTTCAAAATCAATGCTTGAACAATTTTCAAGTTGCAGAAGAATATGTGCATATGCTATGCTAGAATTTGTTGTTAAAAATACGAAACTATATATTATTTAGGTAGACAGATAATAGATAATAGATAAACATGCACAGTAATGATAAATGTAAAAAATCACACCTATGGTTAGAGAGTAATGGAATACAACTGGGGAGGGGTACACAAATGGTTTCAACAGTAGCTGTAAAGCTTTATTTTAAAAACAAAATATGAAGAGAATATGGCAACTTGTTAAAATTCAATAAAGTTAGTGTTTGATACAAAACTTTGTTATCTCCTATAGCTTTCTGAATGTTTAGACTATTTCATTCAAAAAAAATTAATAGCTAAAATAAGGAAAGAGAAAGCTACGTTTTCCAAAGAATAAAATTTCTGAGAGATCACTAGTGAAAGATGGAAAATGCAAAAGAGAGCTTCCCTGGTGGCGCAGTAGTTAAGAATCCGCCTGCCAATGCAGGGGACACGGGTTCGATCCCTGGTCTGGGAAGATCCCACATGCTGCAGAGCAACTAAGCCCATGCGCCACAACTACTGAGCCTGCGCTCTAGAGCCCGCGAGCCACAACTACTGAGCCCGCGTGCTTAGAGCCCATGCTCCGCAACAAGAGAAGCCACCGCAATGAGAAGGCCGCGCATCACGATGAAGAGTAGCCCCCGCTAGCCACAACTAAAGAAAGCCCACGCACAGCAACCGAAGCAGCCAAAAAAAAACCACAAAAGAAAAAATACTTCAAGATAAATATTTTAAGGTATATTTTTAAACTACTAATCATCACGTGTGTCTTTGAGGCAACAGATAAAACAAAAACTCAGGGAACTCACTAAACTTGTATAACAAAAATTTACATTTCATGAAGCAGGTAGAAATCATACTATAAGAGGATAAATACAGATACAAAGAGTAAAATTTATGTTAGAATATTGTTTTCAAAATTGTATTTAACGGAAACAAAATACATATTAGCCTTAGAACTACCAATTACTATTTATAGAATTATAACAACGTTACTGAAAACACGTAAAAGATTATAAAACCGTTAAGTCTTAAAAATTATAAGCAGAGCCAACTCCCAGAGTTTATCCAAATCATCTAGAGAAGCTTATCTAACATGAGAAAATAAGGAGAATTCTACTAAATACATGATTTTAATCTGTTTCCAGAATTTCATCTAACATTAAAAGTAATAGTTAAGAAAATGAGAAAAAAATAACCTTTAGCAATTAGGCAGAGAAAGAAGGGAATTAAATGTCAGAAGACCTGGATTCAAACCTGATTCAATTGTCCTGAGCTACAGCAATCTCTCTGAGGCACTTAACAGCAGCCTGCCTCATGGGACTGATAATTTTGTAAACCAAAGTTAAAATTACTTTAAAAACTAGAAAGATTAAAATGTTACATACTAAACATCTCACAAACATTTCTGTGAATAAAAAAGTTAAGTTGCAGGGTTTTGTGTCTGTATCTTTAATTCAGAAAACAACAGCAACGACTTAGTAATTAAAAATTTAACAAATAAAAAATTCAAAAGAATAGCTGAAAGGTAGCCTAGCATTTCTCCCTGGAAGTAGAACAGAAAGATGAGAAAAGATAACAATAAAAGGGACTAAGAGAATCAATGCAAGCAGTCCAATGCCTGGCTAATAGGAGTTTCAATGATAGAAAACAGACTGATGGGACGTATAATAGGCCTGTCTAATAGGTCACAACTTACTTGACTTCAAGGATATTGGTACAAAATGCCTTTAACCTACCAATTTACAGGGAAGAGAGGAAACAGAAGAACACAATCAATGGCACCAGCAATCAGCAAAATGCAGACTCAGGAAAGATATAAGATGCTCTACCTCGTATTCAAATAATAAACTGTAAGGGAAAAAAGAAGAAGGAACCTACAGACTAAGAGACACTTGAGATAGATACCTACCAGTTGCAATGTGTGCACCTTATTTGCATCCCGATACAAACACTCTTAAAAAAGGAAAATATATGACATAACTAGGGAAATTTAACTGGATATTTCATGTTATCAAGGAATCACTGTTAAGACTTTTTTTAGGTATGAAAAATGGTATCATGATTTTTCCCTTTCCTTTTTCTTTGTTCTATGAGTCCTATCTTTAAGAGACAAATATTGTAATATTTGCAAACGGTTAGGTCTTTGCCTGAGGTTGGGGAATCTGCTTCTAATCTCACTCACCTGGTTGATCCCCCAAATCCACACACCATGTGGGCTTCTCCACGGGGCCATTCCTGTCATGTCAGCTGGCTTACCCCAGAGTCAATGATCCAAGTGAGAATAAAAGACCAAGTTGGAAACCATAGTGTATATTTTATAACCCAGTCCTGAAAATGACACTCCATCACTTGTACTCCTGGCCATACAGACCAACCCTAGCACAACACAGGAAGAGACCACACAGAAGTGTAAATACCAGGAGAAGGAGATTGTTGCAGGACATCTTAGAGGGTATAAAAGAGAACTTTTAGGAACTGTTGAAGCAAGGTGATGAATACATTAGGGTTCAGACTATTATCTCTATTTTTGTATATATTTGAAAATTTCCATAATAAAAAGTTTTTCAAAACTTCTTTTTTTAAAAAAGGATAAAAGCACAGAAATGGAACAAGAAGGCAAAAAATGGCTATTCAGTGGTAGTAGTGACTTTGTGCCACCCCATGAAGCAGCCTATCCCACAGAGACCCAATGGTTGACCAGAAGGACTGCGTATTAGCAGCTGGACTAGCAATCCAGCACAAAGCAGGATTTTTTCAAGTCTGAGAAGTCCTCATCAAGCCCAAAATTTGGTGCACAAGCACACGTATCACACCATTTAAACACTGATCTTTATATCATGAAGTTGTTCACTGTGCAAAAACTAGTGTTTATAATATATTTAATATACGTATAAGCTACTCATTAGTAAAAGTATCTTCAAGAACCATGTAAAAGATTTTAAAAAATAAACAATAAAATGTGTTGAGAGTGGTGATGTATTTAGAGGAATTATTAAAAGCGCAAAACCAACTCTACTATAAACAATAATAGTTAAGGTTCTTTTTAACGCAGACATCACTACTGAGACTTCCCTGAGGAGTCTAGCTTTCTTCAATAATTCTTAAATTACTCAGGAAAGTACACAGTTTGTGAAAATCTAAGTTTACAATGAAGCTTCTCTTGACTGATGTCCACTTAACCAATTTGCTGGATGAATACTCTATATCCCCTCAGTTTAATTTTTACATGCACAATATTCAATGGTTACCTTATTATGACTTATTCATAGCTGTGCCACGTAATAAACTATGATTACCTTTGCCTTCTCTGAACAACTTTAAAAAATTTTCCCTGGATTTAATGATTGTTTAGTTTTTTTCTTGCAATGGTTTTCTATGTACTTATTACTAATTCAATCCCAAATTCTCCATCAATTGTCTAAATCTCTCCAAGACATTCAGCCTTATCAGGTATGACTTCAACAACATTTCCTTGAAGTCTCTCCTGGTGAGCATTTTCTGAGCTGCTCCCACCTGGGCTGGCTGCCTCTCTGCCTGCCCAACTCTCACCCGTGGCTGTCCTTACACCATCTTCCAGAGATTCCCACCATCTCTCGCACATCATATCTCCTGTCTTCTACATCCTGTGTCAACCTTTTCCTTGATTTAAGTCCTCTTTCGGTGGAGCCCAAGCCAGTAACTTCCCAAGAAAAGATATGTGGTGGCAGTTCAATGGTTTGAGACCTTGCATTCCCAAAATGTCCTTATTTAACCTGTGCACTTTATTGTTAATTTGGATGCATACAGAATTCTAGGTTGGAAGTTATTTTCCTTTAGAATTTTGCTCCTTTGTTTCCAGAGTTGCTGCTGAGAAGCTTGAAGATATTCTGATAAATAATCCCTTGACTGTCATCTGCTTTCTTCTCAAGAGAAACTTATAAGAGGTCTTTTTCAGGGAATGATTGCCAGTGTTCTGAAAGTCACAATGCCTTGGGGGTGCAATCTGTTTTCATCTATTGTCCTGAAAACTTAATGGTCTTTCAATCCAAAACCTGTACAGTCCAGTTCTGGAAAATCTGGTGGATATATTTTCTCCTTCCCACCTGCCTATCCCTCTCCTCACCTTTTTCGTTGTTCTCTTTGAGACTCCTATTAATCAAATATTGGTCCTCATTGATAGTTCAATTTCATAAGCTTTTACTATTGTCCATCTCTTTGATCTATTTTTATGGAAGATTTCCTCCCAACCTGCTATTGAGTTTTGTTTTGTTTTAATTCCCAAAAGCTCTTTTAGGTTCTCTCAGTCTTTTTTTTTTTTTTTTTTTACGGTACGTGGGCCTCTCCGGTTGCGGAGCACAGGCTCCGGACGCGCAGGCTCAGCGGCCATGGCTCACGGGCCCAGCCGCTCCGTGGCATGTGGGATCTTCCTGGACCGGGGCACGAACCCGTGTCCCCTGCATCAGCAGGCGGACTCTCAACCACTGTGCCACCAGGGAAGCCCTCTCAGTCTATCTTTTGAATGGTATCCTATTCTTGTTTTATGGTTGTAATATGTTTTCTTATTTCATTGGGATTACTAATTATTTCTTTTTAAGTTTTCTTCCCCCTGAATAGTCAGTCTTTGCTTCCTCCAAGTTGCTTAAAGTTTTGAATTACACTTTACATGTTTGAGGGTTTCCTGTGATGTCTAGTATTCCTTGGTCATCTATTACTAAAAATGGAAGGCAAAAAAACTGAATATAAGCTCTGAATATTTAAGTGAGGCTTAGTGACTATGAGTATACTCCACTGGAGTGATCAGGCTATGCTATTAAGTTGGAGAATCTCTGATGTCAGTGTTTGCAGTTGTTCTGCTTTTCTCTAGGGCTAGTCCAATTCTGCTGATAAAGATCTTCCAATCTCCTGCCTGGAGGGATAAAGCCTGGCTGCTGGCATTAATGGGAGCCACAGAAAGCAAGGTGGCTAGGGGGTCTCAACAGCTAGAATGCATATGTTCACTTGATCTACCTTTCTCTGTACAGTTCCCTTGCTTTTAACTGGGCCTGTTGTCCTCTAGTCCAGATACCTTGTATTACCTTCTTTGTATGGCACAACTGGGCCTTATATTGCTGGTAGGAGTGTAAGTTGCTACAACCATCTTGGAAAAATGTTTGGCAGCACGTGCTAAAGCTACTTAAGTGTATACCCTATTTCTTTCCCCAATACGTACACCAAATAGAAATGAGAGCTTAAGTCTTCCTAAAATGTGCACAGAAATGTCACCATAGCTTTTATTCACAATAGTCAATAAGTGGAAACAACACAAATATCTATCAACATGTAAATAAACTATGGTATATTCACATAACAAACCACAACACTGCAATGGACAAGAATAAGTTTCTGATATATGCAACAATATGGATCTCAGAGACACCAAAGAATATAAACAGTATGGGTCCATTTATAAACAGTTCAAAGAAAGACAAAGCTAATCTATGTTTAGAGATCAAAACAATGGCTGCCCCTGGGGGGTGGGAGTATTGACTGGAAAGGAACACAAGAGATCTTTCAGGGGTGATGGAAATGTTCTATAAGTTGATTTGGATGATGGTTAGACAGGTACATACATATGTAAAAATTCAGTAATCTGTATGCTTATGACTGTATACTTCACCGTTTTAAGTTACACACAACTTAAAAGAATCTTGTAAAAAATTAATTATATACTCCAAGGGGGGAAAGTGGCGGGGGTGGGTGGGTGGGATGAACTGGGAGATTGCAACTGACATGTATACACTAATATGTATAAAACAGATAACTAATAGGAACCTGCTGTATAAAAAAAAAAAATAAAATTCAAATTAAAAAATTAACTATATAAATGTTTTGTAAATAATGAAGTTTAAAATCCCTACTAATCTATCAAGATAAACAATTATCTTCCAAAGCCTAAAATATATAGTCCCAATGATCACTAGAACTTGAGGTATTATTTTATCAGCATTTAATTATTGAAGTGGGGGGGTAGGTAGTAACTTAGTGATGTAACAACCACTTTAAGAAGAGTCAACACTAAAGTGCAATTTATTGGGAATTCATAACATACTTTTCATCCATATTAAATACTATTAGGACCACACTAGGTACTTACCCTTCTAACCTAACATCTGGTAAAGATCTGTTGAGTGCAATCATCTCACTTGCCATTAAATTGAACTGATTGATTTTAAACATCTCTTTCATCTTTTCTTGATCCTCTTTAGGAATGACGACTGGTTTCCCCATTTCTCCAGGACCTTCATGAGGCTTTTGTACTGGCTCTAGAACTAAGAATAAGGAGGAAACTTAACTAACATTAATTGTATAACAATTGATTCATGTTTCTGTTTAATAACATTTGAGTTTAAACTATGTCCTCAACAACCAGAGCCATTTCTGAGCCCATCCTCTCCCAGTCTGAGACACGGCCTAGGGGCCACCTTGTCCTCCGCTTCCACGCCTCGTCCTGACTCAAGACCTCCTCACTTTGCACCACTCACCTGAATCACTTCATGGCCTTGGCACTCCCATCTCGGATATCATTACCACATTTATCTCCCTAAAGCACAGCCTTCATTGTGTTATTCTCATGGTCTCCTAGAGGCCAATCTCTTTAATAGGAAATTTAATCTAACTTCCCAAACCCATCACTTGCTGGGGTCTCCACCTCCCACCCCCCGGATCCTCACCCTCCAGTCAAACAGCACCCACTACTTTCCTCCATGTGCCTCATGTCTTCTTGCGTTGATGCCTTTGCTCACACTGGCCCCTCCCTTGTCATCTCCTTCCTACCTCTACCTCTGCAATACCAAACTCACACTTGTCCTTCAAGGCCCAGCTAAAACAGCTTCTCTCCTGCAGCTTTTCTGCATCTCTCTAGAGTGACCATTTACTACTCTTGACTACTACATACATCCAGGGCTCTATGTCTCTAATCAATAGTTCTCTCTTATTATGATCGCTAAACCTGCCTATGACACCCTCCCCTAACTAGATTATGATCTCTTTTTTAGCTGGATTTTTTTGTTCATTCATGTACCTTCTGTGGAGCTTAGCATTGTTTTACAGGCATTTTATAACCATATGCTAAATTAATATGTGAGTAAAAGTGTTATTCAAAATAAGTCAAAATGAAATCCTAGAATTGACAATAGTAGACATTATAATAAGCATTATGCAAGGTGGAGCATTAAGAAATATAATTCTTGAGAATTTCTTTATTTTGAATTTCTTTTATGCTTTGAGCTTTTTATTTGTTCAAACATTCATTGTAAATTTTTTATTTTATTGCACTTAAGTGAGAAAATACAGCCTTCCAACAATAAATATTTAATGAGCACCTACATCATAGCAGCCACTGTGCCAGGCACTGAGGATCAGTGCAGACAAGACATTACATGTTCTCTACCCTCATGTGGCTTAAACTTCCTACCTTTGGAAAGGTATTAACATTTCCTTTGTGGGCTAGAAAAATGTTTCATTTTTAAAAATGCTAAGTGGAATGTGTTAAAATTATGTATTCCATATATGTAGATTACATATTTGAAATATATCTAGTAAATAACCTTATTAATGAAAAAAAAGAAATATAATTCTAATCAGAAGTAATGTTATCTCGTAATATACAGTTGTCCCTCAGTATCTATGGGGGACTGGTTCCAAGACACCCCCCTCACCCTGCCCTGCAGATACCAAAATCCACAGATGCACAAGTCCCTTATATAAAAAGGTGTGGTACGGTCAGGCCTCTGTATAACCCACGGATATGGAGGACCGGCTATATTAGTAAAAAGAATAATATTCCTGATCAGCAATTCCCAAATCTTGTTCCTTGCTATATGTGTTTTTTTTTTTTTTTTTTTTTTTTTTTTGCGGTACGCGGGCCTCTCACTGTTGTGGCCTCTCCCGCTGCGGAGCACAGGCTCCGGACGCGCAGGCTCAGCAGCCATGGCTCACGGGCCCAGCCGCTCCGCGGCATGTGGGATCTTCCCGGACCGGGGCACGAACCCGTGTCCCCTACATCGGCAGGCGGAGTCTCAACCACTGCGCCACCAGGGAAGCCCACTATATGCTTTTGAGATGCTGAAAAGTGTTCCAAGAAAAATATGTTCTAGAATATATTAAATTCGAAAAAAAAATTGTTAAACTCCCCATCTAAGAGGGATGGGTAGAAAATGAGGTGAGGGTAAGAATGGGATGAAAATATCTGTTTTGTACATTACCTGTTTATTTTTAAAGCTGAAAGTTTTATTCTCCTACAGTTTTTTTTTTAGGTATCCCCAAAAGTCTCTGGACAAAAATGAAGACATCAAGGCAGTAGACAAACCAGCTCATTTCAGCCAAGCTTCATCTGCCCAAGAACAGCTCTAGTTGGTAAAGCTGACCTACAGGATGACTGTTCAGATGGAGTACAAAGCAACCTACCAATACCAGAGCTGCAGAATATTATTCACTGCGTCTTCAAAAACTGTCTAGAATATAAAATCTATTCTAGAGGACTATCAAGGAAAAAAATGGTGGATAATAACTTCCCCATTCTCACAATGAACTGTGATTCCAGGAAGAAAGTTAAAATATTAGGAAATAAATTATAGGAAACTCTTATAATACAATTTTTTTTTTTCTTTACGCGGGCCTCTGTTGTGGACTCTCCCGTTGTGGAGCACAGGCTCCGGACGCGCAGGCTCAGCGGCCATGGCTCACAGGCCCAGCCGCTCCGCGGCATGTGGGATCTTCCCGGACCGGGGCATGAACCCATGTCCCCTGCATTGGCAGGCGGACTCTCAACCACTGTGCCACCAGGGAAGCCCTATAATACAATTTTTAAAAACAAATCCTGGCTAATTTTTGTCAAGTAAGCTCTTTAAATATAAGAAAAAATTCTCAGTGACAAAAATTTTCAATGCCACGTGTAATAAAAAATGTAAGTACAGAAGTATAATGCCTATATAAGCTTTTAAAACTTTAAAAATCATAAATTATAAAACTCTCAGAGTCAATTCTTACTTACCTGTCTCTGAAAATAAAGAGTAATTAACAGATTTGGGCGTTGGGACATTCAGGGGTCAGTATGAAGCAGCAGAGTTCTAGAGGTAACAGTTATTTTATCTGCATGGCACAGATAACCTGAAGAGTAGGTGGGAGACATCTAGTGGCCCTGATTATAAATATCCTTCAGTTACCTGTGCCCTATTTTAGCATAAGAAGATGCTTTAAAGAAAAGTTAAAATGGAAATATTTTCACACTACTCAGTTTTTTAATTGAATATTAAGTTATACAGAACACCATCTATAACATATTTTTGCTGGGGGCAGGGTGGGGTAGATCCTGAATCTGATCAAGCCTCTGGACTTACTTACCAATTCACAGGAAATATAGGGGACAGAGGAAATGATAAAAAAAAAAAAAAAAAAAAAAACATTAAAGGGATGCAAATCCTGACTGTGGGAAACTGGAGAAAACAAAGAAAGCAATTTCTTCTTCTTCAACACAACCAAAAATGGGGGTGGGGAGGACAAAAAGAAAGAGGTATCCATGTATCTATGCCACAAGACTAGCTTTGAGTTGATAACTGTCGAAGCCAGATGATGGGTATATGGGAGATCAATTTTCTATTTTTCTCTACTTTTGTTTATGTTTGGAAATTTTCCATGAGGATTGGGGGAGCATGAATGAGCACTCAAGAAATTATTACGGTAAGAACCAGTAAGTATAAACTTGATTGCTTACAGCCTAAGAGACTGCATGACCAGAAAGTTAAAATCCTGCCCCATCACAGTGAAGTAAAACTCTAGCCTTGAGGTCTTAAAGAATTGGGCAAAACTGCACAACATATAAAATCCTCCTGGCTGCAATATTTTACAAATTTGGTCACCTGGTACTTACTAATAATCTAAATATCTGGTATAATACCCACATTATATACTTTAACCTACTGATACACGAGATCTCAGAGCCGCATTTAAAATGGCCATTAATCAAAAGTTATATGACTACTGCATGACTTACAGAATCCACCACAATACTCTAATTTAGAAATTATAATATCCTGAAGAATTACACCAACCAGTAAACTAATTTTCTTTGGCAAAGATGCCAGGATAAAATGCAACTAGCTAGTGAATATTTTTACTACTAATGCACTTGCAGTACTAAAAAGCAACTAACAAAGAAGATAGTAAGCATTAACTTTCCTTGTATTCTACTTACCACTCTTTCATGTAAATTAAAAAAGAGTTCAGTGAAACTTGTTTGAAAGCAAATGAAATGGGTTTGGATATTATCATTTCCCGAACTGAAAAACAAACTTTCATTGCCATAAAATTTTATAGGCAGATCATTTCTAAAAATCAAATCAACTTTGACAAGGGGGTGACGAAGGTGTTATTCCAAAGTATCATGTGAGAACAAACATTTTATTATACACTTTAAACTTCATTTACATGACAATGTACAGAAGTTTCATGTTTTAGAAAATTTAATTTTCGAAAAAACTACAGGTTCACTCTGAATGCCGCCAAATAAAATTCACATATACAAACCACATGACATACCTATGAATGTGTTTTAATAAATCTTACAAATTTCTAGTTTGTATTTTTCTCATGGAAGTGGAATAAGGAGGTATAAAGTTACATGATACCCATTTGGGGAAGATGGGGAAGATAAAAGGCTAAAATCATTTCTCCCAAACAATTTTCTTACCTTATTATACAACTATCTTTACTATTTTTATGCACTATATTTCACTTATTCCAAAATATTTTTTCCCATATTTTAACATCTCTGAAATTGGCATGTGGCTTACAATGGTAACTGAAATGTTTTTGCTTTCTTAGTGTATATAATATGTATTCTATAAACAAAGCAAATTACCTGATTTTTTTAACATCAAAATATTATTGCATACAAAATTCATTGATAACTCTCTGCTACCTCAACACCTGTCAGTTTCAACCCTCATTCCAATTTTATATTCAATTCATTTGCAATGTGTTCAAATAAAACTCTAAGCACACTAAAAGTCTGTAATAAAGAGTTTCTGAAAGCCTTTACTAACAATATTTTTAAGTTTTTAATCATTAGAAGTTTCTTCTATAAAATATGTTCTCAAACTTTTCCTACTGTTTGACAACTGAAATAATTCTAGCAGAAGTACATGAAAACTTGAATAATCAACATTTTAATAATCTGAAAATCAAGTACAGTGCTGGCAGAAAGAATTAATTCCTACTTGAAATTGCATCTGTAAAAATACTGAATAGTCTATGCAACATCCAAATCCAAAAATTGAATGAATGAGTTAATTCTAAAAAGCAGAAGAGTTGCAGAAATATTCCCAAGACATAACCCACACTAACAGTGTTTTTTCAAAGGGAATCTAATCTAATTCTCTAGCAACAGAAGAATTTTGCTATTCTCAGATAGTCTGGGGTATAAAATACAAGAATAAAACTATGAGAGAGAATGCTCAGGAAAATAAAATAAAACAAAACAAAACCAACCCTCTGAAACACCAAAGACTGGCCTGTTGTTACCTGACGCAGGCAAGTAACAAGTAAATGTAAAAATCCTAGAAAACTAAATATATCAACGATAATCTTATAAGCATTATCATAAGGATAACAAATCCATTCTGCTTAAAAATAAGACACCTTTTTGCACACAATAGTATAAAGAACAGAATTTGGTAAATTTCACCAAATTGGCACTGTAAAGCAGTTCAAAGAAGTTCAGAAATGAGGTCCTCACAACACTGAGACAATTGCTCTGGAGTGTTGTATCTGCTCATTATTTTTTTGCTTTTTTGTTTTGATTTGGTTTTTCAAATGCCATAGAAAACGAATATCCTGGAGACCTTATGTGTTCTATGAAAAAAGACCTACATTCCTCTAGGTCACTGACCGTACTTGCTAATTCCACTAAGAGGGTCCACATCCTTGATGCCATCACCTATCAACCCTCTCCCAACAATTTTCATGAAAGATCTGTTCAGTGGCACCACAATTCCTCAGCAGCCTTATGCTGAGAGCCTTAACCTTAGGCCTCTGATGCTACTTGAGACCTCTCGGCGCCCACTGCACTGAAACTTCACATCAGAGCAGATTTTTCAAACTTTCCTTGCTTAGCATCAATTGTCCCCCTTCCCTAAATCATTTCCTCACTCTTCCCCTTCAATGCCTTAAGGCTACATGGAACACAGTTTGAAAAAATGGATGCTCTAGGGCCCCATCTGGAACTGCTGGCCTCTCCAAGTTTCTCCCTTCAGCTATTAACTCACCTCTTGGCTTACTGCTCAGTGCTTCTCTCATCCTTCCACTGCTCATGGCCTTCTCAGTCTGTCCCACTCAACACCCTGATGCCCCCAGGCCATTATAAAGCTTCTATCAATACATCGTCTTGTCTCAACAGGGGCCCCATCTACCAGACTTAAATCCAGCTCTTCCCCAGAGCCCATTAACCTCACAACCCTCAACAACTTTCATTCTCTGTCTCCCAGGAGGTAACGATGCTCTCTCATAGCTCCACATTGTTACTTTCACCCCATTTCTCCTTTACTTTGTACTTCTGTACTTTGTATAAAAGCTACTCCTTTTCCTTGATGCTCATGCTACTAGTGGTTTTCCAAAACTGTATTAACCTTAGAATCCTCTTCAAGGATAATCCTTTTCTTATGGTTGACACCACACTGTCTCATCTGCTGAGAATTGGCTCTTTCAAGTATTACTTCATTACTTTATATTTTAAACCTCTCCCTCAACATACATAAAAAATACATACATTCATAGAAAACCAACTTTGGCTCCATTCCTTTCTTTTAAACTACTGTACTATCTCTTTGTGTGGAAGCTTCCTAAAAGGATAAGCTACACATCAGTAATATCAAATCCACTGGCACTGAAATGGTACTTGCTAGGGTCACAAGAAGCCCCCTGCTGGGAAACACATCAGAACCACTTCTTCATCTCAGGTAAAATCTCTGAACAAACATCACTCCTGGATTTCCATGACCCCACTCCCTCTGGCTTCTCCCCCTACTCTGACTTCCAGAAGCCTTATTTCCCTTTGCTGACCCTCCATGATCCTCTCCAACACTGGCCTGTCTCTTCCAACATCCACACACTGCTGGAGCCCACACTGCCGCCCACATGCTCTACCCCAGCCACCCTCTGCTGCAGAACATCCTTCCCAACACCCCAACGTTAAACGCTCCAAACGCAACTCATCCTTCTGCCTTCTCACCAAAGCCACTCCGCCTCTGGGGGCCCCACCTCGTATCAATTCATCCAAAGAGGAAGACCTAAGAGTCATCT
Organism: Phocoena phocoena; assembly: GCF_963924675.1. Classification (NCBI taxonomy): domain Eukaryota; kingdom Metazoa; phylum Chordata; class Mammalia; order Artiodactyla; family Phocoenidae; genus Phocoena; species Phocoena phocoena. Next base: position 40,224,764 of record NC_089231.1, read on the forward strand.
TAGACTTTTCACTTTCCATTATTACCTACGTTCAGTGACTCCCCATGCTATGTAAATGCCACTATTTACAAACTTCTCATATATTTTATTTCCTCTCCATCTCCAGTGTCATTTTAGTGTAGGCCCCAAGAACTTCTCCAGACCTTCCCAACGGCCTCACATCCACTCTCTGCTGTCTCACTCCCTTCTAGTATTGGGTTGGCCAAGAAGTTTGTTTGGTTTTTCCCATACGATGGCTCTAGTAGTGCTTATTTGTCTTTAACTTCATTTGAAACATTTTTTTTTTTTTTTTTTTGGTACTCAGGCCTCTCACTGTTGTGGTCTCTCCCGTTGTGGAGCACAGGCTCCGGACGTGCAGGCTCAACGGCCATGGCTCACAGGCCCAGCCGCTCCGTGGCACGTGGGATCTTCCCAGACCGGGGCACGAACCCGTGTCCCCTGCATCGGCAGGCGGACTCTCAACCACTGTGCCACCAGGGAAGCCCCATTTGAAACATTTTTGTTAGACTGTATTGTGACAGCTGTCATATGTCATGCATTAAAAAAAAAAAAATCAAAATCTGTGAATTTTTGTGTAGCCATTTTAACATTGAAGACGGAAGAAAAAAAAGCAACATTTTTGGCATATTATGCTTTATTATTACAAGAAAGGTAAAAATGTAACTGAAACACAAAAAAATATTTGTGCAGCGTATGGAGAAGGTGCTGTGACTGATCGAACGTGTCAAAAGTGGTCTGCGAAGTTTTGTGCTGGAGACTTTTTGCTGGACGATGCTCCAAGGTTGGGGAGACCAGTTGAAGTTGATAAGGATCAAATCGAGACATTAATTGAGAACAATCAATGTTATATCACATGGGAGACAGCCAACATACTCAAAATATCCAAATCAAGCGCTGAAATCATTTGCACCAGCTTGGTTATGTAAATCGCTTTCATGTTTGGGTTCCATGTAAATTAAGCGAAAAAAAACCTTCTTGACCGTATTTCCACATGAGATTCTCTGCTGAAACGTAACGAATCGTTCCGTTTTTAAAACAAATTGTGACAGGCGATGAAAAGTGGATACTGTACAATAATGTGGAATGGAAGAGATCGTGGGGCAAGTGAATGAACCACCACCAATCACACCGAAGGCTGGTCTTCATCCAAAGAAGATGATGTTGTGTATATGTTGGGATTGGAAGGGAGTCCTCTATTATGAGCCCCTTCCAGAAACCAAATGATTAATTCCAACAAGTACTGCTCCCAATTAGACCAACTGAAAGCAGCACTCGACGAAAAGGGTCCAGCATTAGTCAAAAGAAAATGCATGATTTTCCATCAGGATTAACGCAAAACCACATGTTTCTCTGATGACCAGGCAAAAACTTTTACAGCTTGGCTGGGAAGTTCTGATTCACCCGCCATATTCACCAATTGCACCTTCAGATTTCCATTTATTTCGGTCTTTACAAAAGTCTCTTAATGGAAAAAATTTCAATCCCCTGGAAGACTGTAAAAGGCACCTGAAAGAGTTCTTTGCTCAAAAAGATAAAAAATTTTGGGAAGATGGAATTATGAAGTTGCCTGAAAAATGGCAGAAGGTAGTGGTACAAAACTGTGAATATGTTGTTCAATAAAGCTCTTGGTGAAAATGAAAAATGTGTCTTTTATTTTTATTTAAAAACCGAAGGAACTTTGGCTTTTAAACACCAAGCCAATACATCAGCCACGTGACCACCAAACTTCCTTCTGAAAGTCTGGATCCCATCAGGTTACTGATTTCCTTGTTTAAAATCCTTCAGTGGGACTTCCCTGGTGGTCCAGTGGTAAACAATCTGCCTTACAATGCAGGCAACAAGGGTTCAATCCCTGGTCAGGGAACTAAGATCCCACATGCTGCAAGGCAACTAAACCCGCACGCCACAACTACTGAGCTCGCGGGCCTCAACTAGAGAGCCTGCATGCCACAAACTACAGAGCCCACGCGCCTTGGAGCCTGCGCACCACAACTGGAGAGAAGCCCGTGCGCCGCAACAAAAGATCCCGCATGCTGCAACTAAGACCTGATGCAGCCAAAAAAATCCTTCAATGTCATGCCTCACCTACAGGATTTAGTCCAAAACCCTTAGCATGTCATAAAAGGCCTCCTGTGATGTGGCCTCTGCTAACCTCCCAGCTTCGTCCCATGCTCTTTCCTCACATTCTCCTATCCATCAACTCTGTCTCTCACTTGCTTATCTTGCACATGCTTCTCTCCTTTGCTTGGAAGGTATTCCCCTCACCCATCAAACCTAACAAACACCTGTTCACCCTGATACTACAGCTTGAGCATTACACTTCCTTGCTGCACCTTCTCAGATGCCCCACGGTGTTCCTTCCTTCTGCTCTCATGCACATCTCTAGTATGCTATCTATCATATCACTAATTTTACCATATTCTTTCTCTCCTGTTGGACTGGGATTCCCCAAAGGGAGGAACTTTTTTGTATTGTTGAAGTGTATGTCACTAGCACATAGCACACTGCCCAGCACATATCAGAGTTTAAAAAACATTCACTAAGTGTGCCTTCACCTACTACAGAGGTCCCAGTCTTTCTTACTTTTCATGCCTTTGCATTTAAGACAGAACACCATGAGCTCCCACTATAAATGGTAACGAATTAAGGTGCAGTGAGGGTAAAGTTAATCTGTTCCATTTGGGACAAGAATTATGCTAGTTTCTTACTGGTGAATGGCAATACCTTTGATTTGATTTAAATGTTGACAGAGTTATAGCTCTTGTCACCCGACAAACTTACTAAACAGCAGGGCCATAAAGGAAACCAGGAAAGTCAACAAATTAATAGGCAAAAAAATTATGGGGATGGTGAAAATTAAAAAGTCAGGGGTTAACCTAGGTATTACTAAAGTCCAGTGTTAAGAACTGAGCCTAATTTTAGGCAGATTTCCCATGAAATAAAGAGAACTGGTTACACAATCCCATCTGTAAAAATTACAATAAGTAGGCACACCTACCAATACAAATAAATAATTTTAGATTGCAAATTTTAAGGGACCAGGTGCTTTCATTATAAAAGTGCAAGATATTTAAATGTGGCTACATATTCAAATAAAACAGTAATCATTCACAAATAATTCCTAAAAATAGAATTACTGTTTAGCCAGATATTCTATAACTAATCACAGAGAGTTCAGAGCGCAGAATAGCTGAATTACTAATTCACAATGCAAAGTCATTTTCATTTTGTTTAAAAAAAAAATAAAAGGCAGCATTTGTCTTTTTGGTTTAAACACAGAGAGTCTAAAACTGAATTTTTCAGGTGCCCTCTGTCAAAAATGTCAGTCTTCCAAACTAGGTCCTTCATATTTGTGTTTCCTTCCTTTTCCATATCAGATACTGCAGTGTTCTCACTGCAGCCCAGATTTTATAGCCTGATCTTTTCATAAGCTCTCCCTAAAAGTGCTAACTGGAGCTATCTACAGCATTAACAAAACAAACTCACCAGACCACATCTACCTAGAATGACTTCTTCCCTTAGGACTGAGATGGGAAGGCTGGAGAACTCTCTCTCATACTTGATAATGCAATTTTAACGCTCCACTCAGCATTATGACCCTAGACTAATCTCCTGTACAATTTTGGTAGTTCCAGCTATGAGATTCCCTACAGTATTTGGTAATATAACTTCCAGAAAATTAACTACATTTAACATTGAACACACAAATTGAATTTAGCAATTCTATACAGGATACTTTAATACTTTTAACTGTTAGAAGAACCTACTGGAGAACTGATGGAAATATGATCATTATATATAGGAAGCCAGGGATTACTATTAATCTAAAAATGTTCAAATTTTATAGTTTCCAAATTAGTTAGTACAAACAAGTGACATATATATCAAAACAGGTCCACTATTATAAAATGTCACTCACCATCCCCAGCAGGAAGTCCTCTCTCTTTTTTTTCATCACATTTGTTGCATTCACTGAAGTAAAGCAGCAGGAACATATCCAAGAGTACCCAAATCAAGGAGGTGGCTAGGACCACCTTGCAATATGCAAATTTTCTCATGGCACTTTAAGTCAAATGCAAAATTTTAAAATATATATATATATAAATATACAAAGATCATGAAAATTATTCCAATCCAGTTTCATCAGAAATCACGTTCATAACCTATAGAAAGAAAAAGAAAAAAGATTAACTTAAAAATTCAGAACCTAAAAAAGAAACAATGGATTAATTCAATATGAATATGAAATTTTACTATGAAGAATAAGTTTTAAAATCAGACTTGAAAGAGTACTTGTAAAATATATAAAAATAGTAACAAGAACATGCAAATAACTCCTACAAATCAATATACACAATCCAATAGAAAAATGGGTAAAGGACTAAACAAGCACTTTGCAGAAAGGAAATCTGAATAGCCAATAAACAAGTGAAAAGGTGCTCGATTCATTACAATGAGGAAAATTCAAATTAAAACAGTGAGCTACTATCTTATATCCATCAAACACATGGGGCTTAACTGCCTTCTATTCAATTGCTGTATTAAACACGAAAGCAAAAGCTAAGCCATTAACTGCCACAGGAGTTTAAGAAACCAGTAATTCCCAGTCCATTTTAACCACTCACATTCAGTTCCCAGGGTCCAAGGATTTATATGAGTTCTCCTAGTAGCTTTTCTAGAGCAGTTGAATTGGAATGATTCTTATCCCTCTGTCCCAACTGAATCCCATTCTAAAAATGCTAGTCACCAGCCGTTCAAAAACAAGACTCATGGAAAGTATAACAGAAAAGAAAAGGGTATTTGCAAGATCTGAGCCCTAGTCCTGGCTCTGACAGTAATTTTACAGACTTCCCTGATGTTTAGTTTCTATCTACCCCACCCCACCCCCAAATATCATGAGAAAATGACTGGAGGAACTGTCCTTTGGGATAGCTAGACCAGAAACACTTCTGACACATATGGCACTCATCTGGGGGAGCTCTGGAGCAGCCCGAGGGACCTCAGAGAGGTAAGGAGCCATCCCACCGAGCCGCTGACACCGAGGCTCAAAGGTCTGTGTCACTGCTGTTCAGGAGATAGATGAGCCAAGAGCATTCAGGGGAGTGGATGGAGGAAACACACACTTGGCACAGGTGAAAGCCAATGAGCAGAAGCTCTGAAGGGCTGGGCTGATGGGCAGCATAGCAGCTGCTTACAAGGGCAGTTTTATGTAGCATGTTCCATGGTGGGCAGTAGAGATGTCTCTACCTAAACAATTCAGGGCAGGCCAGAGAGTTTATTTATGAAAAAGATACAATAGTTCTTTCCTACTTCACAAGGTGGCTAAACAGCAACCTGAAAAGCACCCCAAAATACCAAGTAATACTTATAAATGTAAAGTATTATTTCTGTTCATCTCTCTGGGGACTTTGACCTCTTGCCTATTGGCCTCCTTTCATCAAACCAACACTTCCTGACTGCACTGTGAGAACAGGGACGCTACTGTCATATTCTTGCCTCAAAATCATACTTACTCAATATCTGTCACATGCAGTGAGCAACAACTGACATCTGTGGTGACTAGGGTGAGGGGAGGAGCAAAAGCATTATAATGCACAGTGTCATGGACCAACAGTTCTCTCCAGAGAAGCGAGATACACGTATGTATATATTTCAAGCCACTTTACATGAAAGGCTACCTCTTTTGGTCACTGGCAAAGCAAGCAGTCTAACTGCCAGTGCAACAGCTGGGATTCAAATGTAGTTTTGTGTTGTCTAAAATCTGCTGATTGTTAATTTTTTCAATGCTTACAGCCCAGAACACTTAAATGTAAATCTTTATAACTCTGTACTCATTCCTATTTAATTTTTCCAAGGCAGCACAATTAGATTCTAAAAGTGAAGATGAAATGCAGTGGGTGGGTGTGTATTTGGGGGAGCGGTACAGAGAAAGCAGGAGGTGTAGGGAGAAAGGAGGATAAAGAGGCAAACATCTTTGAGACCTTGAGTTATGTAGAGATTCCTTACATGGTAACAATAAAATGCACAAATCATTTAAAAAGATTGATAAGTTGGACTTTATAATTAAAATCTGCTCTTCAAAAGACAGTTAAAAAATAAAAAACAAGTCACATATTGGGAGAAAATATTTACAAATTACATATCTGATAATTACTTATATCCAGACCATATAAAGAACTCTGCAAATACAATTTTTAAAAATCCTAATCCAATACAATGGGCAAAAGGTTTGAACTGTTGCTTTACCAAAACAGCGATACAGGTGGCAAAAGAGCACAAGAAAAGATGTTCAACATCATCAGCTATTAGGCAACTGCAAGTTAAGACCACAATGAAGCACCACTATGCAGCAATATAAATAGTGAAAGGAAAAAAGAAAACTACCAAGTGCTATCAAGGAACTGCTGCAACTGGACCTCTAATACATTGCCAGTGGAATGCACAATGGTACAGTCTCTCTGGAAAACAGTTTGGTAGTTTCTTCCCACAAGAATCTGCAATTCCATTCCTAGCTATTTACTTAAGAGAGAGGAAAACGTACGTCTACACAAAGGCTTGTACACAAATCTTTATAGCAGCTTAACCATAATCATCAAAATCTGGAAACAATCCAAATGTCCATCACCTGGTGAATGGATAAATTGTGGTACACCAAACAGTGAAATACTACTTCCCAGAAATCCAGCAATCAAAAAGAACTCTTAATATATATGCAATAATACTGATGAATCTCAAAAGCTTTATGCTAAGTGAAAGTGGTCAGTCACAAAAGGCTGCATACTGTATACTGTATGATTCCATTTATATGAGACAAATTGGATCAGTGGTTGTCAGGGACTGTGGAAAAGTAGAGGACTGCTCTCAAAGGGCCGTGAAGGAACTTGTGATGATGAAAACATTCCATCTCTTGCTTGTGGTGGCAGCGGTCATTTTGTCCAAACTGGTACGACTACACCTAAAAGGGTGAATTTTACTGTACATAGATAAATACAGGAGAGGTGAGGATCCTTCAAAGAAACAATTCCAATTTTAGGAGAAAAACTGTTTTGTATTTCTTCAAGTGATACATACCAGAATTTATCTTGGAAATTATTAAAAGCTCAGAGTTTCTGTCTCAACCACAATAGATTAAAACCTTCCATATGAAATGCATTTAACTCCTTAATTATTTTAGAAGGTATAAAATCTGAATTAATGTCAAAGTACAGTGATCAATTATATCAGTAAACTTCTGATTCTATCCTACGTGTCATATGTAAAGGTTTTCCAAAGGTTGATCAGTATTTTCTAGGGCTAAATAATTACTTTCTCTTACTCCATATACTTCTAGCCAAGGCTCTCCAGAAACTTCAAGCCTAAAAAGAGAGTCTCAGCTCAAAAGCAGCTTTGGAGAAAATAGAAGCATCATTCCCTTGGACCTAAAACTTCAGTCTTCTGAGTATGTTAAGGTGCTTATCTCCCCTCTCCCAAGAACACTGAATTCTCAGGCACCTACACCTAGAATGACTAATTTTGCACTGTACCGACCAGGCAGAGGTATGAGATATGAGACCCTTCAATAGATCTGTTCATTTAATTTGTAGCTGAAATTTCTGCCAGAAAAACTGAAAGACTTTAAAAAATGATATTTATCCTCTAACATTGTAAAGAAAAGCAAGATTATTTTATTTACTAATTATATATTCCATTTGCTCTATTTCTCAGAACTATAATGAAACCTATTCATTCATTTATTATTATTTCATACATTCAAAACACACAAACTCAGTAAATGTAGGGAATGTGTCAAATGCAAGGAATACAAACATGAACAAAATATTCCTTCCCTTACGAAGTTTAGAGTTGTCTCTAGGAAAGCAGGCATTAGTCAAACACTCACATAAACGTGAAATTTCAATCGTGATAACTGCTTTGGAGGGAGGTACACAGCACTATACACATCTGTAAAAGAGATCTGACTTTGTCAAAAAGGCTTCCCTGAGGAAGACATGATTTGAAGAGAAAATGAGCATTTGGGGCAGTAAGTAGCAAGGACTCTATAGCAGGAAGGAGCCCAACACTCAAAGGCCAGTGGATCAAAGACAAAAGAGGTGAAAACTGTGATTGCGACAAAGCTGGAGCTGGATAAAAGTGGGCAGATTCAAGAGGTATTAAGGGACAAACTCAATGGGATTTAAGGATGAGTCAGGTGGGGGTAAAGAGGAGGAAATCCTGGCCTATACAAGTGGATGCAGAGTGTTGCCAGTCATAGAAACAGGGACCAGTAAAAGAGGACCAATTTTTGGAAAGGAGGAAAAGATGGAAAGAAATATAAGTTTGACTTTGGACATGCTGAGTATGAGGTACCTCTGATACCCTCAAAGAGATGTTAACCACAGCTGAGGACACAAAAGTTTGAGGCTCAAAGTGGGGTTCTCTGTATATCTCTGTAAAGATATACAGATAGAAGCCCCTGCTCTTGTGCAACTTTGCAGGGGCAGACAGACTAAAAAAAAATCAATACATGAAGTAACTTTTGTGGAGTGCAATTTCCCTCCTAAAGTGTGGGCTGGACTTAGGGACTTGCTTCTAACCAACAGAATATGGTGGAAGTAATGATGTGTGATTTCAAGGCTAGTCATAAAGCACAGTTCTCTTCCCAGCTCTCTCTCAGATCACAGACTCTGGGGAAAAGCAGCACCACATCAGAAGGACACTGAAGCATCCCTATAGAGATCCATGTGCTGAGAAACTGAAACCTCCTGCCAACAAAGAGTACTCTCTTGCAAGGCATGGAAGTGAACCACTTTGGAAGCAGACCCAGTCAAGCCTTCATCTTGACTGCAACATCATATAAGATCCTGAGTCAATACCACCTTGCTAAGCTACTCCTGCATTCCTGACCCAAAGAAAATATGAGATAATAAATGTTTATTGTTTAAAGCCATTAAGTTTTGAGGCAGTTAGGTAGTTCATTACTCATCAATAGAGAACTTCACAGAAAACTAGGACTAGAAAGGAAATTCTTTAACTTATAGCAAACATATTTAATGATGGGATTCCCGATGCATTTCTGTAACATTGTAAATAAGAAAAGTTATGCATCCTCACTTCAATCTGATATTGTACTGGAGGTCTAAACAATATGACAAGAAAAGGAATAAGAATTAGGGGATTAAAAAGAGACAAAATTATCTGCAGATAGCATGCTTTCTGTATAGAAACTCTAAAAGAAATCAATAAATAAACCATTAGAGCTAATTCATTATTTCATCAAGGTTGCTGAATACAAGGTAAACATATAACATCAATCATGCTTCTTCATGATAATAACTAATTAGGATATATAAAGGAAAACATCACATTCAAAGCAGCTATAAAAACCCTAAGGTATTTGGAAATAAACTTAACAAAATATGTGCAAGACATGGAGAAAATTGTGGAGCTTTGTCGAAGGACATAAAAGAACACCTGACTAACGGATAGATGTACCATGTTCAGGAAAAATAAACAAGCAACTTCTTCCTAAATTAATTTAATTCTAATCAAAACACAAATGAAACCTTTAGGGACTGGATTTATTATAAAGCAGAAGTATCTACAGCCATGTGGTACCCCAAAACAAACCTAAACATGTGTGGAAAATCGGAAAGGTGATACTATAAATCAGAGCAGAAAACTGATAAAGGAACAAATAGCTTTCCAAATGGTAAAAAATAAATTTAGATCCTACCATATACCAGTAATAAGAGTAAATCTATGAATAGATAATAACTCCTATAAAATTTACTGGCTGAAATGTTTTAATTTAGAGCATTCAGTGTTTGGTATCTTAAGTGGAATGTCAGTTTCCAAGGTGATAAACAGACTTAGCTCCTAGCAATACCTTTAAAAGTGAATCTTTTTCCTAGTTACAAAGTAATATATGCTCAATACAAAGAACCTGGCAAACACAGAGAAGTAAAATAAAAGATACAAAGCCATCTATAAACCCCCATCCCACTTAAACACTATTACCAGTGGGATAAGTGCCCTCCCAGTCATTCAGAATAGCTCATAGATACATCGTTTTAAAGCAAGTTTGTAATGTCTATTTTGACTCAAACATTTTAATGTCTTAAATGTCCCTATCAGGGGGAAAAGAATGGAATGGCTGTGACTATAAAGGGGTAGCAGGAGACACCTCTGTGGTGATGCTGTTGTGATTTTTTTTTAATTGCAGTAATACGCTCAACAGACATTTCTAACCTCTCTTTTCACCCCAACCACTGAGTATCCTGTCTTAGGCAACAAATGTCTTAATGGTCACTTTAAAATAGCCCTGATATCCACAAAGCTATGTCAAAATGCCACATATTGTTTTATACTTAAAGAACAGACATAAAATAGACACAAACTGAGGTGGCTTCCTGGCCCATGATTCTGACTTGTGCTCTCCCCACTCTCCCCCAAGGGTTTCTTCTGGTAACAGACCTAGCCCCCTGGCCACAGGATAGCCAAATGACCTGGCCAGGTCAACCACAGGATCTCACCCCTTGGCTTCCCGAGTCACAGAGCTGGAAGCCTGTGCTAATCTAGCACTGCAGTCAGCTACACTGCCCAACATGTAGAGAAAGCTGACCTGCAGTCCAAGAGGATGAGCCCAGAGGCACACAGGATGAGAGGCAAAGGTGACGGAGTCCCTGACTCTACTTTGGCTTTTGTGAACACCCAGGAATCCTTCTATTAATCCCCTTTTCTGTTCATGACAGTTTGAATTGGGTTCCTAACACACATCTGGGATGGCCACTGGGGGGATGGGGGAATAAGGGACAGAGGAGACCTACAGGTAAAAATCAAACAGGTTCTGGTCCACTGGTGAGGTTCCCCTCTACTAGTCATAAACAATTATACATTACGAGGCAGACTACACTATTTGAAAAGATACTTTTTAATGCCCCAAATCACAAAAACATATCAAGTATCAAAAGTAGGTATAAAACAAATCACAGATATAAAGGATCACAACACAACATACACATGTATCCACCACTCAGTTTAAGAATAAGAACATCACCTTTAAAGTTCCCTCTCCAATACCATCTCTTCCTAGCTCCTCAAAGACCACCTCTATTCTGAACTTAACATTCTTTCTTTTCCTGAGAGTTTTACCTCACTGCTATCCTTAAAAATGCCTTGTTTACATTTTGTTTCTGAACTGCTTATAAATGGAAGAATCTGAGACCTGCTTTTCTTCTAACACTACGTTCCTGAGAACCATCCATTTGTTGCATGTAGTTGCAGTCAGTTCATTTTCACTACTGTCTAATATTCAATTGGCTTATAATTATACACTATGAGGCTTACCACAGTTTATTCCTTCTACCCTTAATAAACATGTGGTTATTTCTAGGTTTCTGTTATTACAAGCAGTACTGCTATGAATATTCCTGAACACGTTTCCTGGAACAAATGTGCCAGGGTCAGCAAACTTCTTCTGCAAAAGGCCAGATTGTAAACATTTTAGGCTTTGCGGGACATAAGATCTCTACTGCAACCACTCAAATCTGGTGTTGTACCACAAAAGCAGCCAAAAGTGATATGTAACCAAGAAAGTGTGACAGTATTCCAATAGAACTTTATTTATGGACACAAATTTGAATCTCATTTAATTTTCATATTACAAATTATGAAATATTATTTTTATTTTTTTAACCATTTAAAATGTTAAAAACCTTTCTTAATTCATGAGTTGTCACCCCAACCCTGATCTACAGTACATACCTAGGGGAATTAGATCATAGGGTATACATATTTTCAATATGACTAATATGGCAAATTTGTTTTCCCAGGTGTTTGAAACAAATTAGAAAGAAAAATGAGAGCTCTGGATGTGTTATATCCTTGGCAACAGTTATTGATGTCAAACTATTTTATTTTTTGACAATCTGGTAAGTGTGTAGTTGTTATCTTAATATAGTTTGAATCTGCATTTTCCCACCATCTCTGACATTACTGGTCATTCCATTTCCTCTTCTCTAATGTACCTATTGAAGTTTAATCCATTATTCTATTGGGTGGGGTCGTTTTGTCTTTTTCCTATTAGTTTGTGAAGATCTTTATACAGTCTAGATTCTAATCCATGTCAGTTACATGTACTACAAGTAACTTTTCCAGTTTATAGCTTATCTTCTTAACAAGAGGTATCTTTTATAATTTTATTTTTTTCTTTCTGGCTGCGCCACACAGTTTGTGGGATCTTAGTTCCCCAACCAGGGATTGAACCCAGGCCCTAAGCAATGAGAGCTCGGAGTTCTAATCACTGGACTGCTAGGGAATTCCCAAGAGGTGCCTCTTATAGTTCACATTTTCTATGTCTTAAGAAACTCTTCTCTATCTAGAGATCATTAAAAATAATGTTTTAATGTCTAAAAATTTTAAAGTTTTACCTTTCCAGTTTAAGTAGAGATTCAATGTCATCTTCTTCCATGTGGATAACCAATTGTCCCAGTACTATTTATGGAAAAGCTCATCCTCTCCCTAGAAGTGTGCAATGCCAACTTTGTCATAAACCAGGTTTCTGAGGTTCTATGTTCTGTTCCATTGGTCTATCCCTACACCACATGGCTGTCTTAATTATTACAGCTTTATATTTTTTTCTTTCCGGATGCGCAGGCTCAGCGGCCATGGCTCACGGGCCCAGCCGCTCCGCGGCACATGGGATCTTCCCGGACCGGGGCACGAACCCGTGTCCCCTGCATCGGCAGGCGGACTCTCAACCACTGCGCCACCAGGGAAGCCCCTATAATAATTTTTGATACACAGAAAAGCAAGTATTCTCACCTTTCACTACTTGAGGAGGGCCTTGGCTACTTCTGACCCACTGGCCTTCCTTAGCTATGACGACCATTTAATTACTTAAAATGATATTCCATCTACTGCAAAAGAAATCTAGTAGTTAAAAGTGCTTACATGTCTATGGTAGAACAATTCTACTGTTCTGAAAAAATAAACCAATTACAAATTCATAAAGGTCATCAAAAAAGAAGTTGGAGATGAAAAGAGGAATTCAAGAGAAGTCTAAAAGAAAAGTTCTAAAATGTTTTTCAAAATGACAGCACTATTAAAATAAATGCACAGCACCTAACCTTTACGTCTACTATATTGTTATTCCTTAAAAAAAATGGCTTCAGTATTTTAGAGTCACAATCATTCCATGCTGTCTGGATATTTATTGAGTCTTAGCCAACTACGTTCTTGCTACCGTGTCAGACACTGTAGATGGTAGGAGCATGAAGGCAGTGATCCACACCACAGAAGCTCTTATCACACTATTAAATACCAGTGTAAGAGACACGCCATTCACATTACAAAAGAGAAACATCAACTCAGGAAACCTGGCAGGAAAAAGACATCCAGATAGGGAAGTTTCTAAATAGGTTTTATCAGGCAGTGTAAGACACTGAACTTTTCTGCAACAAGGTTTTCTTTAAATTTTTTTCTATAGTTGTTTTGTTTCTGTCTCTCCTTTAGCTAAATCCCTTTAAGGGCTTCCTGATGTCCTGTTATTTTGTTCTAAAGAACACTGTTTGCAAGACCACAGGGAGAGTCCACACTTAAGAAATTCCATGGTCAAATAAGTTAGGGAAATGTTACATACTCCATTCGCTGTACATCACTGCACCAAAGGTTCTGTGAAGTCCTGCAATAAGGAAAGCTATGCAAGTTTGTTAACTCAGAACTTCTCATATTCAAGCATGGAACCTTCCCTATCTACTTTGTCTTTCTTTTTTGCATAACACAAACAAGGTTTCAAAGAGCAATAAATAAACTAGTAAAGATTGGTTCCAAATCCTGGAACCAGGCAATTTTTAAATTATGGGTTATTTTCTTTCTGCAAAACTGTTATTTCTGTGAATCTGCAAATGGCATAAAAAAGAGATCCCATTGTGTTTAAAAGCTTCTCATGAGGCAGATCTTCAGAGAAGGTTAATTTTGTAATATCTTGATTCAACTAATTTAAGTTCATATTTCTGTATCGTTCTTTAACATAACATATACCTGTATATAACACAAGTAATTATGGACAAAAATGGGAAATCCAAAAATCACCATTATATAAATCCCTAAAAGAAAAGAATCTACAAACCTCCCCTGAGGTAAGTGAAATTTGCAAACTATTTCTACTATCAATTATTTTTTCTAAGTATAGCGTATCATATTATAAAAATATATCATCATTAAATTTTGCATTCAGCAAATGAAGCATTATTTCATGTAGGAGTCTGAGAGGAAAGAGTTAACAAAGAGTCCTACCCAGTCCTTGCTAAACCCTGGGGGATGCCTACAGCCATGGCAATGACCCCTGGCCAAACTCTGAGAACTAAACTCCTGGAATGTTCACAGTCACTGGTTAAGGATGTTAGAGGTGATGAATCAGGATGTACCAGGCTGTCAGCATTGTTTAAAGTAATCATCAAGATTTATGATGCGCACCTGGTATCTGGTCTGGAGCCCTAAGTTTCAGTTGCCATGGCTGGCCACATGGCAGTAGTATGCCTATGTAACCAGCTTCCTATAAAAACTCTGGACTGGAATACTCATGGGCTTCCCTGTCCGACACATCTTGTACGTGTCTCTATCACTCACAGCTAGAGGGGAAATCGTGTCCCTGTGATCCTCACAGAGGGAAGATTTAGAAGTCCGTGCCTGATCTCTCTAGCAATCACCTACATATATCTTTTTCCTGCTGTTCTTGCACTGTAACCTTTGCCGTAATAAAAAACTTAGCCATGAGTACAACATTATGTTGAGTTGTGTCAGTCTTTCCAGCAAATCAAATAGTGGGCAGTCATGGGACCCTCAAAATAAACACCACTAAAGAATTTCGTTTGCCATAATACCTACTTCTCTCATTACTTTTCAGAAGCTAAATGATCAAAAGAACAATATCCTTAAATGAATAAATCAGTGTACAGGATAAAAGCTAAGATGTAAGACTGAGATTACTGTCCTTAGAAAGGCTTGGTTGCAAGGTTAGCCCTTGGCTGGTGTCTGGGAACTTGAAGGATAAACAGTTCCCTACAATGATATAAAACTTACCTTAAATGATAAGTGGGCCTCACTGTGCCTAAACTGTTTATACAAACATTATGTTTTATGCAAAACATGTTTTCCTTCTGGGAGCCTGAAATTTTGGTACATGCTAGGTGGAAGGCGGCTCCATTACCAGGTCCAATAAAAACACTGGCACAGAGTCTAATGAGTTTCCCTGGTTGACAGCACTTCACATGTGTTGTCAAAATTCATTGCTGGAGGAATTAAGCTCATCCGGTGGGAATCTACTGGGAGAGGACTCTTGGAAGCTAGTGACTAGTCTCCTCCAGACTTCACCCCATGCACTTTTTCCCTTTGTAATATTGCTGTGTATCCTTTCGCTGTAGTAAATCTTAGCCATTATTATGACCATATGCTGAATCCTATGAGCCCTCCTAGCCAGTCACTAAACCTGGGGTTGGTCTTGGGGACACCCAACACAATCAGCATTTTAAAACAGAAATGAGGGTCTGTTAGGCCAAATGGTGAAATTCAAATTTCAATTCCAAAACGTATTAGTTATGTGATCCTAACAATTGTACTTTATTTGCATAAATCTGGGCCTTTTTATTCCTCTGAATGAGAAAAACATACCCACCTTATAGTCCCTGAATTAAATGAAGTAATGCACATAGTAAACACTCGGTAAATATTAAATAGCATTTCCAGAGGCTCTTTCTTAGATGAAATGAAAAATCAGGAATCTTTTATATTTGTACTGATGCAATGAGAATTCAACGGCCATTTGGAGTACTGCAAAGAGAAGCTCAGAGACAAACTTTAACCCTCCATCTCCATAACACTGGTGCTATGAGTACTTTCCAGTCCACATGACAGGATTATTGGTTGAGCGCAAGCAGGTTAAACCGTATATAATAAGTATCTTTCTATTTCTAAACCTGGTCTTCATTTAGTCTTCAAGTTGACCTCCTGACTGAGAAGTGAATGCATGAATATTAATTAGTACTGTGGCTATGCTTGATGGTTTTATTTCTCAAATTACTACACTAGGATTTTAGTACAAGCCATTTTCTTGTGTGTATATGAGGCATAAAGTCCAATGAACATAAGTTTGAACCTACATCACAACAAGAGCAAATCCCAATGTAAAGAGAAGTACAACCCTCAAGTCATTTACTCCCAGCTATCAACTTACCCCAAAGTGGTTTTTCAAATGAATTCATATCCCAAATCCACATGTCCCACATCTCCTGTTGAAAAATAAATTTCCTAAAATCAGTTTATTACAGAATAACTCTCTCCTCCCCCCATTACCTCAGCCACCCTATTCCACTGGACTATACAACAGCCACAACCTGAGGACAAGGACCAAGTCTTACCAGCTACTTCCCCAATGCTGAGCACAATATCTGGCACAAAATATGTGTTCAGTTAATGTTTATTACATGAATAAGTGAATCAGTGAATAAAGTATTTCTGAGATCCAACACCAAGCTCAGTAGAAATACTGTAAAAAGCATCTCTCCTCCTCTTAGAAATCTGAGGATATTAACTTCCCAGGTGGGAAGGCCAAGGACACACAGACAGCACCTGTGGCAGATACTGTTTGTTCCTTATCTCCCACCCCATGTTTTTCATGGCATCAGACCCCTAACTGAATTCAAGTGATCATTCTCTGCTATACTACCTATTCTTGATTGGTCCAAGTCAACTGTGACTGTTCTACTCCTCTTGCCAGTGTAAGTAACCAAATCTCAACCAATAGGATCTGAGGGGAAATATATTAGGAAGCATTCAGGAAAAGTTATGCTCCCTCATAGAGATGCTGAAGGAGAAACTATACTTTCCTGGCTTTGGATATTGTTTGCAGAGCATACTTAGAAGTGTTGCAGCCATCTTGAGGTCATGAGGGAAGCCAACATCAACATGCTAAGGAAGACAACATGAAAACATGGAAAGCAAAAGGGACCCTGTTGTATCATGGGGCCACTAACGGACTAGCCCTGAAATCTCTTGGTCTAGACTTCTTGTTACCAGAGAGGATAAAGCCCTATTTGTTTAACTGGGTATTCTGCTACTATAGTCAAAAGCATGCCAATACATCACTCTGCAACCTACAATTACTGATTTAGATAGGCACATATCCTGTGAAGAAAAAAGTGAGATGTGAACCAGTGGAGGATCCAAATTAAGGAATCTACTTTTACAGGAGACTGCATAGGAGCAGAATTTCAGTATAAATTTAACAGCTGCAAAGTAGAACCTGGTGTATAATATGCCCATTCTTAGCATTATTTAAGCTATCACAGAATCACAAATCCCTAATTCATTCAAACTTCAATAAATATCAAGTATGTACAAGACACAAAACTAAGTAGTTTGATGTACATAAATATGAAGAGGCTCAGTTTCTGCCCATCAATGAGCTTGTAGTTTAGGAGGATATATAATAAGTTTTTGTGGCACTTTACAATTTACAGAATGCTTTTCTATCTTTGCAACAGGTACCAAGCTACAAGGAGCTATAGTGCACAAAGGAGAGAACCTGGTGAAGGAGAATGACGGGAATTGGTTTCAATTAGGAAAAGGCAAAAGGATATTTCAAGTGGACAAAACAATGTGAGCTAAAATAGGGAGGCAGGAAAATCAAGGGACATCTAGGGGACAGCAAACAGAAAAACTGGGAGAGATGGTTGAAAGGGTGTGTTCAGAACAGGGGAAATCGTGACTTTCATGCTAAGGAGCTTGAAGAGCAGTAGTCACGGGAAGTTTTCCCATGTTTTTAATCATTACAACAGAACACTGAGGTTTCAGAAAATTTACATCTTTCCTCCCAACCATGAACTGAGATACAAGGAAATACACTGCCACCATCAGCAATGGAAACCCCGAGAGATCCTGGGGAGCAGTTTCTGGCAAGTAAAGGATCCAGCAGAAACCTCCTCCAGGCCAGAGGCCCATTTTATTTTCTGGCCAGAGAGTCCCTAAAGTCTCCAAGGTTTTGTTCTGTATATTTGCCAGAATACCAAACTTAGCCCTGAGTTCTTCCCCTCAAATTATCACTCTCTCTCTCTCTTCTTTCCTTACCACCTTCTATGCAAGTAGTCTTCATTCTGTCTCCAATTTCTCAACTTCTCAACTCAGTGTAGTCTGGCTTCACTTAAATGAAACTGTTTTTGATCAAGTCACTCTAATGTCCTCACTACCAAGACAAGTCTCTTTCTCAAACTCCTTCTACTTGACGTCTCAGTCTCTTAAATTATTTGCAGAATAGGCAGGCTATAAGTAAAACATAATCTCTTCTTTTCTTGGCTCCAGGGTCATTCCTTGTTCTCCCACTTTTCTGACTATGCTTTGCAGTCTTCTTCTCTGGCTCATCCCACTCTGCCCGGGATCTGTCTGGATGCTGCCTGACACTGTAACAGCCTCGCTGGGAAATCCACCAGTTGTAAAGCATTACCCACCATGTGCTGATGGCTCCCACATCTGTAACTTCTTCCTGTGACTCTGGTTAGAATGCAAGCTCCTCCAGCATGAGAATCATGTTTTTCACACTTGAGCCCTAAAAATCTTATCAAATGTCTGAAGACAGCAGAAACTCATATATAAAATAGCATCTCCACCCCAAGTCATTCTTTATTTTGTCCTAATGCTTTACTTTCCATTCTAGCACCAAACACTAATTTACAACATAATATATCATAATTAGTTTATTAATTATCTTGTAAGCTTCAGGAGGGCAGAGACTCTATTTTGTTTAATGCTATTACTACAGCACCTAGAAGACAACTTGGCACATGGTAGAAGAATTCAATAATTATTTGTAAATGAATGAAAATACGAGAAAGCAATGCCATGTAAGAAGGAATAAAGGTAACTTAAAGCATTTTAAGCTTGCTGTGTTTAGGTATAGAGCAGAGATATCTGATTAATTTTAGACTTTTTAAAATTAAATATTTTTTAAAATTAAAAGGTAACAACTAATTAAGTAAAAACAGTATATGTAATCAAAAACCAAACTGCAAAAAGGAGAAATAAGAAAACCAATCAATTCGGAATAAAATGGGAAGGAACTTAAAATCATTTAAAAAATCCAGGGCTTCCCCGGTGGCAGAGTGGTTAAGAATCCGCCTGCCACTGCAGGGGACACAGGTTCGAGCCCTGGTCCGGGAAGATCCTACATGTCACAGAGCAACTAAGCTCGCGCGCCACAACTACTGAAGCCCATGCGCGCCACAACTACTGAGCCCGCACACCTAGAGCCCGTGCTCCGCAACAAGAGACGCCATCGCAATGAGAAGCCTGCACACAGCAACGAAGACCCAATGCAGCCAAAAAAAAAAAAAAAAAATCCTAATACAAAAAACCCACAAATATAGAAAGCACAAAACAAAATGGTAGAAAAAATTCCCCATACATGGGCTTCCCTGGTGGCGCAGTGCTTGAGAGTCCGCCTGCCAATGCAGGGGACAGGGGTTCGAGCCCTGGTCTGGGAAGATCCCACATGCCACGGAGCAACTAAGCCCGTGTGCCACAACTACTGAGCCTGCGCTCTAGAGCCCGCGAGCCACAACTACTGAAGCCCACGAGCTACAACTACGGAAGCCCACGTGCCTTGAGCCCGTGCTCCGCAACAAGAGAAGCCACTGCAATGAGAAGCCCACGCACCGCAATGAAGAGTAACCCCCTGCTCGCTGCAACTAGAGAAAGCCTGCACGTAGCAATGAAGACCCAATGCAGCCAAAAATAATAAATAAATTAAAAAAAAAAAAAAAAAAAAAATTCCCCATACATAAGTAATTTAAATGAAGATAAAAAGATTAAATGTATTCATTAAAAGTTATCAGATTGGACTTTTTAAAATAAAAGCTATATGCTATTTACAATACATATATCAAAAACATAAGGATTCAGAAAAGTTAAAAGTGAAAGCAACCTCACCAAAGATATACAGATGGCAAATAAACATATGAAAAGATGCTGCACATCATACATCATCAGGAAAATACAATTTAAACAAGATACCACTACACACCTACTACAATGGCAAAAGTCCAGAACACTGACAACACCAAATACTGGTAAGGAACTCTCATCCAACAGAAACCATCACCTACTGCTGGTGAGAATGCAGAATGGCACAGCCACTTTAGAAGACAATTGGGCCATTTCTTACAAAACTAAACATATTCTTATCATACCATCCAGCAATCATGCTCCTTGGTATTTACCCAAAGAAGCTGAAACCTTTTGCTCACATAAAAACGTGCACAGGGATGTTTACACAGTAGCTTTATTCATAATCGCGAAAAACTGGAAGCAACTGGGATGTCCCTCAGTAGGTGAATGGATGGATGAACTGTGGTTCATCCAGACAATGGAATATTAGTCAGTGTTAAAAAGAAATGAGCTATCAAGCTATGAAAAGCCATGAAGGAACCTTAAATGCACATTACTGTGAAAAAAGCCAATCTGAAAAGGCTACATACTGTATGATTCCAACTATAAGACATACTAGAAAAGGCAAAATTATGGAGTAAAAAAAAAAAAAAAAATCAGTGGTTGCCAGGGATGGGGGCTGGAGGTCAGGATAAATAGAGGATAGGATTTAGGGGGCAGTGAAAATACTCTGTATGATATTATAATGATGGATATGTGCCTTTATATATTGGTCCAAACTCAAAGAATATACACACCTCCAAGAGTGAACCCTTAGGTAATCTATGTACTTTGACTGATTATAATGTGTCAATGTAGGTTTATCCTTGGTTAAAACAAACAAACAAAAGAAAAACAAATGCACCACTCTGGTGAGTGATGCTGATAATGAGGAGGTTATGCATTTGTGGGGGCAGGGGGCATATGGACTGAAATCTCTGTACTTTCCTCTCAATTTTATGGTAAACCTAAAATTGTTTTCAAAATAAAGGCTTTTTTAAAAAAAATTGAAAGCACAGAAGTTTTACACACATAAAGGTTGAATAGCTTATACTGGATTAACCCTCCCACAAACAACAATCACAAACTCTGGTTGAAAGATAAAAACAACTAAACGCACTGGAGAGCAATCAAAAGGCAGAAACTAGACAGAAGCCAACCCTTGAAAGAGGGGAACTATGCTAGGTGAGCTCTGCCTTTATACAAGTGCATGCCTGAGGGCAGATACCAGCCGACACTGTGTAGAGAAGCTGACGTTCAAGAAGGAATTCACAATCATATTGGTTCATGGCACCAAAATATGAAGTCCAGAGCTAAAAGAGCAATAGGAAAGTGAGGGGAGATATCCTAGAAAAGAGGGAACCCCGAAACACGTATATAACCTCCACCACAATCCTTAGGTAAGCCCTGGACCATACAACACAGAAGAGACTCCAGAGGTCCAAAATGAAAGCAACAGCCAGACAGCTGTAAGAACTGAACAAAGAAATCAGCTATTGCCCAATGCAGGGTAAACAGAGCTTGGAGTTTAGGTCTAGTCAGTTGACTGCCTGCTAGAGCAACAAAGAGTCAATAATCGTTAAGACAAAACAGAATTGCAGATCACAAAAACATATCCACAATACCCAGTATACAATAAAAACTTACTAGACATGAGAATAAACAGGAAAATGTGACCCACAGTCAAGAGAAAAAAGCAGTCAATACACACCGAACGCAAGATTACTCAGACGTTGGAATTAGTTGACGAGGACTACTATAAATACTATAAAGTGGCTACTATAAATATGGTCAGGAAGTTAATAATAAAGAGAGGGAACTCTCATCAGACAAATGAAAACTACAAAAAAGGAACCGTACAGAACCATGTAGAACACAAAGATAAAGTCTGAAAATTTTACTTGGCAGGTTTAAAGCAAATTAGCAACAACAGAATACAGGGTCAGTCACCGTAAAGACAGATAAAAAAACAATAACCTAATCTGAAGATCTGAGTGGAAAGAAAAATATTTTAATAAACAAAGAGCCTCAGTGAGCTCACTGAGCAGAGGTATAGAACCATAAAGTTTAACATAAGTGAAACTGGAGCCCCAAAAAGTAGGGCACAGAGAAAATTATGCAGAAAAGTATACATAAAAATAAGAGCTGAAAATGTCCACAGTTGGTAGAAAACATAAAATTGCAAATCTAAGTTCAGTGAACCCTAAGCAAGATAAATACAAAGAAAATCACAACTAGAGCACATCACATTCAAACTGCTGAAAATTAAAGATTCAGAAAAAATCTTGAAAGCAGCAGAGAGAGGAAAAAGACATATTAAATACAGAGAAAAAAAGAATGACTTCTCATTATATGAAACAAAGACATTTTCAGATAAAGAAAAAGCCAGAACAACTCATGCCTCATAGACCTGCGCTACAAGAAATGCTAACAGAAGTTCTTCAGGCAGAAGGAAAATGACACCAGATGGAAACTCAGATCTGTAAGGAGAAATGAAAAACATCAGCAATGGTAAGTATCAGTAAATATAAAAGCCTGTTTTTTTTCCCTCCTGATTTCTTAAAAGACATGGCTGATTAAAACAAAATTTATAACTTTGTATTGTACAATTTATTAATATGAAGACATAATATATGGCAAAATTAGAGCCAAGGATAGAGGTGGGAGGAAGCTTAACTATATGGTTGCAAGGGACTTAACATTTTATGTGAAATAATACAACCTTGCACCTATTCATGATATTTAAAACAAAAACAAATGAATGCTAGGAAACTAGAAATAGAATGAATTTTGTTAACCTGAGAGAGGATATCTGCCCTAAATCTACAGTAAACAAAAAACTTATTGATGAAGTGTTGTAAGCATTCCCTTTGAAGTTAGGAAAAGGACAAAAATGCTTTCTATCACTTTTCCCTTCCAACAATGTACTAGAATTCCTATCCAGAACAGTAAAACAAGAAAAAGAAACAAAAGATTTAAGAATTGGAAAGACGAAAACAGAAAAACAACAAAAGAAATGATAGCAAATCCAAGAAAATAAAGGCAATTAGAACTAATGAGAACTTGTAGCAAGGTTGCTGGATTCAAGATCAACATACAAAACTCAATGAATTCTTGGGTTTCCCTGGTGGCGCAGTGGTTAAGAATCTGCCTGCCAATGCAGGGGACATGGGTTCGAGCCCTGGTCCAGGAAGATCCCATGTGCCACGGAGCAACTAAGCCCGTGCACCACAACTACTGAGCCTGCGGTCTAGAGCCCGTGAGCCACAACTACTGAGCCCGCATACTACAACTACTGAAGCCCACGCGCCTAGAGCCTGTGCTCTACAACAAGAGAAGCCACTGCAATGAGCAGTCCGTGCACCACAACGAAGAGTAGTCCCCGCTCACTGCAACTAGAGAAAGCCCGCACGCAGCAACAAAGACCCAGTGCAGCCAAAAATAAATAAATAAATAAATTTTTAAAAAGATTTAAAAAACAAAATTCAATGAATTCCTTTGCCAATAATAACTACAAAAATGCTTAGAAAGACCTTTTAAAAAATGAAGTAAATTCTCTTCATATTAATCTATATACTGACTACAGCTCCAATCAAAATCTCAATGTAGTCTTTTATAAAACTGTAAAAGCAGATGCTAAAATCATACTGAATAGCAAAGCCATGAAAACCAATAAGATTTTGAACAACAAGGTGAGGGAACTCTGTCTACCATATATCAATCAAGCTACAGTAATTAAGTCAGTGTGAATCATGGGCAGAGACAGATTAAAAGACCAGTGAAACAGAATAGAGAGTCCAGGATCAGACCTACATGAACATACAAACAACACATGACACAGGTGGCACTACAAATCAGTATGAAAGGGATGGGCTATTTAATAAATGTTCGTCCATATGTAAAAATAAAATCCCTACCTCACACCATACAAAAAACCAATTCCAGGTGGATTAAAGATTTAAGGATACAAATCTCTAAAACTTTAAAAGAAAATATAGGCAAATATCTTTATGTCCCTGGTTACATAAGAATTTCTTAAAGAATACTCAAAAAGCACAAACCATAAAAGAAACAATAATTACTACATGAAAATTAAAAATTTTAATATAACCAACATCATAGACATTTAAATGATAAGCCAGAGACTGGGGGAAAATATCCACAACAGAAATAATCAGCAAAAGATTAGTATCAGAATGTATTAAAAACTCCTCCAAATCAAAACAAACAACAACACACAAGTGAAAAATAGCCAAAAGGTATGAACAGGCAAATCACAGACAAGGAACCATAAACAGCCAATGAACATATGAAAATATACTCAACCTCGGCAGTATTCAGGGAAATGAGTTTGACCTCAACAGATGAGCAGCAACACAAGTGTCAGGAAGGAATAAAAAGCCACTCCTACAATGTTGTTATAAGTGTAATCTGGCACAGCCACTTCAGAGAACAATCTGACAATATCTAGCAAAGCTGAAGAAAGCACTACCCTATCACTCAGTAATTCCACTTCTAGATATACACCCGGAAGAAACTCTGCACGTACTTATAAGGAGAAATGTACAAAGACTGCAGCATTGTTTATGATGGGGGAAAAAAGGTAACAACACAAATGTGCATCAAGAGGAAACATGAACTGTATAATACTACATACTAGTTAAAATTAAACTAGAACTATGTGCATCTATCTGGGTAAACAATGCTGAATGAAGAAAAAAGCAATCTGCATATGCACAGTATGTTCCATTTATATAGTTTCAAAATATATTAAAATAAGGCACTTCATGGACATAAGTATGTACTGTAAAGGTAAAATAATATGCATGAGAATAATACACCAAATTCACATATGGTTAACTCTGAGGAGGAAGGAAAGGGCTTCAACCATAATGGAACTTTTTTATATATAAAAGACCTAAATTGTGGCAGGTTGTTAGTTCCTCACTGAATATCTACTTTCCTCTTCTTTCTTACAAATCAAACTGCTGTATTAATGAGTGGCAATTTACATATCCTGGCCTGCCACACAGATTAAGGCAGCTAGTAAGATCAAACCAGAAATCACTGGGTGGGGTATGGGAAAGGTATTGAAAGGGAACTGACTTCACTGCCCGGAACATGAACACAAAGGATGGAACTACAAGGACATTCTTTGCAACCATGAGAAGACCTTGAGAAAGCAAGCCACAGGCTAAGGACTGAAAAGCAGAAAGATAAGAGGAGTAGGGTGCTTGATGACCACACAGCTGCCATGTCCTGGGAGGAAAAAACTCTCTTTAAAAGCACCTCTTTTCGGGGGAAGAAGGGAAACATATCTTTTAGATGCAGCCAAACCTAATACTAACTGAAGAGAATCAAGTAGAGAAAAATGTAAAGATAAGACACAGGGGAAAGGTGAGTTCACGACCGTTCCTGGGCTTCTGCTACTGTACTTTACTGTATGTTTAAAATCTTTTATTTAAAAAATATATTTTACTTCTCAGATTTTAAACAGAGATTCTCAAATGTTACCCACAGATGGCTGTTGGCCCACAGATCAAGCCAAAATGCACAGGCAATGTGTATGTGCTATGAGGTGGCCAACCAGAGTGGATAAAGAATCCACTAGAAACTGGCCAACCACACTGAGAATGCAGACAGTGCTATGCTATTACCACCAGCACTGCTACCGCCAGTTTGGATAACAAACAAGACTGTAAGATCCCACAGTCTCTTGGCTCTGGGCTTGGGATGAGAAAAACCAAAAACAATTTGCAGACTAAATGGAAATCTCTGTTGTCATTCCCTTTTCCCTATTTTTCCTTCTCCCATGCACTCCCCAGAGCTCAGTGCCATATTTTTCCTCCTCCTCCACTGAATCATCTGGGAAGAGAGAAGGAAGAAAAAGTATCAAAGGACAATAGTACCCTCAAATGAAATTTGGTTGTCTTTTACGACTGCAAACATGAAGGGTCTTTTGAGAACTACTTCACTTAAACACTGTCTTACGTTACTTGGAGGTTAACTTAAGTGACCTTTTGGGATTGAAAAACTTTTAAATTTGCTCAACAGACCAAATGAAAACAGAAATGTGGGATGGGGGTAGAGATCAGATTTTGGTCCAAGATAATGGTCTGAAATATTTAGTTACCATTAAAAAAAAAAAACAACCCTTTGTTCATTTATTAGCATGTTACAGAAAGATGGTACTCTAGTTAGTCATGAATTCTACTTCATAGACTTATCGCAGGTACCACACACTACAAAACACTCTTCATCTTCTTCCCTTAACTAGTCAGCAATCTGGTACACTGGTTTTGGTTTTTGTGGGTTTTTTTCCTCCTAATTTTGTTACTCTCTAATGCCACTTAACTTCTTTTCTTAGCTTATATTGTTTCTGCATTCTCTCTTGATGTTTCTACTCAACTTTCTGGCCCCTTGCCTTTTGTTTTTGTGAATAGCTATTCTCTACCTCACTGCCTCAATTTAGTTTTCTCCTAGTTTCACATGGCTTCTGATACTAGTTAAGGACTTCTGCACTGACACTAGGTAAGGTCCATGCTAGGAGATAACATCCCAAGTGCCTTTTCTTGGAATATTTTTCAGCTCTTTGGGAGTAGACATAGGATTTGCTTCCTGCTCTCAGAAACCCTCAAAACCACTGCAATTAGGATGTTATTCACTTAACAATATAATAGAAAGTTAACAGGAAAACTGTTGAAAAAGTCCCTGAAATAATCCTGTTATTTAATTCAGTAACTCAAAACATTACTTCTGCACTATTTTTTAAAATTCCACTTAATTCTCAAAATTGCATTCTGCTAAAACCTCTAAACACTTGGGTTATCTTCCCTTATTATACACTGAACAGTTACACATGTTTTTCTTTATTACCGACAAAAATACCATAACTAAAAGATAAATTTTTTGCAGATGACATTTCTCCATTTCAGCTTTAGAGTATGTAAGAATTAAGTTCATCCGTGAGCAGATTTTTCCAAATACACATACTGTGTTAGCCTCCTCCTTACAACCATAAATTCAAGAAAAATTACTGTAAAATATTTAAGATATGTTTAAATGTTATCAAAGAGCATATACATTTTAACGAACATAAAATAATTTTACAGCCTTAATGAAAAGTCCTAACAGTACTGCAGAGAACAGTTAAATTTAACAACCTTCAGTCTCGCATTTTGCTGTGCTGTTAAGTGCAGCACTGCCCTATACACGTTAAAGTGCTTGATTAACAAAAAAGAACAGCAAAGCAGTCTCAAGGGAGATGAAACATTTACCTAAAATTGCAAAGTCTCTGGTTTTATTATAAAGAACCCTAATCTTGAGAGAGAGTATTTTAAAAAAACAAAAAGAAAGGGGGGTGAGAAATAATAAAAACTAGGTATTGCTTTATCTCTTCATAAGAAGAGTTTTTTCATGAAAACCAAATATAATGTGTGGATTTGTTTGACTTTTGAATCAACAAACCAACTCAAACAGACACT
Source organism: Phocoena phocoena (assembly GCF_963924675.1). Taxonomy (NCBI): domain Eukaryota; kingdom Metazoa; phylum Chordata; class Mammalia; order Artiodactyla; family Phocoenidae; genus Phocoena; species Phocoena phocoena. Next base: position 40,252,201 of record NC_089231.1, read on the forward strand.
ATAGGGACCACTGGGAAAATATGACTATGGACTGGGTAGAAGATGATACTAAGGAATTATTGTTAGTTTTATTAGGAATGATAACATCATTATGGATAGATTTGAAAATGTTCTCACTTTTAAAAGATCCACACTGAAGAATTTTAGGGGTAAAATAGCATGGTGTCTCATACTGCTTTAAGATACTTGGGCTCCTAACACGACAATATAAATCAACTACACCCCAATAAAAATTAATTAAAAAAAAAGATACTTGGGGTTGGCAGGAAGGTGATGGGAAAGATTGAGAAGTGAAGCACATGTGGCAAATCTTAACCTCTGCTGAATCTGGAAGATGGAAACAGGTTTCAGGGGGTTCATTTTACTATTTCCTCTACTTTTATGTATGTTGGAATTTTTTGAATATAAAGAAATAACTTTTAAATTTGTTTCAGCTAGCTAAAAGCTACTTTAGGGTTACAAACAGATTTAACATCCTACCTTGGCAGGCCAAATATTGCAAACACTGGTGTTTTATGAACAAAATCAAGGCATGAATACATTCATTCACTTAACTTCAATATAATCAGCACCTATGTACTATATGCCAAGCATGCTGCCAGACCCTAGGAGAACAAAGATGAGTTAGACAATGTCACTACCCTTAAGGAGGAGACAGTATAAACATCTGTGATCAGGGTGGTATGACAGAAAGTTATAGAGAACAGAAGCCACACATAGAAGATTGAGGGGAAAATTGTCTGAATGGGTTTTATCTTCATTTTTCAGCTGAAAAAGCTGATAAGTCATGATTTTAGGGGTGGGCAGCATTTAGAGAACTGAAAGGTCTAAGAGGTCAGAGAAGAATCTGGAGCGTGGCACATGCTAAATGCTACAGAGGAAGGTTAAGGACACTGGAAACTGTTTCTGTCAGGTATTTAGCAAGCTACATGAAGTTTGGTGATCTAAACATGACACTAAAACATCAGAGGGTCTCAAACACTGTGCTAACTGAAAGAAATTAAACCTTATTCAAGACTTCAGGGTGAGGGTATTTCAAGCCTTACTATCAGTCACGTTAACTACAGGCAGTGCAAGGCTGGATAAAAAATACCTAGAGTTCCCAAAGCAAGAAAGGTTATCCTTTCTTTTAATAGGAATGTAAATTTTAAAAGGAGAATAAAGGCATAGCAACAATTACTGAACTTTTAACTTTGTGCTAAGCACTTTTAGGGGCACTATGTAAAATAATCTTCCCAACAATCCAATGGGTTAGGTACTATCATGCCTATGCCCATCATCTTACAGATAAGAAAACTGATGCTTTAAAAAGTTAGGTAATTTGGCCAACATCGATTTTGAGTTCTGGCCTTGACAAAGTCTGTCAAGTTCCAGTAACCACGGTAAAACCCATAAATCTGTATTCTTTATAGTCTACCTTTGGAATGTACATTCATGGAATCATACTATAATGTATGTTTTGCTACCTTTGTAGTCCAGTTTGTAAGATGTGTCCATGTTTATGTATTAATAATTCATTATCTTTGGTGCCACAGAGCAGGGGTTGGCAAACCACTATTTTTATAAATAAAATTTTATGGCAACACAGCCACACCCATTCTATTTGTTTATGTATGGTTTATGGCTACTTTTGCTCTACAGTAGCAAAGCTGAGTAATTACAACAGAGACTGTACAGCCTGCAAAGCCCAAAACAGAAGGTTTGCTGACCTTGGCCACAGAGCATTACAGGAGTATGCTGGGTATTATTGAGCTTTTATAATTTTGTCAATGTACTTTTAATTTGCATTTCCCTGTTGACAAATATTTAATTTGCATTTCCCTGTTGACAAATATTCATTTTTTTTCTATGAAAAGCTTTTCCTCTCTATTGCCCGTTTATCTTTTCACATTGACATATGTATGTGCATGGATATATATACATATATGTGTATATATTACTGTGATTTAAAATATCTTTGTCAGCTGTATGTGTTAGAAATATCTTCTATTTGAGTACTTGTGACCTGTCTTTATACGCTCTTTCTGTTTTAAACAAGAAACAAAAGATCTGTTTTAATATACACAAATTTATTAACCTTTTCCTTCAACAGGTGTGCTTTTGGCAACTAGTTAAGAAAGCCTGAAATCATAAAATACCCTCTAATATTTTATTCTGAAGGCTTATATTTTGCCTTTCACAAATTTTTAATCCATCTGGAATTTTTTTTTTAAATATGGTGTGAGGTAAGAAACCATCCTCTCCTCTGCCTTCTAACAATAAATCCCAATACCGTTTACAGAGGATTCCGTCTCCTTATTTGATCTGTAACACTAGCTCTGTCATATATCAGATTTCCATGTATGTAGACTTCTGTTTTGGTTTTTTTTGCCTCAATTTTTTTTACTGTATCTATTTGTGTATCCTTGCCCTAATACTACACTAACTCAATTTTGGTTTTTTTTGTTTGTTTGTTTGTTTGTTTGCGGTAAGCGGGCCTCTCTCGTTGCGGAGCACAGGCTCCGGACGCGCAGGCTCAGCGGCCATGGCTCACGGGCCTCACCACTCCGCGGCCTGTGGGATCTTCCCGGATCAGGGCACGAACCCGCGTCCCCTGCATCGGCAGGCGGACTCTCAACCACTGCGCCACCAGGGAAGCCCTAACTCAATTATTAAAGCTTTACATTAAGTCTTAAAATCTGGTAGGACAAGTACTCTTCAGAAATATCTTGGCTATTCTTAGACATTTCCTTTCCAAAATAAATTTTTAAATTAACTTGTCAAGTTTCACAAAAACAAACAAAACCATACCCTACAGGGTTTTTATGGACATAACAATGAATTTATATATCAATGACAGGTTAATTGATATATTTACAAGAAACAGTCTTTCTCCCTATGAACATAGTGTGTCCCCACATTTATTTAGGTCTCCTTTAACGTCTTTCAATACATTTTTTAAACTTTCTATATATAAAGATCTTGTTACCTCTTTTTATATTTATTCCCATGGAGCTTTTTTTTTCACTATTGTGAAATTTTAAAAAATTTTTATTGGAGTATAGTTGATGTGAAAATCTTTAATTACATTTTTATTGTGAGCTGCTAGTTTAGAGTAACAGAACTGATTTTACTACATTGATCTTATATTCAGCGACTTGCTAACTATTATAAATCCTAAAAATTTATCTGTGGACTGGTGAATTTTCTATGAGAATATTCATACTGACTCTAAGGATGACCATTCTGTTCATTCTTTAAAGCCTATAACCTTTCTTGCCTTACTGACTAGCAGCTCCAGTGCAATGCTGCAGAAATGAGGTAACAAAGGACATCCTTACATTGTTGCTGATTTTTAAAGGAATACTTTTAATGTTTCTCTATCAAGTATGATATCAGCTGTAGGTTTTTTGCAGATGCCCTTTGTCAGGTTATGGAATTTCTCTCTTATCCTTATTTTGGAATGAGTTTGTATCCTAAAAGAATGTTGAATATTATTAAATGCTTTTTCTGTATCTTTTAGAATATGTTTTTGTTTTTTTAAAGCTTTAAACTGTTCATGTGGATAATTACATTAACAGATTTTCTAACACAGAACCAAGCTTGTCTTCCTGGAATAAACTCTTTGTTCAATATATAGTATTTCCTTTATGCACTGCTGAATTCAGCCTGTCTAATTATTTTTGATAGCCTCTTGCTCCTTACCTATATTTTTATACTATCTGAACACAGTAAACATTTATTTTATATTCTGTATCTAACAACTAGAATATCTGCAGTTTCTGGTGCCTGACTATATGGTTTCCTAGTTCCACTGATTAACTCATCGTAGCTTATTTGAAGAGTTTTTGATTTTTTTTCTCAGCTGTGAGCTCATGTTCGTAGAAACTTAACTGTATCAATTCTCTGAAGTATGTGTTCCTATATTCCTCCAGAGAGGATCTGCTTTGCTTCTCAGTTCTAACAACCTGAGATCACCTTTCACTAACTTCTTGGCTTGTTTTTCTGTTTGTTTGTTTGCTTTGTGCCATTCAGGTAGCATGAGCTCCAATCCCAAACCCAGTGAAGAGTGGACTTGTAGTTATCATTTCTCAGGGAAGACCGCTCACCTTCCCAATGAAAGACAAGCTGAGACAGGCAATCCTCCTTACCGCACTCCTATTGTCCCCCACCCCTGCACTGTGGTACAAGTTTTTAAATTTTTTCCTAGTTTATTTACCAACACCTTTCAGGGAGTTTCAGCTTTCTACCAGAGTCTCTGGACCTTTCACCTTGCTTGATCCCAAGACTCTGCCTAGTACCCCATGGTCACCCTGCAAAATCCAAAGCTCTAGGCCTCGAGGGATCTACAGATACCAGCACCCCCAGCATAGCAGCCACATCACCATTAGCTTACCTCCCTGGATTCAAGAGTTCTTGCTTTTGACCACTGAGGCATTTCCTTACTTGCTTGTCAGCTCAACTATGGGTTTAAAAGGTATGAATATCTGGCCCAGTATTTGTGATGTTTAATAAGTGGAGACTTTTTTTTTCCACTCCCTAATTTGCCACACTGCCAGAAACTGAAGCCTCTAAACACTTTGAATAGTTTGCTGAGTATTTTTCCCCAGAAGAAATGTACCTCTACTTCTAAAAGCCAAAGAAAAAAATGATTCATTTGATTAACAAATATGTACCAAACACTGTTCTACGCGCTTGGCATGTATCACTAAACTACACAAAAATTAACGCATTCAAAAACCCTATGTGGTACAGTTGGCCAACAAACACATGAAAGGATGCTCACCATCACTAACCATTTGAGGAATGCAAATCAAAACTACAATGAGGTATCACCTCACACCAGTCAGAATGGCCATCATCAAAAAATCTATAAACAATAAATGCTGGAGAGGGTGTGGAGAAAACGGAACCCTCCTGCACTGCTGGTAGCAATGTAAATTGATACAGACACTATGGAAAACAGTATGGAGGTTTCTTAAAAAACTAAAAACAGAACTACCATATGACCCAGCAATCCCACTACTGGGCATATACCCTGAGAAAACCAGAGTCATGTACCACAATGTTCATTGCAGCTCCATTTACAATAGCTATGGCATGGAAGCAACCTAAGTGTCCACTGACAAATGAATGGATAAAGAAGATGTGACACATATATACAATGGAATATTACTCAGCCATAAAAAGAAACGAAATTGAGTTATTTGTAGAGAGGTGGATGGACCTGGAGTCTATCATACAGAGTGAAGTCAAAAAGAGAAATACAAATACCGTATGCTAACACATTTATATGGAATCTAAAAAATAAAAAAAGGGGTTCTGAAGAACGTAGGGGCAGGACAGGAATAAAGACACAGAGGTAGAGAATGGACTTGAGGACACGGGGAGGGGGAAGGGTAAGCTGGGACGAAGTGAGAGAGTGGCATGGACATATATACACTACCAAATGTAAAACAGATAGTCAGTGGGAAGCAGCCACATAGCACAGGGAGATCAGCTTGGTGCTTTGTGACCACCTAGAGGGGTCGGGTAGGGAGGATGGGAGGGAGATGCAAGAGGGAGGAGATATGGGGATATATGTATATGTATAGCTGATTCACTTTGTTATAAAGCAGAAACTAACACACCATTGTAAAGCAAGTATACTCCAATAAAGATGTTAAAAAAATAAAAAATATTATGAGAAATTATAACCACCCCCCCAAAAAAAAACCCTATGTGGGAAGAGAGGTACAGACAGCAAACAATAAACTAAGTAAAGTGAATTGTATCACAGAAGGTAGTAAGAGCAATGGAAAGAATAGGTATCCTTTAAGTAGCAGTATCAAGAGTAAGGTGAAGGGACTGCGAGCTTAAACAAGGTAGCTATTACTAAAACATTATTTCCCCCACATATCACCAATTAATTTTTATTAGACATACAATTATAAGAAATTATGAGTATTTTCCTCTTCTCTTGATGTGAAGGAGGATGATGAACAGTCTACAGATATGTTAATGCTATATGACTCCATCCACTTCAAAGAAACACAGGCACACTTTAATATTAATAACTGGAGATGCTGCTCAGAAAGTTATGATGCTACCTATTCAAAAATTTAAATAAATGAAATTTTAAAATAAACTTATGATACGAGTCAAAATAGACTTGAATATTTACTGAGAGAATGGTTAAATGAGAATCATCCCTCATATTTCTAAAGATAATTAGGAATTTATTGGCATCACTATTAGGCAGTTCTTTTGAATGTTAAACCTAATTTAGAAGGTAATTTGCCCAATTATATCTCATTCTATCTTTTATGGAGATGTGCCCTATTTGTAACTCTTTAAAACAGATTTTTCTCTTTTCATAAGAAGAATCATGTATGAAGTTGAGTTAGTAATTAAGTCACACCTTAAAACATTTAACTCCAAAACCAAGACTGTACTTTTCAGTCCTGCAATTATTTTCATTGCTTTTCTCGGTATCCCTCAATTTTCCCTTCCACCTCTTAAAAGGTAGAAAATAAAGCTAGAGTTTGTGTTCTATATAAACATTGTGTTATGATTATACACAACGGATGATCTCTCTCTCTTTTTAATGGTACAGGTAATGATGACAGTAATTGATTAATGTTATAACATGGTCATTTCATTTTGTCTATCGGATAAAACTCCCAAAGAACAGAACCTACAAAATGTAGAGACAGGATTTACTTGCAAAACCAGAAGCTTTACAGGAAACTTGTGATCCTTTTTCAAGATAAAAAAAACATTAGAAACAGTTCCACATAGTCACAAAATAGGCCAACTTGAGAATGTTTCCTGAGGCAAATAACTGCATTTTAAACCCAGCAACATACTAAAGCCAGCCAGTGGTGATGCTGCTTACAGCACCTGTGCAGGCGCCAGTCTGACTCTGGCCAGCTGCCACTCTCCTCCACTCTCCCGACCATGAGAATCCCTCCTGTATTTGCCAAGTAGAATTAGACCACTTCTACATCTTCACTTCTGTCTGATTACATATTGGGCCTTGACTGAATTTTATTTTACATACTCTCAAATGTGTAAAGAAAGCAACTTGTTTTTAAAAACCTGAGTTAGGTAATGTTTACTGACATAAATATTTCTATAAGGTTCCTGCAAATTTCAGTAAAGTTTCTTAAACAAAATTGGAAAAGTAAACCTCAAACAAAATAAGGTCTCTGATTGCAATTAATTTTTTTTTTATGAAAGCAAACCAATGATCGTGTATTTACGGGAAAATGGTCTTTATAAGATACTAGTAGTTCACGCAAAAATATAGTAAGCTATGATATATTAAAAGCCATTAAATAAAATACGTACTGAAATTTAACTATGGTACCGAGTGGTAAAGAGCTCACCTGCCTCACTCTCTCACACAATGTTCCCACCCTGGAGGTACCAATTTAGCAACTTAGCCAAGGAATGAGAAAGAAAGGGAATTCAGGGTTCCTGGGACCTAATGCCCAACACAGATGCACTTTAACCCAAACAGCTCTATCTTTAGCTATACATTGGAGCTTGGTAGAAGATACTATTTGAGAACATACTCTTGCTACTGAAAAGTTAGAAAACCATCCACCTACAGCAGCAGATCTTCAAATGGTAGCCTGGGGACCACATCTGGGGGTCTTCAAGATCCTTTCAAGGAGCCTGCAAGGTCAAAACTAATCGTATACTAATATCAAGTCATTATTTGCCTTTTTACTCTCATTCCATCATGAGTATATAGCTGAGTTCCAGAGGCTACATAACATATGATATCATAAAAGACTGAATACAAAAGAAGATCTGAGAATCCAGCTATGAGAAGTTAGACAATGAGATCTGCACAAATATAAAACACTGCCACACTCCTCACTAATTTTTTGCTTTGGAAAGCAGGTATTTTTTAAAATATATTTATATCAACATGTAATGGATTTATTATTATTTTAAATGAATTAGTGTCTAAAATGTCTAGGTTTTTATCTTTAATATAATAAACATTAACAGACATAACCCACAAAACAAAAAATCTTTGAGGTCTTCAATAATTTTTTGGTATAAAGTCGTCTAGAGAAGAATAATATTAAGAGCCACTGGTCTATAGAATAAAATCCAAAATTCATGGTAAAACATTCTATACTTACATTGATTCCACAAACATTTATCAAATGCTAGCTTTATGCTGGGTTCTAGGTGCTAGGGATACAGCAATAAACAGGACAGACCGGGTTCCTGCTCTCATGGAACTGTAGCCAAGTGCTGGGATACGGACAATAAACAAAAATAAACAAAAAGTGTCAGCTAGTAAGGAGCACTCCGTAAATAAATAAAAAGGACAGGTGCTGTGTTAGCAAGGATGTGGCCTGTTCCTCTCTGCCAGGTGATCAGGAAAGGCTTTTCTGAGGCAGTGTTGCTGAGGAGACAGGAAGCCACAGAAGAGCCCGTGGAAGAGCGTCCCCGACAGAGCCTTGGGGACAATGCCCAGCATGAGCCGGCCACGCATCCGCACCTCCTTCAGGGGCCCTGCCCTGCTAACCACGCCCAGGCTCCAGTGTGCCATGCTGTCTCTGGCTTCCACGTCTCCACATGTGTTGATTCCTCTGTCTGAAATGGCCTCTGCTTGTCCATCTGCCAGATTCATATAACACTCAGCCCAAAGTTCCGTGAAGGCAGAGGCTTTGTACTCCCAGGACCCAGGGCTGTGCCTGCTGACATGCTGCTGGGATTCAAGGAACCGCTCCTCGCCTCCTCAGACCTCTCCCTTCACACACCTCTACTGACGTCATCACGCAGGTGTATTTTTGTATGCCAAGTCCACCCATTTGACTGGGGGTCCTGGAAGGCATTTTTGAATTCACCGTGCCGAGCAGTGTCTGATTCATAGCAGTAGGTGCTTAATAACTATGAGACAAATGTCTAAATCACTGAATCGACTTTTATTCTAACTATAACTATTTTTATGTCTTATCTTTAACTACAGCAGGAATTAAGACATCTTATCTTTCTATCACCCACTGAGTCGAACACTGGGCCTTATACATCACACACACTCCATAAATGTTCAGCAGATTACTGAATTTCATCTGTAAAGCATGTTATCAACTTCAGAGCCATTTTGTAAAGGGCAACGCTCTCAAACAGGCATATCCCCTATTCTGTTTCTCCCCTAATGGTACAAGAGGTGGCTGGTATCCACATCACAGGTCTCAGCTCCTGGGTCAGCACTTAAGAGAAGCAAAAGCTCCTTGTTAGACACCAGACTGTAGGAAAAGTCAGCCAAAAACTGAAAGTTAAGTAAAGTGGATTCAGCATTGTAGCTGGCAATTGCACACAGCAATCAAAACAGTAAAACATGACCCCAAATTATTCAATGTAGAAGGGTGTTAGTTCTTACTGTTTCTGTTCAACTGAGTTGATTTCTGTTATGGGAGCTGAGAGGCAGCTCTACGAGCTGGTAGCTGTTTGCATTACAAACTCCCTTAACTCCACGATGTCCTAATTTTCCTGTGCCATGAGCAGTTGGTTTGTTCATACATTTTTTTAATAGTTCTCTTCTGTTGGCTATCCAATGTATTCTACCATCTTAGAAGAGCAGGTCTAATTCACATTATACCGTCTGTGAGTTTTATTAAAACACCATATAGGACTTCCCTGGTGGCGCAGTGGTTAAGAATCTGCCTGCCAATGCAGGGGACACAGGTTCAATCCCTGGTCCAAGAAAACCCCACACGCCACGGAGCAACTAAGCCTGTGCACCACAACTACTGAGCCTGCGCTCTAGAGCCCATGAACCACAACTACTGAGCCTGCACACCACAATTACTGAAGCCTATGCACCTAGAGCCCATACTCCACAACAAGAGAAGCCACCACAGTGAGAAGCCCGTGCACCGCAACGAAGAGTAGCCCCTGCTCGCCGCAACTAGAGAAAGCCTGCACACAGCAACGGAGACCCAACACAGACAAAAATAAATAAATAAATAAATGATTTTTTTTTTTTTTTAAAACACACCATATAAAATTGGGTAAGCTAATGAAACAAGGTACAAAAATGCCCCCCAAAGTAGCTATCAGAAGATCAACATTTAAGTTTTAAAGTGATGTGACCATGAATCATGCTCAAGGAGCTAGCTGCTTCCATTTATTTCTAACAGCAGTCATAATTAACGTGACTCTGCAAAAACAAAACAAAAACTATTTGATTACTAGTTAATAAAAGTAATTTAATAAAAAAACCTATAGTGGCAGGGGTATATACAGCAGACTTTCAATAACAAACACATGCTACTTAGTCTTCCATGTGTCCTGCAGCAATAGAATATCCACCACACTTACACAGGCACTGTTCTCAGTTTTAAGGGCTCGTTATCTACACTGTAGATTATAAATGCCCTCTGCTTCTCTTCAGTCCCCTTCCTGTGGGTCCCTTCAAGGTTCATTAGAACTCTCAGAGCATTTACAGGAGAATAAAGAAATCTAAATCTAAGCTAATAAAATTTGCAGCAGGACAGAAACTATGACAAAAATCTTAAAAAAGAAAAAAGAAACCCTGTTGGATGGAGAATTGGGAAACAATTTAGGATAAAATTCTGTGGGATTATTTATTTCAACTACCCATGCCATTATTTTTATGACCACTGGGAATACCTGATGGTAGTTTTAAATTACACTGACTAAATATGCCTACAGAAACCTTCAGAAACACCATTTTTAAAGGTTGAGGCTTTGGTCTTTCTATACAGTAATAATTTATCAGCATCTAGTTTCACATAAATGCTACACATCCTCATCTATTAAAGAAGGGGCCTACACTAAATGCATGCTAAGATTTCCTGGTAGGGCAGGCTTCACGCACATGTGACCTGTGCAGTCACACAGGGCCCCACGCTTAGAAGGGCTCCACATTTTGGTTTAATGCTCTGCTCTCACAGTCTTGAAATTCTTAATGGTTTTTAATAAGGGGCCCCACATTTTCATTTTGCACTGGACTCACTCACATTATATAGCTGGTCCTATTCCTTGAAATTGTAACACTCTATGATTCCACGGAAGGACACATCCACGGTTCCAGACACAATGCAGATTAAAAACAAAAAAACAACAACTGAAGTTACATAGTTCCATATGTTCCAATATGAAGTTCCACAAGTTTCAGTATAATGACTTTCAGAACAATTTTCTACGTCTATCAAAAAGAATCAAATGTACACTGAAGATCATTCAAACGCTAGGGATTCATTTCACTTTTATATACAAAAAATATTTAGTATTATTTGAGATGTCATTATTACAACATATGCCTTCAAAAAGAGAATCTAAAGGGACTAATACTAAGCAAAGAGCAAGCAGCTGATTATAATCAATATAAAAATATGAATTCACTTTGTCTCAGCCACTGCTCTCTCCCAAATGCTTCTGACCGTATCTGTCTTTCCCACCTTCCCTATTAAAAAATAATTCTCTTTCAGGAAAAAATTCTTAACAGTCCCAGTAATACCTATGATGGCAAGAATTAAAACAAAACTTAGAGTCATAATTAATCCAAATAAACTATGATGCATAGCAGTGCTTTCAACTCATAAACTTAACACATAATCTAACAGAGCAAACAGAGAAGAGTTCAATGGTAGCAACAGGCTCTAGGTAAGATCATCAAAGAGAAAACACCATTTCAGAGGAGAGGTCTGAAAAACAGCTATTTCCACATCCCAGGAGATAGGTCGCAGGAGCAATGCTGTATTAATCTTATGTTATCTCCTATATTCTGATAAGCTGACAGCGCTTTAACTGATCTAAATTTTTTTGTATAAAAATTCCATTTCAACCTAAGATTACTGTGTATTCCCTAAAGCACCACTAATGCCAATCAACGATCAGCTTTCTAAAGACAGATGCAGACAAAAAGTAAATGGGGATAAGATTTAAAGTAAAACAAAAACACCACTGGTAAGTCAGTCAACAAAGACTGTCATGTAACAAATGTCCAAAAGAAATGCCAGTTTTGATAAAACTAGGTAACTGGATTTCTGGATAAATGGGGTTTGTGGTAAGAAGAATGTTATATGACATAAAGCACTGTACATACAGTTATACGTGTATTATATACTCTGTATATATATTGCTCTTTCCTGTAGTAGATTCAAGGATTTGCCGTTAGAAAGCTTTTACTCTGTCCACGGATAGGAAAGAACTGGGAAGTTCTTATAGGAAAGAGTATCTGAATTTGGACTGACAGTGCCCCTACCATGGCTAGTGCTTAGTTAGGGCCAGCGTGTGGGCCTTCATTTCCTGCGTCTTGAAGAAAGAAAGAGGGGGAAGATGCAGCCAGCACGCTTCTTTGCCATCCTAGCGGGTATACTTTGTATCTTCCACGAGGATCTTCATTACCGCATTTATCACACGACAGCGTGACTACTTACTCACACATCTCTCTCTGCCAAACTGTGAGCTCCTTGAGGGCAGAGACCTCATATTAGTTCATTTCTGTGTCTTCTCAATACCCAGGACTGTACTTGAAGTGCACAACGGACACTAACAAATGAGCATTTTAGTAAATGAACAAGTGAATCTTTGTTTAGTTTGGCCGAAACAATCAGTGGAGTACATACAAACAGGCATGAAATGAAAGAAGGACATTCTGAGAGGTGACTTAGATGCCTTTTATACCAAGGCACAGAGACAGCCTCAAGCAACAGAGTTTACTTTCAAGATACACAAAGCAGATTGTGAGGTGTCTACTGTCCGTGCCCTCTTCTGCAGTTACAGAACCCCCAATTTTTGCAAGGCACATGGACAGCTAGTAAAAGAATGTATTTCCCAGTCTCTTCATCAGTCAAGATCTAATTGATATGAGAGAAGTCTTGTGTACAACTTCTAGAGGTGTCCAAAAATGACCGGACAGAGCATGCCTTCTCTTCTACTCTTCCTCCATCCTGCTGCATGTAACGTGAATGTGCCGACGCAGGCCACGAGGATGAAGACTAGACCCTGGGATGGCAGAGGAAAGAGCTGGAGCCACCAAGATCCCAGAGAACCATGGAGCTGCCACCCCAGCCATGAGCTGTCTATGCTCTGACTTGGACACGAAAGAGAAGTAGCTCTTCTTGCCTCAGCTACCCTTGTTCGGGGTCTCTGGAACAAGTATTCCTAACTAATCCTATCCTACAGAACATGCAAGGAACCCAGGAATCCCAAGCCAAGTTGGGCAGAAGTGACCACAGGGCTGGGGGCTCACAGAGGGAAGCAGAAATGCAAAGGCCCCCAGCAGCCGGAACTGATCATGGCTTTTCTACTCTCTCATGGCTTTCTAACAGGCTCAGGAGCCTCAGTCTCAGTCCTGGAAGTTAAATTCTCTACATGAGAAAGGAGCTAGCTGGCCTCACTTATCCTTTCAAGCCAAGTCTTATCACAGTAGCTGCTACTGGCCTGGCTGCCTTGCCTTTGTCTGGTGCATGTTTCTGAGGGCTATAAAATTATGACCAACCAAGAGCACGTTTGAGCAGAGACTGGGGGGGTAACACAGTTTCCTGCAGAAGGTCATATAAACATGGCCAGTGCTATGACTGACATAACTCACACAGGATAGTCAGAATCTGTTGTTTAAATTCCAGCCTCCAAAAGCAAAAGATATAAACAGAGATCTGATACCGAACCCTGAACCCCAGTTGAAATATTCCAGGGGTCTGACCCAGGATTTTACCCATGTCAGAATGCAAATCCAAAATGCTACTTTTTGAAAGATGCAGGGCAAAGATGGGAAAGGTCTTGCTCTAATGGAAAGTGAAGCAGCTCCAATTACCCTGCCCCTTCCCTGGTCTACTGCATCACCTGAGAGAAGTGAAAAGTCTGTATCTTCCAGAAAAAGTCAGGGATCCAATCTCAAAACTGGTATTTCCTCTCTTGAGAACTTTTTCTAAATAACTGGTCTGAAAGTGCCTTTTAAATAAACAAGACATAATAAAACAATGAGGCTAATTTTAATACCATGACCTATACTAAACTTGTTCCATGAGAGTAAACAAGATTTGAAGCCTCGGCTCTTACATATAAAGTTGAAAGGCAGAAGAGATTTTATATTTGTCATGACACTGTGATAATCATTAATGCTGTCCACCAAATATTTCTGGTTCTCCTGGCAGGCTCATGGTAGATTTGCAATTTTCCATCCCCTTAAAATATGGGATAGGCATATGACTTGCTTTGGCCCCTGATATGTGAACAAAAATGACACAAAGAAGCTTTAAGAAACAGTGCACAGGGCTTCCCTGGTGGTGCAGCGGTTGAGAGTCCGCCTGCCGATGCAGGGGACACGGGTTCGTGCCCCGGTCCAGGAAGATCCCACATGCCGCGGAGAGGCTGGGCCCGTGAGCCATGGCCGCTGAGCCTGCGCGCCCGGAGCCTGTGCTCCGCAACGGAAGAGGCCACAACAGTGAGAGGCCCGCGTACCGCAAAAAAAAAACAGTGCACAATTTGCCCTGCTCTCTTTCCCTCTGTGCCAGTGCTGGCAACATTTAAGACGGTAACTGCTCCCTCAGCTTGGGTGTCAGAGCAGGATGAGGCAGAGCAGAGTCCCCAGCCAACAGTACATAAGCCACTGAGATTTGGGGGTTGCATGCTAGTACAGCATAACTCATCCTACCGTGATGTGTACAAATATAAATGCCTAAATATTCATAATTGTTTGAGCACAATTGCTAATATAAAGACTTGTTTTCACAGTGTTGTAACTGCTTTTGATGCTAAAAAAAAAAAAAAACAGTATTAAATAAACATACGCAGACAACTGAAACCTTAAAGCAAGGGAGACCTAAGTTAGCTCCAAAGCTTACCAGGGAAAAAAGTGTCTGCTAGAAGAGCCAACTATATAAGCATTTAAAAGCTACTGGTTTTAAGACTGTCAAAATGTTGACAATTCCTGAGGTAAGAAGATGAATATATGGGGATTCATTACACAATTCTACTTCCATATACATTTGAAAATTTCCACAGTAAAGAGAGAGCATATGAACAATCTGAAGAATCTTAAAGAAACCAAAAAAAATTTTTTTAATAAATAAATAAATAAGCTACTGGTTTTAAGTCCTTGGGGTTGGGGGGGGGGTAGTTTTTAAAACACTGTTAAAAACTTTACTACTGCTACTTACATACAAGCTGTAGAAAGAGACTGCCTTGGGGCTACTAAATTATAATAAAAATCTGAGATGGCTCACTGTTTTCCAAAAAAAAAAATCTCCTAATTCCTAATTAAGTTTAACTAGATATTTGTTGTGGGTTCCAAAACAGAGGATATCTGAGATGAAAAGTACATTACAGCTTATTCAGGGCAACCTTCTTGTTATTGCTAATAGGGAAATTTAGGTCTGTGACATAGGTTCTTAATGTCAAAGCAGAAACTATAACCCAGGTCCTCTGAGTCTAATTCATGCAGTTTCTACCTTGCCAGGTTAGGGGACCAGCCTATTTAACAGTATCTTGATGATTTTACTTTGAACATCCAGCAGAAGGAATCTCGTTATCTCTTTCCAGTGCAATTCTGCATTATGACATCTGCTGAGATGCCGTTAGCTGTAAGTGAACAGAAATCACACCTCAAACTGCTTAAACATAAGGAAATTTACTGGCTCACATAACTGTTAGTCCAGGGGTAGGGTGGAATTCAGAGTTGTCAGCCTGGCAACTGTCGCTTCATCCCTCTGCAATACTTGCTTTCCTCCTTGAGTTTAACAAGATTACTGCAGCAGCTCAGAGCCTCACAGTCAAATCCGACAACGTCTACACAAAGAGAGTGGCCACTTCCCCATGCCTTGGGCAAGGAAAAAAGTCTTTCCCAGAAGTTTCAGCAGATTTTCCTCAGCCTAAAATTGTAACATGCCTATTTCTGAATCAATCCCTAGCAAGGGGGATGGGACTAGCATGACTGCCTTAGATTACTCAGGGCCACCACTGATGGTCACACAGTGGGGAGAAGAGAAGCCACGACTGGGAGAGAACTGCACATCAATACAAGGATAGCCAGTGATTCCTAATCTACAGCCAAGAAGCCTCGGGAAGTTGAAGAACTGCCTCACTACCTTTCTGAATAAATTACATCATTTGTGTGTGTGTGAGAAAGAGATACATGGTACTACCATTTAAAAATATGCACACACACTAAAATTAATAATATTCAGTTTTATTTAAAAGCATTAACTAATTCATGATAATTTTTTAAACAGCACAGAGGCAATGCAGCACACACTACCTAGGTTTGCACCTGGCTCTCACACCTATTATCGGGTAAGTTCACACAAGTGGTTACCCACATTAAAAGATTGTTGTGATGATTAAATAAGCAGCACGTAAAGGGCTGATATCAGACACAGTATAAATTGTATTGAGCAAAGCACTAAATAAGTTCTAGCTATTATTTGTCTTATACAAGTAATTTACTACAGTGTGAAGAATTACGAAAAAAATTTAATTGAGGTAACATCGGTTTGTAACATTATATAAGTTTCATGTGTACAACATTATATTTTTACTTCTATATACCCTACAGGGTGCTCACCACCAAAAATTTAGTTTCCATCTGTCACCATACAGTTGGTCCCCTTTATCCATTTCACCCTCCCCCCACCTCCCCCCTCTGGTAACCACTACTCTGTTCTCCACATATACATGTTTTGTCTGGTTTGTTCATTTATTTTGGTTTTCTGTTTTTATAGATTCCACATATGAGTGAAATCATATGGTACTTAGTCTTCCTCTGACTTATTTCACTTAGCATAATACCCTCAAGATCCATCTATGTTACTGCAAATAGCAAGATTTCATCTTCTTTATGACTTAGTAGTATTCCATTGTGCATGTATTCAATATACCACATCTTTATCCACTCATCTGTTGATGGGCACTTAAGTTGTTTTCATATCTTGGCTGTTGTAAATAATGCTGCAATGAACATAGATAGGGGTGCATATATCTTTTTGAATTAGTGTTTTTTATTCTTGGATAAACATCCAGAAGTGGGATAGTGGATCATATGGTAGTCCTATTCTTAACTTTTTGAGGAATCCCCATACTAGATCCATAGTGTCTGTACCAATTTACATTCTTACCAACAGTGTAGGAGGGTTCCCTTTAAGAATCATGAAAATCTTTGATATTGAAAAGGAGACATTTCTTTGCAGCTGCCTAGCATCCATCCTAATTTCCTTTTGGAGAATTACCTCTCCCTGCCTTGTATAATATTGCAGAGACTGTAAAACCATATGTCTACTCAGGTTCACTGCTGCAATCTATACAGAAATATAAAGGGAGAGACTTCCCCTGTCTCTCTCTGGTGGAAACGCTTTTTCCCTAGTTCAGCACACTTTAGCATATAAAAGGTTCATGTTCATAATGAAACTCTATTATACCTCAATAATATGTAAGGGCAGAGCTTATTCAGAGGTGAGAGAACAGTATAAGTTATCCAGCTGGCTTGGTTCAGGTTTAAAGTCCTCAAGAATTTTTTCCTGGAATTCTGTTTTTACTATCCTAGTCTACATCACTAGATCCCTGTCTACTTTGATTTGTCTTATTTCCACCTTCCTGCCCAATCTGAATCTAGCTACTGTTTTTAGTTCCCATTTTGAGTCTCTGGAGAAAAGTTTTTCCATTTCAGGGCTCAGATAAACCCGTGCTAAGTGACTTTGTGCTTCTTTCTGCTCTGACATATCTATCCTAACTTCTATATCTAACAACACCCAGTGTCCTAAGTTCTCTCCCAAAGCTCTCCTGTTTCCCATTTCTCAAAATGTACCCCAAATTTAACTTCTTAAAAATGCCTACCGGAAAATCGCATCTAGCTGGTGGTTTCTTTCCCCTCTAGCCTAGTCATTGTATCTCTTCATAATGTTCTAATTTACAAAAAAAAAAAAAAATTAAGGTAACTCTCATCTGGCCCAGAAAAATCTATGACTTCCATTTGCAAATTAAAAAATAATACTGGGGTGGAAGAATTACTTTTCACTGTATAACTTTTGGTACTGTCAGGATATGTTACCATGTAAATGTCAACTTCTATTTTAAAAAAATTCCCATTACTTAATAATACAAAAAAATGACCTTAGTCTCCTTACTCTTCCAGTAGTATTTTTATGCAGAAACATGTGGACATCATATGGAGAGAAGAAAGCAGCCCTAAATTCACAGTCATTTTTGTTTACTTTTGTTTGGAAGGTGGCAAGTAAACAGGCAGCAGCTTGCTGCCATAGGCTTACAGTCTGGTTACTAAACAAAGCCAATGGTCTTCCACTGCTGAAAGTTTAAGGGAAATCTCAAGACCCTTGTGGAGCCCCTGACCCCTCAGAAAGTGATATTGGCAAGGACTTCTAGGGGTCCAGGTGATGGCGTGACTGGGTTAGTCACTGCCACTTCTCACAGGACTGGAGCTGCTAGTAAATGAAAACAGAACAGGTCAGGACTGGCAATCAAGGATTGCTGTGGGTGTGAGTAAAGTGCACTGCAGGTGGACCCCACTTTGTCTGCCCTAAAAAAATGGATCAGTCCCAATCTTCTTACATATTATTTTATTACATTTTTGTTATATATGAGGGTATTCTACATTTACCATAATATTAAAATAGAGTACTGTAATAATTAAGTGTGAACTGTGGATTAGTCAAAATATGCTTTCATTTAGGCCCCACCCCCAAAATATGTAACCTTATATTCTGAGACTGATCTTCAAGACACCACCCAACCTTCCCCAATGGGTTGATGTCAGCACTGGATTGACCGCCTTCTTCCTCACTTCCAATCCCCTCCATCTTCCATCGGCTGCAACACTCACGCTGACTTCTAACACTGTCGTCCTCAGTGGCCCGGATCCTGGTGCTCTGTCTTCTGTCTCAGGGCCCAATACCAACCTGCCCATCCACACCTTACACGGATACCTCGGCCCACACCAAACGCAGACACAGACCACACCTGGCCACGGTCTCCCCACCATCTAGCACACACAATCCTCACCCCACCAAACCTGCCCTTCTCCATTTGCCCCTGAGCCCTACCCCACCTTCCACGTGCTCAGCTACCAACCAAGAAGTCACACAACCTTTGTTATTTCACCCTCCTGACACACAAAAATTCCCTCACCCACTGGACCTTTCGGCCTTTCAGTCCTAACCCTAGGCAAGCCCCACTGTTTTGTTCTGCTTTGACTTCCAGGATATTAACATCACAGAGAAAGTCCGGACACCAGGCTGGCTGGGTCCACCGGAAACCCACCTCACAGCCCAGGCAGCCACATGTGCACACCCTTGTGGCCACGCTACGCGGCCCTGGCCCCAGCTCCACGAAGTCTCTCCTCCTCAGACCCGCGCTCCTTCCACTTCACTTGCACCTCACGCGCCCTCTGCTCTCTCAGAGCCCTTCCCCCTCCCCACTTGCACACTTAGTCGCATCCCTTCCCACAGCCTCGGAAGCCTTGTTCCACACACGCTTTCCTCCTGTCTCTCACACTCACCAGCCCTTTCTCCTGAGATAACTGTCAGAGATGAGGGTTTTGTCTCTCCTTTCCCCACAAAACCAGATTCTTAAAAATGAACTGCCAACATTTAAACATCAGGACTTTGCACTCAAAACAAAATCAGGATTCCTGGCTTCTCTAGGAAAACAGAACCCTCTGCCCCCAGGGAGGGAGCACACGCCAAGAGCAAAGTCCTCGGAGCAGATGGCTGGCCGCCCCCTCCTGCGGGGGCATTTGTCCCCTCCGACCACAGCCCTGCTTCCTTGTCCCGTCAGCGTCAGCCCCGCGCTGGGCCCCTGCTCTCACAGGCCACTCCCACTGCTTACAGGCAATGGGCTCGCTCCTCCTGTCCTAGAAGTCACCTCCTCCACTGCCCCGATCAAGCCCCGCCCTCCTCCTCTCCAGCTCCTCAGGGAACTGGCTCCACCTGCCGTCACCACTGATCACCTTGTAATAGGATTTCTGCCGTCACCTCGCAGCTGGAACTGCAGGGAGCAGAGCAAGTCTCCCACACTCCGGCCTGCCCAGCAGCACTGCACAGGAGTGCCCGTCATTCCTCACAAGGCCTCCTCCCCCAAATTCAAGGCTTTCCTGACTCTGTTCTCTTCTAATTCTCCTCCCGACCTTCCAATGGCCAGGCATCTTAAAACACCTCTGAAGGCCATACAGGCCCCACAGTCAGCACGCTCTCCCCTGTAACACTGCCACCAGCCAGCCCAGGTCTTGGAGTTTCTCTCAAGGAAAAAAAAACAGGAAAGACTCAGTCTAAACCTGACCACAGTCTTGCACCTCGAAAGGTACGCACGCTAATTTATTATTCAACATTACAGCTCACTTCTCAGCTGGAAAGCACCTGTGCTTAAGAGACCAGTAAGTGAAGGTCCCTACTTTTGCCTAAGGAAGTCACAGCCCAGAAGGAACACAGATGGATAAACTGAGCATCACCACGATACATGATGTGATAGGGGAAAAAGCACCACTGAGGGGAAGGCCAGGTAGGGCCCGAGCAGCCTGCTGAGAGAGACACTAGAGCCGTCTTCAGCCTCACACACACCCACTGCCACCACTGTAGTCCAGGCCTCCTGCAAGTCTCCTCACTGGTCTCCACGCTTCTCTTCCACCCATCCTACCTCCTGCATGAATCCGTTCTCCACACTGCAGCAGGGTGATCTGCCTAAAATTTGAGACAGGGCTCTCTCCTGCTCAGAGCCTTCCAACAGCACTGGGTCTGCATCACCCGTCCCATCGTCCCTGCCAATTTCTCTCCCTGCATCTCACCTCACTTTCCACTGCACCAGTGGCCCTTCAGCCACAGTGATCTTTCAGTTCCTTAAAAAGAGTGAGTCCTCTTCTGCTACATGGCCTCTGCACATACCATTCTTTTTACCTGGAATCTTCTTGCCCCACTCTCTGTACTAAAATCTTTGTTGACCTCTGGGTCTCAGCTGAAACATCATTTCCCCATTATTTATTTTGTTTGTTTGTTGTGAAAACTCCCATTATTCATTTAATTGTCTCTATTTTTGTCTACCCCATAAGATTGTATGATCAACAAGCACAGGAACCATGTCTGTTTTGTTCATTGTGTATTCACATAGCCTGGCCCACAGCAGACACTCAATAAATATTTGCTCAATGACGATGTAAAAGATTCTTTCCAGGCTTCCCTGGTGGCGCAGAGGTTGGGAGTCCACCTACCAATGCAGGAGACGTGGGTTCGTGGCGCGGTCTGGGAATATCCCACATGCCGCGGAGCGGCTAGGCCCGTGAGCCATGGCCGCTGAGCCTGCGCGTCCGGAGCCTGTGCTCCGCAACGGGAGAGGTCACAACAGTGAGAGGTCCCGTACCACAAAAAAAAAAAAAAAAAAAAAAGACTCTTTCCTTCTCTGAAGTCCCAAATATAAGCATCCCCTTGAATTCGTTTCCTGGCCCTCTCCACCACCCCCTATTTCCACCAACTCCATGCTGCTCACGCTTATCTGTACCTCCAGAACTGACCTCTCCTGCCAAGATCAAGTTCCACAATTACGATGGCCACAGGACAGCTCCACCTGGAGTCCCTCTCTGGCACCTGCAACTGGACATGTCTCAAGACACACTCAGTAACTATCCTCAAACAAACTCTCCTGTTTTTTCCATTTCTGTTAATGGTGATATTCTCCTAGAGGTCCAGTGACTGACTTCTCTCTTTCCTTCATCCACTGACAAGAACATCTGATTCCATCTCTAAAAATGCAGCTATATGTTCCTGTATACATGGTCAACTAGACTGGCGCATTAGTCTCAAGTCCTACCTCTAGTCTTAAAATAAAAATCACCCATCTACATGTATTTTAAAGTTCAATTCTGATGTCAATCAACAGTCCCATCAAAATCCTTCAATGTCTCCCTACTGTCCTCCAGATAATGTCCATATTCTTCTGCTTGGTATTCAAAGACCCTATTAATCTTGTCCACACTATTCTAACCAGGCAATCTAGCTTAGTGGTTAAGACCATAAACTCTGGAGCCAGACTGCCACGTTAAATGCACAGACACAGGGAAGGTGCACATCCCAGCTTCGCCACTTAACTTCCCTGGGCTACAGTTCCTCCATCCTTCCTCTAAACAATGGGGATAATGATAAGAGTAGTTACCTCCAAGGACTGTTATAACGATTAAATGAACTAGTATACGTAAAACACTTGGAATAGTGCCTGGCACTGATCAGTGCTACACATATTGTGTCTTATTTGTGTTTTGCAGCACCATCTCCAACTGTCAATAGCTTACATCCCAGTCTATCTGAACCAACTCCTTGTTTCTCTAATACTCCTCAAACTTCCCCTTCTGAGGTAAGAGCCCACTACACCAGATGATAAACTCTGGCTGATAAGCTGCCACTATTACACCCCTTCCTCTAACTCAAGGACATCTCCAGTCGAAAGCTTCTACCACAAAGCTCCTTTCTCTCCAACAGTGTCCTTATAGCTCATGCACTGAAATGCCCCAGAGGCTGCTCATCATAGGATTTCCAGCCCTATTCAGAGACTCCTAGTCTACAATTAACCAACCTCTTCTTCCCTCTACTTTCTCACTCCTCTCCCAAGTTTCAGATCAGAGACCATCTTACCACCATTCTCCATGCCGAGTGGCAAAACTGTTTTAGTTCTCTTATGCCCCTATTTCTGGGTAGAAGTTGAAACTCTCATGGCTGCTCTCCCTACAACAGTCCTATTTCATCAGGTAGTGTTCTCTCTGCATGAAAACACTTAAAATAATTAAAACTAATTCTGCGGCTTGACTATGAGCAGAATACGGACTTCTCTCTGAAGCAGTCTGGCCTCACTTACCCTCTACAGCCCCTGCCACACACAGGGACTGGTGAATACTAGAAAAGTGTTTATTGATAACTCACAAATCCCTAGAGATGGAAAAATGAGAATTATAACATTCCCAGAAAATTTCACTCACTCTTTAACCTTAGGAGAAACAATAAATATAAACTGCAATGTGCAATTTCCAAAGACCAATCCAATAACTTAGCATGTGGCTTTACCAACAAATGCAAATTCTACTCCTTTTTATAACTGAACTGATACTCCAAAAAAAAAAAATTTTTTTAACAAGAAGGAAGTCGTAACTACCAAGGACACAAAGATCTAGCAAAAACCATGACATCTAAACTAAAGAACTACCTTCAATTCACCTCAAGTCTCCCCAAAACGGTTTATCTAGTGTCTCTTAGCGTTTATCCCACAGCTAAGGTCACCAACCAAAAGATTACATGCCAGAAACCTACATTTACACATCTTTACAGAACCAAAAACCACCATATGTTCTCTATGTAACATTAGAAGTTATAATTACAATGATTGTAAAGGATTCTTTAAACACTTGTAGGAATTTATTCTATAACTTATAACATTTTATAAGAACTCTAAAAATTAAAGGAGAAATAAGTCACATAAAATCAGAGGTGCACTCTGAACTGATCGCTAATGAAACAGCTGCCCTAAAACATTCCTTCTCCTTAAGGATTAAAAGGGTTTCACATTGAAGACATCCCTACAAAAATACAAGGAAAATAGCAGAGGAGAAACTAAACTGAATGGCTGATCGCTGACTTCTAGTTTCAAAAAGAATCAAGTAGTCATACCCTAGGCAGTGCTAGTCAAAGTGTGGGCCTTAGACAGCAAACTGCTTGCACCTACTCCATGAAAAGTACAGAGATTGACAGTAAGCACTTAGAAACTTTGACGGCAATGTTACAGAACTTTTACATCTACTGAATCTAACAATAAAAAATTGTAAGTTATATATTGTAGGCTTTTAATTTCATTTTTCTTATAATTCATACTTTACATATGTTAGAAAAGAATCAGCCTGTGACAAAGGGAAAATGTTAAAAACTGGTCCTTCAGGGACATTTGCTTCCGGGAAGATTGAGTAGATGTACTTTTCCTTATTCCTCCCACTAACAACTAAAAATTCTGGACAGTGCATATGAAACAAACATAAGAAGACTCTTAAATGTGGAGAGAAGAAGGCAGACTGGCAAGACCTCAGGCCCTGAGGAACAACACAATGGTGACTACCCTGGGTTTTATTTTTGCCTCATATACCCCAAACTTGGAAGTGAAGAAGCTGGCCAACTGGAAATGCCAACAGGCACAGACCATAAAAAGCCCAACAAAAGCCTGCTCTCTCTAGCCAAAGGACCGAAAAAGGGACATCTTAGCAAGACAGAAAACGCTAAGGGAAAAAAATGACTCTACTCCAGACAAAAACCACAGAAAAAACTGTGGCCCACCCAGGCCAGCAAAGGTCAGGTAGGTAGCTTAAATTTCCATATACTCACCAGGCTGTAGCAAGGCACCCCAACCCCATCCACACTAGACTGGTGCTAAGGAGGCCAAGTAGGGAGCCCAGGCTTTCATCCATGTCAGCTGGTAACAAGGCACCCTTCCATATCATGTCCCCTGAGAATCCTGAACCTCTAACCCCATCTGACAGTAACAAAACACTTTACTTCTTGGGTCAAGGGAGGCCAAGTGGGGAGGCTGTACTTCTAATTCCTCCTAGCAATAACAAGGTAGCACCACATGCCACCCCTACCCCTGCTGGAGTGGTGTCAAAAAAAGGCCAGCTAAAACAAAGGCTTAAGTAAGATCCAGAATTTCACAGAATATGAAAATTCCCAGGTTTTAATTAAAAAAAAAAAAAAAAAAGACACTCACCATACCAAAAGCCAGGATGACCTCAAACTAAATGAAAAAGACACTGATACCAACACCAAAATGACAGAGATGTCAGAATTATCTGAGAATGATTACAATGCAGCTGTGACAGAAACGCTTCAACAAGAAATTTCAAAATAAATAACCTCAACAAAGAAATAGAAGATACAAATAAGAACGAAATGGAAATTTTAGAGCTGAAAAATACTGAAATAAAAAGCTAAGTTGATGAACTCAACAGCAGAATGGAAGGGACAAAGAAACTCGAAGATACAAAAACAGAAATTACTCAAACTGAACAACAGAAAGAAATAAACTAAAGAAGAACTGACAACCTTAGGAACCTGTGGGACCATAACAAAAGATCTAACATTTAAGTCATCAGAGTCTTGAAAAGAAAGAGAGTTTGCTGAAAAAGCACTTGCACTCAGGAAATAATGGTGAAAACTTCCCAAATTTGGAAAGAGACACAAACCTACAGGTTCAGGAAGCTGAGTGAATGCAAAGAGGATAAACCCAAAGAAATCCAAACCAACATTTATCACAATTAAATTTCTAAAAACTAAAAATAAAGAAAAAATCCTGAGGACAGTGATAGATAAAAGACACCTTAACTACAGAGGAAAAACTATTCAGACAGTGGATTTCTCATCAGAAACCAGGGAGGCCAGAGGTAAGTGGTACAACATTTTTCAAGTGCTGAAAGAAAAGATCAACACAGAATCCTATACCCAAAGAAAATATGCTTCAGGAATGAAGAGCGAATCAAGTCATCCCCAAATGAAGGAAAACAAAGAAAATCTGTGGCCAGCAGACATACCCTTAAGAATGGCTAAAAAACAGAAAAGAAATAAGAGAATGAATCCTGACACATCAAGAGAAAACACAGTAAGCAAAAATACAGATAAATAGGCTTTCCTTCTCCCCTTGAGTTTACTAATTTATGTTTGTGAAAGCAAAACTATAACACAGTGTCTAGTACACTTGTAAATGTTTGTAAAAGAAATAAATACAATTGTATTAAAATGTGGTCGGGTAGGGCTTCCCTGGTGGCGCAGTGGTTGAGAGTCCGCCTGCCGATGCAGGGGACACGGGTTTGTGCCCCGGTCCGGGAAGATCCCACATGCCGCAGAGCGGCTGGGCCCGTGAGCCATGGCCGCTGAGCCTGCGCGTCCAGAGCCTGTGCTCCGCAACGGGAGAGGCCACGACAGTGAGAGGCCCACGTACCACAAAGAAAAAAAAAAATGTGGGCAGGTAAAGGGATGTATAGGGAAGTAAGGTTTCTGCGCTTCATCTGAACAGGAAAAATTATGACACCACTAGACAATGATTAGCCAGGTATATATAATGTAATACCTAAATCAATCAGTAAAAATATTTTTAATTTAAAAAAACTATACAGGGCTTCCCTGGTGGCGCAGTGGTTGAGAGTCCGCCTGCCGATGCAGGGGACACGGGTTCGTGCCCCAGTCTGGGAAGATCCCACGTGCCGCAGAGCGGCTGGGCCCATGAGCCATAGCCACTGGGCCTGCGCGTCCGGAGCCTATGCTCTGTAACGGGAGAGGCTACAGCAGTGAGAGGCCCGGGTAACGCAAAAAAAAAAAAAAAAAAAAAAAAGGGATAATACACCATGACCAAGTGGGGTTTATTCCAGGAATGCAAGGCTGGCTCAATTAAAAATCAATCAAAATAATCCATCACATCAATAGGCTAAAGAAAAAAATTACATGAACATATAAAGATCAATGCGCAAAAAGCACTTAATGAAATTCAACACCCATTCATGCCAAAAACTTTCAGAGACAGAAACAGAAGGGAATGTCCTCAACTTGATGAAGACCATCTAGAAAAACCTTACAGTTAACACCATACTTAATAGTGTATAGGATAAGTACCTGACAACTAGCTTTTTTGATTGTACAATGTAAATGCCTGACATTAAGCTTTTGATTTCCCAGGCATCCAGTTCAAAGACAACCATCTTGAATAAACATATTGCCAGCTACACAGCTAGATAAAGAGCCATGCTGCCCCACCCATAAAGTTACTTTTTTTTTTTTCTTTAAGAAAGCTCTAGTCATTAGATAACTGACCACTTGACAGCTTGCTTTTCCCTTCCTGTGCCCTAATTCCTGCTCTTATGTCTTACATTCACCAATAAAGAGAAAATCCACAAAACCCTAGGCCCCTCACCATCAACCCCCAAAAAAAGCAGAAAGCCAGGTCTGCACTCTTTACCCACAAACTCGTTGTGTGGCCTCAGGCACGCCATGTACCCTCCTCCAGGACCTGTAAGTAATAAACCTTTTCTTTTCAAACTTCCCTTATGGTTGTTGCAGAGGTGTGTCTTACAATCACTGTAAGAGCACAAGGGCCAGTCCAGACACAAAACTGGCTCCAGAAGGGGAAATGTCTGTGCGGGGGCTCACCACAGGCCAAGGTGAGTGCCAGTCATTTCTAGCCAACAGCATCACTATGGATTGCCAGAGACTGACCCAAAACATAGTGAAAGACTGAATGCTTTCTCCCTAAGATCAGAAACAAGGCAAAAACGTCCTCTCTTATTATTCTTAAACATAGTACTAGAAGTTTTCGCCAGTGCAATAAGGCAAGAAGAGGAAGTAAACAGCATGCAGATTGAAAAGGAAGAAATAAAACTGCCCCTATGTTGACAAGACATGGTTGTCTACTTAGAAAGTCTCAAGGAATCTACAGAAAAACTCCTAGAACTAAAAAATGGGTTCCGCAAGACTGCAGGATACAAGATCAACAAAAGAAAGTTAATACTTCTACTAACAATAAACACATGGACACCAAAATTTAAAATACAACACCATTTTTTAACATCTTTATTGGAGTATAATTGCTTTACAATGTTGTTAGTTTCTGCTTTATAACAAAGTGAATCAGGTATACAGGTACATATATCTCCATATCCCCTCCCTCTTGTGTTCCCCTCCCACCCTCCCTAATCCACCCCTCTAGGTGGTCACAAGCACCGAGCTGATCTCCCTGTGCTATGCGGCTGCTTCCCACTAGCTATCTATTTTACATTTGGTAGTGTATATATGTCAATGCCACTCTCTCACTTCATCCCAGCTTCCTTCCCCCTCTCCGTGTCCTCAAGTCCATTCTCTAAGTCTGCATCTTTATTCCTGTCCTGCCCCTAGGTTCTTCAGAACCATTTTTTTTTTAGATTCCATATATATGTGTTAGCATATGGTATTTGTTTTTCTCTTTCTGACTTACTTCACTCTGTATGACAGACTCTAGGTCCATCCACCTCACTACAAATAACTCAATTTCATTTCTTTTTATGGCTGAGTAATATTCCATTGTATACATATGCCACATCTTTACCTATTCATCTGTCGATGGACACTTAGGCTGCTTCCATGTCCTGGCTATTGTAAATAGTACTGCAGTGAACATCGTGGTTCATGACTCCTTTTGAATTATGGTTTTCTCAGGGTATATGAACAGTAGTGGGATTGCTGGGTCATATGGGAGTTCTATTTTTAGTTTTTTAAGGAACCTCCATACTGTTCTCCATGGTGGCTGTCTCAATTTACAGTCCCACCAACAGTGCAAGAGGATTCCCTTTTCTCCACACCCACTCCAGCATTTGTTTGTAGATTTTTTGATGATGGCCATTCTGACCAGTGTGAGGCGATACCTCATTGTAGTTTTGATTTGCATTTCTCTAATGATTAGTGGTGTTGAGCATCCTTTCATGTGTTTCTTGGCAATCCGTATATCTTCTTTGGAGAAATGTCTATTTAGGTCTTCTGCCCATTTTTGGATTGGGCTGTTTGTTTTTTTGATACTGAGCTGCATGAGCTGCTTGTAAAATACAATACCATTTTCAATTGTTCAAAATACAAATACTTACATGTAAATCTAACAAAACCCCAACAAAATCTAACAAAACATAGACTTGTATGATAAAACTACACAATGCTAATGAAAGAAATCAAAGAAGATCTAAAGAAATGGAGAGACATACCATGTTCATAGATTGGAAGAAACAACATAGTAAGACATCAATTCTCCCCAAATTGATATACAGGTCTAATGCAATTCCTATCAAAATTCCAGTAGGATTTTTTTATAAACAAGATTATTCTACAATTTATATGGATAAGCAAAGGAAAGAACAGCTAATACAATTCTGAAAAAGAATGAAGTGGGAGGAATCATTCTACACCTACTTAAGACTTATTATATTGCACAGTAACCAAGACTGTACAATACTGGTGGAGGGACAGACACATAGATCAATGGAACAGAACAGAGAACCCAGAAATAAACGCATACAAGTATACCCAACCGATTTTTTTTTACATATATAAAAGCAATTCAATGGAGGAAACAATGTTGCCTTTTCAACCAATGGTGCTATAATAGCCAAAACTGGAAACAACAAATGTCCTTCAACAGGTAAATGGTTAAAAGAACCATAGAAGTACATCCATACTATGAAATACTACTCAGCAATAAAAAGGAAGCAACTACTGATACACCCAATATCTCGATGAGTCTCCAGAGAATTATGCTGGGGGGGGCATGGGGGGCAAAAGCCAATTCCAAAAGGTACTTACTATATGACTCCATGTATAAAACATTCTTGAAAGGACAAAATTATAGAAATGGAGAACACATTAGTGATTGTCAGGACTTAAGGAGTGGATGGAACTGGGAGGGAAGAGGGTATGGCTATAACAGAACAACATGCAGAAACCCTGTGCTGATGGAAATGTTCTGTGTCTTGACTATATCAATGACACTCTCATGGGTCTGATATTGCACTACAGTTTTACATGATACCACTGGGAGCAACTGGGTAAAGGGTACATGGGATCTTTCATAATTATTTCTTGTAACTTCATGTGGATCTACAATTATGCCACCAAAAAAAGTTTAATTTAAAAAAGCCCAGAGTTTGGGCTTTTTGAGCACTAGCTGTCCCTAACTCCTTGCTTGGTGCCCTGAAATAAATGCTGCACTTTCTTTCATCACACACACACAAAAAAAGGCCCAAAACTGGACCTTCACTCACTACTCTTAAGATTCATCACCCAAATGTTAACACTTCAGAATAGATGTACCTTCTTAACAACTCTTTATTAATTTTGGCTTTGTGGTGGACTGCAGACACATAGATATAAACGTAAAATATTATCCGTACCCTCAAACACCATAAACTCAAGTAGAGTGACAAACACAGGCATAAATCAACAGTGAAAGACTTCATAAAGGAGATGAGATTTGAACAAATCCTTGAACAAGAGGTAGCACTTCCACAAGTGGAAGCGGAGATGGGGATGTCTTGGGAAGAAGAAATCTTATGTAAAGACTCGGAGCTAAAGATAAACACAGTGCCTATGAAGAAAGGGGCGTGTGTGTTGTGAAATAACAAAAAGAAGGAATAAGCAGTGTGGGGGTAACAATGGAAGGTCCCCAAAAGCTGGAGCGAGGAATGCAAATGAGAGAAGACTTCCTTACCAACCCAGCCAACCAAAAGCAAGCAGCTCCCCACCACCACACAAACACAGTCTCTCCAGCACCCTTTACCTTTTCTTTCTAGCACTCATCACAAGTATAATTATTATGTACTTACCTGCATGTTTATCTAATGCTGTCCAACCCCGGTTATCTTGAGTATCTACCACTGGACTGGCACACAATAAGCGCCCAATAAATATTAACTGAGTCAATGAACGAACAGCAAGTATTCACTTCTAGTTCCCTTCTATGCAGTTGCCCCAGTCTTCTTTCCTGCATTATCTGTCACTCCGTGCTCCATGGTCCCTCTCTGACCCACTGCCTCTTTTAGCTAATCTCTCCTTTTTCCTAGCCCCTCCACCTCGGCCCAGCTCTTAACCCATCATAAAATAAAAACTCAGTATATTTTAAAATAGTGGTTCACATTTGCAATGTTGTAACCCTCTTCTGAATCTCAACCAATTAAGAACTGTATCCCAAGAATCTGTTACTGAAAACAAAGTACTACAGTTGTAAGTTGTTACAACTTCTGTAAGTTGTTACAGAAGCATATTACATAAACAGACAAATACCAGCAGAAATAGCTATTCCTGTCAGGGCCTTACTTTCCTGAATATGAGAGCCTTTTCCCAGTATTAGATGATCCTATCTGGTCTATGGAAAGCTGCCCACTGAAGACAGCCAGGACAGTACTCCTCAAGGCTACCCAAGTTACACAAAACAAGGAAAACAGAGAAACTGTCACAGACCAAAGACTAAGGAGACATGATGACTAAATGCAATGTGGTGCAATGTGGTACCCTGGACAGGATTCTGGAACAGAAAGAGGATATTAATGGGAAAATTGGTGAAATCCTAATAAAGTCCGGAATTTAGTTTCCTAAAAATAATATACATACACATATACATATGTATGTGGCACTAAGATATGACTAAGATTCAAATGTATAAATATTATTTTATATTATTAAAAAAAGAAAGAGATAGGGCATGCAAGGGAACCAGGAAATGAAACTCAGGCCAGGGTAGCTGGGGCTTAGAGCTGAAAAGCTACACACAGACCTACCTTCATTTTGATTCTGGTCCTATGCTCTTACCCGCTGCCCTGAATATTACCTTGCCTGAATTGCTTGGGATTAACTAGTTTTGACTTCTGAACAGGCTCATTAATACACTCAAGAAGCATTTATTGAGTGCCTACTGCTTACCAGGCACTGTGCAGTCTTTGAAGATACATGGCTGGAAAAGGAAGACACAATCTCTGCTCTCATAAAGCTGACACTCTACTACAGAAGCCAGGCATTTAACAAGTATTTGTGTAAATGATGAGTGTTCCCAAGGCATTCAAAGTTGGCTTAAGAGCCCTACCAAACAATCCATCAGGACATTTGTTAAACCCAGTTATCACTGGTGTTCTGAATAAGGCCTTCAGTATGAAAACAAATCACTTGAGATCTGAGATCTATCACCTGTGACCTGTTGAATCACTTTAACAGATACTCATTCAGTTGACGTGGCTTGGGACCTGAGATTCTGCACTTCTTCCAAACTCCCAGGTGACAGAGATGCTGCTGCTAGTTCACGAACCACACTTTGCATTAGCAAAGCACTGAAGGTACCAAGGAAACATCCCTTAAACTATCACGTAAAATGCAAGCTCCATGAAGCCAAGAGACATTTTGCCTCTCCTATTCACCATACTATACCCAGGACTTAAAACTATGCCTCATAGACATATGGCACTCAACAAATATTTACTGAATAAGCCAATGGATATATGGTCTACACACGTGCTGTTCAATAGTAACCACCGGTCACATTTGGCTACTGAACACTTGTAATGTGGCTAGTGAATTTTCAAAACTTTAATTTTAATTAATTTAAATAGCCACATGTGGTTAGTGGCTACCACAATGGACAACCCAAGTCCAGACACAGACGTAATGTAAAAAGCACTGGATTAGTAAGACCTAGGTGTGAATCCCAACTCTGCTGCTTAGCTTGCGCCCTGTAAAGTTACAACTTCTTAGGGCCTCAACTTCATCTGTGAAATGAGGACAAAATACCCACCCATCCCACCCCACCCTCTCAGAGTTCTTGACAAGAATTATTATAGATCAATGTGTTGATATTAAGCACAAGGTATGATCTCTGCCCTCCAGAAACAGTTCACAATCACAAAGACTACTCTGACCATTGCCCACACTTGCCAGAAAATGCCAAGCCCGTCTGGTTAGCTTAGCGGCTCTGTGAATGAGGCCAAGGTCACAAGTTCGGAGGAGGGGGCCTTCACTTAGCAAGGTTGACCAGGTAAGAGAGGCAATGACACTGCAAATCATCACAATTCCTGGCAAATCTTTAAATGGGCATTGCACTGATTATGGGTGAGTAAATGACATTTCATTCATTCATTCTTCCAGGAAGCTGTACTACATTACCTAACGCCCGCTACTTCCCAACCACAGACGTCTGCTAATTCACGGCCGGGTCCTCTTCGCGGGTAGTGGGCCGGAAGCCCCCAACCCGGGCCGCCCGCGTATCCTCCCCTCCCGCGTCGCGCCGGCCGGGCGGGGATCAGCCTGGCACCGCGGCTCCAAGTACCACACCGCCGGACCGAACCCAGGAGCCATATTTAGCTGTATTTTGGTCAATCAAACAAACTTCCGTCTTCTAAAGAAAAACGGTTCTAACTCAATGTCAAACTAGGACGGAAACTCGCTTCTCGCCGCAGCGGCCAACCAGAGACGCCGCGTGTCCAGCAGCCTCCGGGTCCCCGACCCGGACCCCGCGCCCAGCGTGCCCGCGCCCCGGCCGCGCCGGCCACAAAGGGACAGGAGACGCGGACGCGGCCGGGCCTCCTCCTCCTCCTCCTCCCCCGGCTCCGCGTCAGCGGCTGCGGCTCCGGGACGGCCCGGGCGCGGGCGGACACTCACCTCGGTCCGCACGCGGCGGCGGCGGCGGCGGCGGCAGGCGCTCCTCGGGGCCGGCCCGGGCGGTCGCGGCGCGGTCCCGCGGGCCGCAGCGCGGGCGCTACTCTCGGGCCGCCGTCCGCCGCGCCGCCTCCTCGACCACTGCCGGCGGCTCCCCCGGCGGGCGGGCGGGCCCGACGCGGGCCCCGCCTCCGCCGCGCCTGCCCCCTCCTCCGCGCGGGGCCTCGCGGGCTCGGCGCGCTACTCCGGGCCACCCCGCATGCTGCTGCCGCCGCAGCTGCCGCTCGCTTGGGACCGCCTCAGCGCGGCGGTCCGGGGCCGCAGGGCCGCCCACGCAGGCCGCTTGGGCGCGGTCCTCCCCGCTCGCGGCGTGCTGGCGGCGGCGGCGGCCCGTGCGGCTGCGCGGGGGAGGCGGGGGCGCCGCGCGCTCACCCGGATGCGGCGCCCCCGCCCCTGCGGCGAGCCCACCTCGGGGCCGCGGCGCTTCCCTCGGGGCTGTGAAGGTTCCGGCTTCTCGGCGCCTCTACCTCTGCCTGTCCCACCCGCGGGGAGGCGCGGAACCCGGGCGCCGGAGCAAGGGCCTCCGGGCGGCGCTGCCGGTCCTGTCCCGGGCGGGAGCCTGGGTCTGCGACGGGCTCGGCCGTGAGGTCCGGCCCGGGTGGTCTCCACCTGAACCTGTGCACGGACAAAGGGGCTGCCGC
The DNA here is from genome assembly GCF_963924675.1 of Phocoena phocoena. Taxonomy (NCBI): domain Eukaryota; kingdom Metazoa; phylum Chordata; class Mammalia; order Artiodactyla; family Phocoenidae; genus Phocoena; species Phocoena phocoena. The sequence continues at coordinate 40,286,024 of NC_089231.1, forward strand.
CGCAAGTGAAGTACAGCTTGGGCCGATTCACGTCGAGCAGGTCGCGGGGTGGGAGGAAAGGACGGTGCCCTCACCGCGCCGACGAGATCTTCGGATCGATCCCGGGGCGAGGCCAGGTTGTTCCAGACCCGCGAGCGGCCGACGAAGACTCGGAACTGGAGGACGGTCAGCGGCCCCTTGGTCTGGCCGGGCTGAGCGCTGCGTCCGGCTACAGGGATGCAGGAGGTCCAGGACCCAGGGTGGGCGGCGAGAGGGGAGGCCACCGACCGGCAAAGCCGGAAGAGGCAGCCAGGCCTTGGGGGACAAAAACAACCCCGGCCGCCACAGGATGGGGGCTGGTTAGGGCAGTGTCTCCCTTGTAGTTCTGAGAGGGGCCCTTCCACTGTGCCCCCTTGGGAAACACTCTTCCTTGGCACTAATTCCAGTACCTAGCCGTACCTTAACCTGAAGAGAAGACGCAGCCTGGTCCTCTGTCACTCACTAGGCATGACCAACTGTTCTTTTAATAAATTTTCTACTTGAATCATTCAGAGGTTTTTGTGTCTTGCTTGCCAGCGATGAAACTAATGTTTATAATATTTAAATGGTCCCATTTTTATATTTTAAATAAAGGTATGTTCGCAGAAAGAACCAAAAGGCTGGAAGCAAATAATGTTACTGAAGATTATCTGTGGAATTTTACTATCCTATTTTGTGCTTATCTACATTTTCCAAGTATTCTAAAATAAAAGTTAAAAGTTGCTTTTTAAAAGTACTTACATAATATTTTGAAACAAAGTGAATCATGATTGGCCTGTTAATGTACCACAAGGGAACTTCACTTTGAAGTTTTTATCTTTTTAAAAAAATAACCTGTGTTAAGGAAAAGAAAAAGATTTTTTTGTTTCTTGGGGAAAAAAAGGTTTGCAAATCGTATATCTGATAAAGGACTTGTATTCAGAATATATAAAGAACTCTTATAACTTAATAAGACTAATAATTGAATTTTAAATGGACAAAAGAAGGAAATAGGCATTTTACCAAAGAAAATATTTACATGGTCAACAGTAGCATGAAAAGATGTTCAACATCATTAGCGACTAGGGAAATGAAAATCAGAACCACAATGAGAAGGCTCTTCGCACCCACTACAATGGCTGTAATAAAAACGACTGATGATAGCAAGTGTTGCTGAGGAGATTAGAGAGATTAGAACCCTAACCTACATTTCTGATGGATATGTGAAATGGTACGGCCACTTTGGAAGTTTGTTAAAAAGGTACTTAAAAAGTTATACATAAGAGTACCATATGACCCCATGATTCCACTCCTAGGTATATACCCCCCAAAACTGAAAACATGTTCATATAGCAAGTTGTATCTAAATATTTATAGGAGCATTATTCATAATACTTGAAAAGTAGAAACAATCCAGATGTCCAGCAACTGGTGAATGGATAAACAAAATGTGGTATGTCCATACAGTGAATGCTATTCGGCAATAAAACAGAATGAAAGATACATAGAAGATATGTGGAAGATACAACATAGAGGAACCTCAAAAACATTAAACCTAGTGAAAATAGCCAGATGGGTGGTGATCATGGGTTAGGTCAGGCAGTAGGCATATGTCAGCATGGTGAGGGCAGTCCTGGGTGTGGTAAATGTGGATCATAAGCAGTCAGGAGGGTGCCTTGCTTTGGATCTGGTGATAAGAGCAGTACGTTTTAGGCATTTGTAAGGGGCATGGGCAGGTAATGGTGACTAATTGTTGTATTACTGCACTGGATGTCTATATCCAAAAGCCCCAAATCCTGGGAGCTTAAAATTGCACATAGCTTCTGGCCCACAAGCCATGCCATTTGAGGAAGGGGGATGGGGGTGGGGGTGGGTGGGTGGGCGGTCCATCCCAGGCTGAAGAAGAATCCAGAACAGCACATGGTTCCTCCTTGGCAGAGACAGAAGGACATGTGGCATATTGTACATGGTCTCGTAACACTTCCTCACCAAGTGTCACTTTTATGCATGCATTTCATTGGCCAAATCAAACGACCTGCCATATCTAACTTTCAAAGAAGCAGGGAAATGCAATAAATCCCAGCATTGTCCCCAGAAGGCAGAGAGCTGCAAAAATTTGGTTTATAACATTAATGACTATCACAAGTATCAAAATTGAAAGATAACTTTTTTAACTTTTTATTTTGAAATAATTATAAATTCATAGGAAGTTGTAAAAACTGTACAGAAAAGTCCTTTGTACCCTTCACCCATTTCCCCCCAATGGTTACATCTTACAACTGTAACTTATAAAAAAGCTATAAACTTGTAACTATAGTACAATATCAAAACCAGGAAATTGGCATTGGTACAATATGTGTGTATAGTTCTGTGCCACTTCATCACATGTGCAGTTTCCCATAACTATCACCAGCATCAAGATACAGAACTATTCCATTACCACAAAGATCTCCCTCATGAACTTCCTTCATAGTCACACCTACCCCTCCCCCATCCCCACTATCTCTAACCCCTGGCAACCACTATCTGTTTTCCATCTCTATAGTTTTGTTATTCAAGGATGTTATATAATGGAAGCATACAGTATACGACCTTTTGAGACTGGCTTTTTTTTTAACCTGGCATAATACACTTCCATATGGTTGGGTTGTTTTGTTTGTTTTGTTTTTGCTAGTCACCTGTCAACTGGGCCAGGATGAAAGTGCTGGCTCCCCACTTGGTCTTCTCTGACATCACCCCAGCAGGGGTTAGAGGGGTCATGAGTGATGCCTTCTAACAAAAGGGTGAAGGTGGGAGTCCCTCTTTTCAGCCTTTGCTGACTGGGACAGGGATGAGGTCACATTTTTTGTTCTGCAGGGTTTGGCTAGAATAGGGCAGATACTGGTCTAAAAGTTGTCTATGTTGCCCCTTTCCCAGTCCTTTAGCTAGTGAGAGCAGGCATTTCTTAGGGTTTTTAACAAATTTGTTCCTGTGGTGTTTCTAGTTTGCCAGCTTCTCTAGCCTAAGATATATGAGGCAAGACAAACAAACAAACCAAACACACAAACTAAAAAACAACACGGAGAACTCATTGTCCTGTCATTCCTCAGATCCCAAGTTCCTTAGTTGTCTTCTTCTCTCTGCCTTTCACAGTTTTCTCTTGTTTGTTTCATATACAATGTCCAGGGCCTTTAACTGTTCTTAGTGGGAAATGTACTCCATCCACACTATTCCATCTTGGGCAGGAACAAGAAGTTGAGAATAAAGTTTTAAAACATAACTTACAGCAGATTGCAGATTATTCCTATAAAAAAAGTCACTCCCAGTTTTTTGCATTCCAATAGGCTTTTATGAGTCAGAGAGGAAAGGGAAGATTTATTGCTGGTTTATTGGGAATTCCACACATATACTCTGGAGACTTATATGGGCTATAATATCACACAGGAAAATAATAGGTGAAATCCTGGGAACTGCTAGATCAGAGACTCAATGCAGTCCGAGGTCAGCAAGCATGGAGGAGTGGAAAAGTTGAGACAGCTGGTGAGAAGAACAAGCCTGAGATTCTGCAGGTGGAGAAGGCTCAGCGTATGCCACTTGGGCACATGGCCAATGCAGGTGAAGAAGGCAGTGACAGAAATGAACCTAAGAAACTGAAAATAATACAGTCAGACCAGACACCAGTATGAATTTTTTTTAAGGTTAAGGAGAGCAGGAGTCAGAATAGCAGCTAAAACCTAAGTCAGGTACAAAAATCATCAAGGGCAATGGAAGCAAGTCTTAGTGGGCAGTAGATTTGGGTGGGCAGTCGTCACTTCAAAGGAAATCGAATGGAATGAAGCTGAAATGAAGAGAAATGGAAGAGATGTTGGGTTCTCAGTTCAAGCGAGGTATTGTGGAGTAAGACAACCAGAGGGGTTTTTTGTTTGTTTTGTTTGTTTGGCCATACCCTGCAGCATGTGGGTTCTTAGTTCCCTGACCAGGGATGGAACCCATGCTCCCTGCACTGGAAGGCAGAGTCTTAACCACTGGACCACTGGGGAAGTCCCAACCTGAGTTTTAACACATGTGAATTCATGTTATCATCAGATGGCATTTAGGAAGACTCAGTGAAAAAAACTTGGTAAGTAGCACAGGGTGGAGGAGAAGACTGCAGGTCTTTTCCAGCTAAAAGTGGTTTTGAGAGATTTATAAAATACCTTTTTGTGGCCCCTTCTTTCCCCTAGTCATAGCTTCCCAGTCCCCCAGGGTACAAGTCTATGTGAAAAATTATTTACACATTTCTAGCAAAGGAGTGAGGCACCGCTTTTATAGCTTTAGGCCCAAAGGAAGATGTGGTAACAGAAGCTATGTGACTAAGAGCAATACCCTCACATATGCCACACCACCTGGCTAAGTGACCCTTGAGACAGTTTCTGCTAGCTCTGAGGATTCTGAATACAGTCTGTCTTACACTGCCCTGCCATGTTGGCCTTCCTGAAACACCAAGTTCATGAAGTCATTCTGTCCACACACACACTACTCAAGCCATCCAAGCTCTTCACAATCTTGTCCCATTCTCATCAGTCCCAGCCCTCTTGCCCACAGCTCCCCCATAAGAATTCTCTGCTCCAGTCATACCACACCCACTTCAGTGTTCCCTCTCTCCAGATTTATTATGCTGCTCATTTCCTCCTTGCCTACTTTCCTCCACCTACCTTAATCCCTATGGATTCTCTCACAGTGCGATTTTCTTTACCATCTATCACCTCTTCAGTTGGGTTGATCTCTCTCTCTCTCCTTTTTTTTTCTTGAATTCCTATAGTTTCATCATCCGGGGCATTTTTTTTCCCCCACACAAATTAGCTGCCTCATGATATCATAGCTGTAATGTTTTATGTGTTTATGGCTTATAACACCTCCTAGATGGTCTGCACTGTACTTTGCACATTTTAAGTATAATAGTAACACATACGTATATAAAATACATACATATGAGAAAACATTCAAATAGGATAGGAAGACATGAAACAAAGGCTTAGATTTTTTCCACCAAATAGCATCCCCAAAGGTAACTACCTTTAACTAATTCTTTTTGGTGGTTGCCACCCCACCTCTCCGATGGATATCTCCCCTAATTCTAAATAGTATAGTTCCAATTCTTGATTTATCAACTTTAGACAGTGTGTGTCAATTTTTGTGACCATACAAACAATCCCCAAGTCATTGTTTACAACAAACACTTACTGCAAGCTCACAAATCATTGGCTGCCACCATGCTGGACTTGGTTTGGCTTGACTCTCTATGTCTTTTTATCTTGGGTCTTGGGCTAAAGGAGCGTCTATTATTATTTGGGATATGCTTTTCCCACGGCAGAGGGCCACAGCTGAAGAGAAGTAACTGAGGGCTTCCCTGGTGCCGCAGTGGTTGAGAGTCCGCCTGCTGATGCAGGGGACGCGGGTTCGTGCCCTGGTCCGGGAAGATCCCATGTGCCGCGGAGCGGCTAGGCCCATGAGCCATGGTTGCTGAGCCTGCATGTTTGGAGCCTGAGCTCCGCAACAGGAGAGGCCACAAGAGTGAGAGGCCCGTGTACCGCAAAAAAAAAAAAAAAAAGAAGAAGAAGTAACTGAAACACATGATACTTCTGAAAACCTCTGTTCAGAGCTAACCAGTGTCACTTCCACCCACGTTTCATTGTTCAAAATAATTCATATTGCCAAGCCCAGAGTTGATGGGGATAGGCATGAAACTATCTATGCCCTATCAGGAAGTATGGCAAAAATCATATGACAGAGAGAGTGGATGTATTATCTACTACATAGAAGGAGCAAAAAGTTGGGAACAATAACATCTACCACACACAAGTTTTTTATTGATTTCCACATATCAAACGATAGGCATTGGGCTCATTAACACCACCTGTGTCTCCCTCCTTTCAATATTTTGTTAGTTGTATTATAAGTACTTTTTCTACTGGCTTACTTTATAACCTTAAATTATAAAAAGAAAGTACTTTCTTGGCTACTCAACTTTAGGCAGTATCTCTCAAGTCTTCATTATAAAAAATGAGGATATGTATACCCTGAAACTTTTACATCCTCTCTTCCCTTTCCATCTCGTAACTTATACATTATAAAGGTTTATATCATTTCCTTCTGTTTTGAAACTACAGTTAGGTTTTCTATGCTTTGTGTATAAGTTGATTCAAAAAAGTGAAATCCAATAAAGGGTGCTTGAAATACTAAAATTGTGTACGTATTATTTTCTGCAGAATCAAGAAACGTAGGTAGACTTGTGGAGAAGGAAATGTACTTAGGCTTTTCCTAAATATGTATAGATTCAAATATAATATTTTAAAAACCAAGATAGAATGTTTTATCCTTCATTACACTCCATAAGCTATTCAGAATTATGTTACATTTAATTTGTTTTATATAGTCTGTGATTTTGCTATTGAGCTTTTTATTTTTCAGAGAGTTTCTGTTTGCCTTACTTTTTTCTTATTGACAGAAGAAACAATCACCTTCACTCTATCACTAAGTTCATATAACTTTTAAAATAATACTTATTTGTTGAGGTGAATTCATTTTCCTATCAAATACATTCGTCTGCAAGTCTTCTAACTATGTGTTTCACTTTGGACCAATTGCCTTTATACCTGCTGCCCAACGAACAGCCTAGGGATTCTTTTTATTGCTATTCTGAGTTGTGGTCATTAATTTTTGGATTTTATATTTTCATCTTTTTTATTTCAATTTTCATTTTCTTAAAGCATATATATACTCAAGTGATTTTTTTTCCATAAAGGGAGGTAAATGTTGAATTCTTTCAGTGTGATTTGCAGACTGGTAAATTGGCTAGATATAGAATTCTATGTTCCAAAAAATTTTCTGTTAGTATTTTGAAGGCATTGTTCTATGGTAGTCCAGCCTAAGGGTAGAAAATCTGAAAGCCAATATGATTCTCATCCTTTTCCCAATGAGTTGTTTTTGCTCTCAAGAACATTGCCTAATCCAAACATTGCCTAATCCAAGGTCACAAAGACTTGCTCCTGTTTTCTGTTTATTCTATTTAGAGTTTTCTCTTTAACTTAGTATAGTGAAATTTCAAAAGGATATGTAAGTTCACAATGAGTGCTGTTCAAAAAGCAGTCAACTATTTAACCAACCAGGATATTTTTGATATCCTGTTACATGATCAACAGTGTTGAAGACATGTGGGGTACATACAAGAGGAACACAGTTATTTCTCAGAGAGCTTCAATCTATAGGAGGACATTCATGGTCAGGCTGAAGAATAAATCTTAAATGGCTCTTATGTAATGGAATCTATTTTTTATTTATTTATTTATTTTTGGCTGTGTTGGGTCCTCGCTGCTGCACGCGGGCTTTCTCTCTAGTTGCAACCAGCGGGGGCTACTCTTCGTTGTGGTACACAGGCTTCTCATTGTGGTGAGTTCTCTTGTTGCAGAGCACGGGCTCTAGGCATACGGGCTTCAGTAGTTGTGGCTCGCAGGCTCTAGAGCACAGGCTCAGTAGTTGTGGTGCATCGGCTTTGTTGCTCCGCGGCATGTGGGACCTTCCTGGCCCAGGGCTCGAACCCAGGTCCCTTGCACTGACAGGAGGATTCTTAACCACTGTGCCACCAGGGAAGCCCTGTAATGAATTCTTAGTAAGCCAGATTGCATTCAATCATTTATTTTGTGTCTGATGAGACTGTGTAAGGTAAAAGCTATTTATTTTTTCACCTCTGGTAAAAAAAAATTAAATTCTGTGACTTTGTGAGGAGGAAACAAAGTCAGCCTTTCCTTTGCTCTATTGCCTCTTTTTGCTGAAAATTACTTTCTTCCAGCCTAAAGTTACCTTTGTACTAATCATTGTCCATTACTGTCATTTAAAAATAATTTTTGAATAAATATTTTAAATTATTTATTTAGTAAATGATTACAGAAGTTGAAATTCTTTCTTTTCATTCTCTCTTTTTGGCTTCTCCTGCAACTTGGTCACATTTACAATGAGCTTCTTGCTGGCTTGGTTTGTCTTCTTGAGACTACTGTTATACTTTCTTTTAGGATCATAGAACTCACATCCCCTAACCTAGGTATCTATACCAGCAAAGAAAATAAAACCATGACCACTTTTGTCCTTTTCCTGTAGGTATACTCCTAGATCATTTAGACCATGAAGGCCAGATTCCTGCCATCACAGTGAGTAATGACATGATCTCCTTTTAAAGTTGATGAGAATAAATGAAATATGATTGGAAAAAAAGGCCCAAGATGGTTTCACCAAAAAGTAAAGTGAGAATACTACCTCCAAATGTCTTTATAATCTGTGTCACCAATTAAAAAACAAAAGACAATCAAGGAATATTTTAAAGAAATTGGTATTTAAAAGCATGGAAAAAGAGCTCACCTCTTTTATACTAAAATCTTGAGATACCTTAAATTCATGTTTCTCAATCTTTAGTGTGATTCAGAATCCTCTAGAGATGCTTGTTAAAAATAGGATCCCACCTATTTTTAGGGTCCCAGGGTGGGACCCTATTCTCTGGGTCCCAGCCTGGGAGTATCTTGGAGCAGATAGAGCAGGCTCTATCCACTCCCAGCCCCAGACATCTTCCAGGAAATTTTTTGAGAATTTTTTGGTTAGAGCTCTATCTGGCAGTTTAAAACCTGAGGATCTGTGTTGCAAAAGAACAGCTGAACGCTATTGCCAAACAGCTGCCACCCAGCCCACACCCTCAAAATGTGTTGTATGTTCTGAAGGCTTTGCAATGTTTATCTCTCTTTGCATATCTGTTAGTAACTCAAGACAACTAACTGTTGTTGTCTGTTAGATAAGATAGGACATTAATAGTTTCCTCTGGGAGTTTTCTCAACCTCCCTTTCAGACAAATTGTTAGAAGACAAATCTTAAAGCAGAGGAAATTGAAGTCCTAACAATGGACATGTGTGTACACATACAGCCTAACACACACATAAATCACACTCTTACGTATACACATATGTGCCACAGACTTTATACTTTAGAGATGAAGGTTCATAATGAGACAGGAGTTTCAGAACTTCCTTCTAATATGTAGCTAATCAGAAAATCTTGTAGACATGAGAAAATGAAATAATTTGAAAGACAACTGGAAAATGAGATAACATATTAGGATTTCAGGATACAGAGAAACTGTATGGTCATTAAATCCCAAACTTTCTGTGATGGTTTAATGTCCTCCCTAACACACTTAGGAGTCATCACCTCAGATTTGAATTTCTCAAAGTATGGAGAATTCAATGACTCCAGAGGTCACTCATTCTACTTTTCTTATAGGTCCCTTAGAAATTTCTTCCTTACATTGACAGGAAATCTGTGTCCTTTAGTTTCACTTCAACATCTATTTCGTCTGACATTGATACAGTTATACCACCTATTTTTGTGTTCTGGGTATTTTTTCTATCCTTTCATTTTTAACTTTCTGTGCCTTATGTTTAGGTATGTCTTTTGAAAATGGCATATAACTAGATTTTAAAAGTCTCTGCAGTAAACATTGTCTTCAAGACCGAGTTTATTCTATTTAGAATTATATTTGAATCTATTCCTACTTTTATTTTATAATTTCCTATTTTTCTGGTTTTGTTTCTGGTGTCCTTTTTTGTCTTTTAAAAAAATTCATTCTGCTTTTCTCCTTTCACTTTATTTTTACCCATCTAGTAATTTGGAGATTGTATATAATATTTCTATTTCTTCTAGAAAGTCTAACAATGTTTAGATTCACTAACTATGTTTTGATACTTTCACTGATGTATCTCTCTTTGAGAAAACTCTAGTCAAATGCTTTACCCAATTAAAAAAATGGGTTATTTCCCTTTTTATTATTTATTATAAGAGATTTTTATATACTCTAGATACAAGTCCCATATAAGCTATATGACTTATAAATATTTTCTTCCATTCTGTGGGTTGTCTTCTCACTTTCAGAATGGTGTCCATTGAAGCACATTTTTTAAAAAAGTTTTGCTGAAGTCCAATTTATCTGCTTTTTCTGTTGTCACATGTGCTTTACACATCATATCTAAGAAAACATTGCCTAATCCAAGGTCACAAAGACTTGCTCCTGTTTTCTTCTAAGAATTTTATATTTTCAACTTTTACATTTAGGTCTTAAATTCATGAGTTAATTTTTTAATATGGCATAAGAGTCCAACTTCGTTCTTTTGCCTTTGGATATCCAATTATCCCAGACCCATTTTCTGAAGAGATTATTCTTTCTCCTATTGGATTGTCTTGGTGCCTGTTATGAATTAAATATTTATGTCTCCCCCAAATTCATATGTTGAAATCCTAACCTCCAATGTGATGATCAAGGGATGTCTTTCCAGTTATTTAGGTCTTCTTTAATTTCTTTTAGTAATATTTTGTAGTTCTTAGTGTCCAAGTCTTCTTTTGTTAAATTTATTTCTAAGTATTTTATTCTTTTTATTGCTATTGTAAATGTACTTTTTTCTTAATTTTATTTATGATTATTTATTGCTTATTTACAGAAATAGAGTTTTTGCATGGCGAAACTGTATCCTGAAATTTTGATGAATGTATTTATTAGTTTTAATATTTGTGTGTGTGTGTGTGTGTGTGTGAATGTCTCAGGATTTTCTATATGTAAGGTTATGTCATCTGTGAATAGAGAGAGTTTTACTTCTTCCTTTCCAATGTGGATGCCTTTTATTTCTTTTTCTTACTTAACTGCCCTGGCTAGAACCTCCAGTATAATGCTGAATAGCAGTGACTTGTTCCTGATTTGGGGGGAAAACATCGTGTTTCACCATTGAAGATGTTGTTAGCTATGTAGTTTTCATAGATGGCCTTTAATAAATTGAAGACTTTCTCTTTTATCTCTAGTTTATTTGGTGGTTTCTCATGAAATGCTGTTAGATTTTGTCAAAAGCTTATCTACATCTATTGAGATGATTGTGTGTTTTTTGTCCTTTATTCTATTAATACAGTGTTTTACGTTGATTGTTTTTCATATCTTAAGCCAAACTTGCAACCCTACGAAAGATCCCCGTTGATCATGGTGTACAATTCTTTTTATATGCTGCTGAATTCAGTTTGCTAGTATTTTGATGAGGATATTTGAGTCTATATTCACAAGGGATTTTGGTCTGTAGTTTTCTTGTGATATCTTTGCTTTATGTTAGTATCAAGGTAATACTGTCCTTGTAGAATGAGTTGAGATGTGTACCATCTCTTCTAATTTTTGGAAGAGTTTGTTAAGAATTGGTGTTAATTCTTCCTTAAAAGTTGGTAGAATTCACTAGCGAAGTCATGTGAGACTCGGTTTTTCTTTGTGGAAAGTTTTTGTTTGGTTGGTTTTCTTTTTTGTTTTTGTTTTACTGATAATTCCATCTCTTTACTTCTTATAGTTCTATTCAGATTTTCTTTTAGAATCAGTTTTGGTAGTTTGTGTCTTTCTAGTAATTTTTTCATTTTATTTAGTTTATCTACTTTGTTTCCTTTAATTGTTTGTTTTTTTAATTTTATTGTTTTACTGAATGCCTGGACTTAAGTGATGGAACATACAACATTATATTCCCTTATAAGCCTGTTTTATTTCTGAAAGGTTATAAGTGATATCTCCACTTCCATTCCTGATTTTAGCAATCTGAATCTTCTCTTTTCTCCTTGTTAGTCTAGCTCAAGTTTTGTCAATTTTTTGACATTTCATATCAATAAAACTTTTGGTTTTGTTGATTTTCTCTTTTGTTTTTCTATTAATTTATTTTCTCTTTAGTCTCTATGATTTTGTTCCTTCTGCTTGTTTTGGGTTAAGTTTGCTCTTCTTTTTCTAATTTCTTAAGGTAGAAGATTAGGCTCTTGATACGGGATTTTTTCTTTTTTCTTTTCTTTTTTTAAATATAGGCATTTGCAGGTATAAATTTCCCTCTACCCCTGCTTGTGTTTCATTTTCATTCATCTCAAAGTGTTTTCTAATTTCTCTTGTGATTTCTTCTTTGACCCTTTGGTTATTTAGGAGTATATTTTTAAAATTTTAACCTATTTGTAAGTATCCTACATTTCTTCTGTTACTGATTTCTAATTTCATTCCACTGTGTTCGGTTAATATATTTTGTGTGATTTCAATATTGATTTCTATTATTGGGGCTATATCCACTTTTTTATTGATCTTTTGCCTTGTTCTTGAAACTTTATTATATTTTTCATTTCTAGAACTTCTTTTTGGTCTTTTAAAATTATGCTTGGTTATTTTTAATTACTCTTTTTCTCTAGTCATATTTCACGCCTCTTTTTTATTTCTATGTACAAATTAAGCAAATTTAATTTATATTTAGTATCTGATCATTCCAATTAATACAAGCTTTTATAGATTGAGTCTGCTGTCTGCTAACTCTCACTCAGGTTGCCTTGTTTTCCTGAATATTCTGTAATACTTGATGGTGAGCTCCTGTTCTTTGGAACTTTGTGGAAATTCTTTAAGGTCTGACTTTAAGCTATATTCTCTCATAAAAGATTTGGCTTGCGTCTTTAGGGACCTGAGATTACTTTAGCTTTTTAGACTGAGGTTTTTTAGAACCTTGTAGATAGTTGAATACAAGCCAAAACTCATATGAGGCCTGCTGAGGATTACACCTTACCAGGACAGACTTTTCTCCCTCTACCCAATGCCAAAGTCAAGATGAATTTCCTTGTTGTCTTTTTCATTAGGGTGAATTTCTTTGTAATTTATCATTACATCAATGCTATGTTCCTTGGGGTTCTCAACTTTATGCAGGATATCCTTTTAGATTCTACACTTGGGCAGGCCGTGGATTTTAGCTTCTGTTTTTCTATCCTGAAGGGCTACCTAGTGAAAGCTCAGGGTCACCAGGTTTGGGCTGATGGTCTCAAGATGAAAGCCAACCTCAGGGCTATCTTTCCTCTCTAGATTTAAATTTTGTTTCATTTTTGGCTTGTGAGGCCTTTTTCCTGCAAGCTCAGTGATGCATTTTTAAATACACATATTTTAAAATTTTATTCAGCAGTTTTAGTTGTTTCTTTGGGAGGGCTATTTAAGGTATGTAGTTCATCATACTGCCCCATATTCCCCATTAAGCCTCAGAAGCACAGCAATTTCTACAATTCAGAGAAAAGAGCATATTAAAAAGTTGCTACTGGGCTTCCCTGGTGGCGCAGTGGTTAAGAATCTGCTTGCCAATGCAGGGGACATGGGTTGGAGCCCTGGTCCAGGAAGATCCCACATGCCGTGGAGCAACTAAGCCCGTGCACCACAACTACTGAGCCTGTGCTCTACAGCCCATGAGCCACAACTACTGAGCCTACATGCCACAACTCCTGAAGCCCGCGTGCCTAGAGCCCAAGCTCTGCAACAAGAGAAGCCACTGCAATGAGAAGCCTGTGCACCGCAAGGAGGAGTAGACTCGGCTCACCGCAACTAGAGAAAAGCCCGCGCACAGCAACAAAGACCCAACACAGCCAAAAATAAATAAATAAAATAAATAAATTTATTTAAGGAAAAAAGAGTTGCTACTTTGGGGAATTCCCTGGCGGTCCCGGGGTTAGGACTCTGTGCCTTCACTGCTGAGGGCACAGGTTCAATCCCTGGTTGCAGAACTAAGATCCCACAAGCCACGCGGCAAAGCCAAAAAAAAGAGTTGCTACTTTTGACTACCTTCTTGATGCATCTCAATCTGAAAAGACACTACTTTAAGAGGAAGTGCTTGGGGCATGACCACTACCACTGCTCACACTTAGCTTCTCCACTCTTGTGTCCACCCAATCTCCTTGACATCAAGGGCTCAGGTCAGAAAGACAATGTTCCCAAAGCTGAGAGCAGCAGGATGAACCTGTATGTGAAGATAAGCAACAGGAATAGAGTGGCAAGCTGAAGGTCAGGAGCAGGTAGATAGTCAGACAAATGTGAGTGAAGTGTGAACGTCAGAGTGAGGGACCAGGGCCATGGCTGTGTAGAGTTAGAACTCCACAGGTTAGCCCGCCAGTATTTGAGATTAGTTTCATGTCTCCTCCACTCCTTCTCCAAGCTGTGCCTCTATATCTTTCAAATCGTGGCATGAGAACTGCCACTTTGAACATTGCTAGCAGAGCCATACCCCCCATGGCAGACGCTGTCACCCTGTTAACAGAGTCAGCCAGGACTGCTCCAGCCTTGTCCTGTTGACTCATTTTGAGCCGTCACCTAAAATACTTAATATTAATTCATATCTCCCCCATTTCTTATCTTATTGGATGGTTTTTTTTTCAATCTGAATGCATGAACACACATTTATCACTTCACTTTGTTAGTTTCATTCTGCCGTTCTAGCCAGCAAGAGCTTTTAGTCCTGATTCTGTCTTCATTAGTATTTACTGTCTTGTCTTCTGCCAATAGGATGAATACTTCACTATCTAGTTATCCGAATCACTGATAAAATATTTAGCTAGATCAAAGCTTCCTCTTGAAATCTCCTTCCAAGTTGATATTGATGCATCCTCAATACCCTCTGGGTATGATCGTTCGACTAGTTTTTCATCCACCTAGTTGTTCTTATACCCAGAACAAGTCTGCATGAATGCCGTGTGTGTTCTTGTCAGTAGCCTTATTACAAGCGCACATCTTGCTGACCTACCAGTATAACAACCATCTCAAAAGAGTGAAACTAAGACAAGTTCAACAAGACTAATTCTTGGTGCAACCATGTTCGAGCATAGCCATCTCTGCTGCCTTTTTAAGTGACTCACAGCATCCTTTTATTGATCCACCGTAGAAAAATAACCCAATATTGTCATCAGACTCACCAGTTTGGGGTTTGTTTATGCCTTCTTTTTGAAGATTGAAAACAGTTATATCCATTGAAATCATTTAGCCTACCTACTTTAGCTCTTGTATACTATATTATGTAGGCAGCTGTAAGGAGGTCTAAAATAAGGAGCTTAAACAAAATCGAAGTTTACTTCTCTCTTACGTAAAAGCTGGGCACCTCTGGTTGTTATGGCAGTGTCGTAATAATCAGGGGCTCTGCGTCCTTCTCTCCTGTTGCTCTGGCATTCTTAACCAGCAGCTTCTATCTCACAGATGAGGATGGGCATGCCTGTTCCTGCTCTCACTTCTTCATTTGAACCAGTGGGAAGACAGAAAGGAAGAAAGGGGAGGGCATGCTCTTTCCGTGAACACCCCAGAAAGTTGACATCACTTTTGCTTTTATTTCACTAGTCATAACTTAATTGCATGGCCACATCTAGCTGAAAGGGAGCCTGGGAAATAATCATCTTCATTTTGGATAGCCAAGGACCTCCCTAGGTTTACCTAAGTCTTTCTCCCTCGGTTTACCTAAGTATTTTCTAGAAAGTCCTGCATCCTAGGAATCTCCTCAGTCCTGGGCAAAAAGAGAGGCTGGTCACCCTATATCGAACTAAAACTTGGAGATTCTAAAGAAAGAAGGGGGAAATGATTATTGGTGGACCACTAGGTCTCTACTCTCCAATTCATTTTATTGACCTGCTATTTCTTCCTATATGCAGGCTGCCATTCCTCCTTTTAGGTTGAAGATTTTCCCCCTGAAATAGAAAACTAAAGCAAGGTAAGAGTCTGCCTTGTCCTTACTATCCAGCAACACTGCATCTATGATCCACTCTCCCTTCCCTTGCCTCCGAACATTTGCATAAGTCCCTTTTGCTGATCTTGGCATTAAAAAAAATCACTCAGACAATTCACAAAAGAATATATTAAAATGGCCAAGAAGGGCATGAATAGATGCTTCACATGACTAGTAATCAGGAGAATGCAATCTAAACCCCCAATGAGACCCCACTATACATCCAGTAGAATAAATAAACTTTAAAAAGCCTGATAATAGCAAGTAGTGGTGAGAATGGGGCACAACTGGCCCTCTCATACATCACCTTGGAAGGCAGTTTGGCCGCATCTTGACACACCTACAATGTGACCCAGCCATTCCACTTCTAGGTATTTGCCCAAGAAAAATGAAAGCTTATATTTCTTCAAAGACTTGATCCTGAATGTTTACAGCCACTTTATTTGTAATAACTATAAGCCTGGTGAATGGATAAACAAATTCCGTTACAGCCACGCAATAAGATACTACTCATCCATATTAAAGGAACAAACCACTGACTTATGAAACGACATGGATGAATCTCAAAATCACTACATTGAGTAAAAGAAGGCAGACTTAAAAAAAAAAAAAGAAAGGATATATGATCCCATTTATTGTAGGATCCCGTGTGTATAAAATTCTAATAAATGCAAACTCACATAGTGACAGAAACAGATCAGAGGTCATCTAGGGACAGGAGTGGTAGGTGGGATGGATTACGAAGAAACAGGAAAATTTTAGGGATGATGGAAATAAATGTTCAGTACCTTGACTGGGTGTTGCTTGATTTCACACTTAAATATGTGCAGGTTTTACCTGAGCAAAGTAGTTTTAAGAAAGTGAACTACTTTTGGCAAAAGTAAGGTATAGTGTTAGAAGTCGAGATAGCAGTTAGCCGTAGCCAAGGGTGCGGGATGGGGTGTGTGATGATTAGAAGAAGCCATAAGGAGGTTTCTGGAGATGCTGGCCGTGCTCTCTTTTTTTGATCTGGATGCTGGTTACATGGGTGTGCTCAATTTGTGAAAATGAACGAGTGATATAATTGTGATTGCTGTGCTTTGGGGTCATTCAATAATGTTTACTTAGAAAAAAATCAAGCCCCATCTTCTGTTGGACTTTAATCTTCCTGATTCCATTTTTACATATCTGTCTAACCGTGCAAAGTCATCTTTGGTTCTGCACCCTTCTTTCCTTCTTCTGTGTGTGTGTTTTCAAAAAAGACTGATCACATCTCAACTCCTTCAGAGAATTAACACAGCTTTCTTGCAGATGTGTCCTTATTTACTCGAACAATTTGGGGTTATTTATACCTGGCTGAATTCAAAAAGCAACTTGAGATCATAGACTATAAGCTCCTTGAGAGCAGGTATTGGATTCCAATATCTAGAAAAATTCCTGGCAGATTACCCGTGCTTGATAAATACATTGACTTCATGAAGGTTGCTGCACATATTCATGGTATGCTACCTAATATATATTTCTTTGGAATAAAGAAAGCTCTTACATCATATTCTACTTTTGAATTTCAACATACCAGTCTTAGTTAATTAAAACTGTGAATTTACCTTATTGGCCATTCTCTGCACATCAGGGAAACTGAGGCCATCATAATCATCTTGTTTCTCAACCACTTTCTTCATGAGAATCATTGGGAACCTCTTGCCCACTTATTGCCCACCATGTCATACTTGGTTTTTTCCCCCTCCATCCTCACCCATATTTTGTATAAAAACCTCTCAGGTACTATTTGAACTTTTCTCACAAGTGCACGGGTTATTTTATCTATTTGTTGTTTAATATTAAGATTTATTCTGCACAGCAGACTTCCGAATCATTTTTGTTTTCATCTTTGTACATCTCTTTATTTAAAAAAAAATGAATACACTTTACTTTAGAATCCTCCTGAGCATGTCAGCTAGTCTCTGAGCAAGCCTGTCCTTTCCTGTCTTTGTGGGATCCACCTCCCCTCTAGTTAGAAATACCTGATTCTAGCCCTTTATGTGAAAGTCCAGAATGCCAAATGCCCTCATACCATCTGGTAGAAAACCATTCCTGCCCTCAGTTTCTCTCCCAAAGTTCCATAGATGGCTTGCAAGAAGTAGCAACAATACCATGCATATTCCTTAGGCCTTCAGTCTCCTGCCTAATAATTTACAAATATTAAAAATTCTTTCTGGGGACTTCCCTGGCAGTCTAGTGGTTAAGAATCCGTGTCTCCACTGCAGGGTGCATAGGTTCGATCCCTGGTTGGGGAACTAGGATCCTGCATGCTGCATGGTGTGGCCAAAAAATAAAATAAAATAGACTAAACTAAACTAAACTAAAATAAAAATTCTTTCTGGTCTCTTTGAAGCTGGGCCACTTGTCTTTCTGTAAGTCAGCCGGGGTGGACAACTGTGAGTGGGTCTGAGATAATATTCACTCAAGTCCATGCCATCTAGGAAGCCACCTTGGTCATGCCTGGATCCATTAATCCATATCTATCTATCTATCTACCGATCAGGTATCCTGTATTTGTTTCCCAGGAGGTCTTTTAGATTCTCATTCAGTTGTGCTTTTCACATACTACCCTGGTTCTTCACTTTCTTTCTTCTCTGCTACCTTTTTGTTCTAATAAACAATATTTTGACTCCAGTTTTTTTGTCCATTCACTTCCTCAGAACCTTACATTTCCTGGTTTCTTTTCTTTCTGGAGTGTATATTATTTCTTCCAATGATCTAGGAATTTTACCTCTTCTCTCAAGTGGCATCAGAATAATATTAAATTGCTCTTGTGTTAGGGAAAATATGAATTTAGAAATATGAGTATCCCTTTTAAGAAGGGGATCGACTTTTTTTTTTTTTTTTTTTTTTTTTTTTGCGGTACGCGGGCCTCTCGCTGTTGTGGCCTCTCCCGTTGCGGAGCACAGGCTCCGGACGCGCAGGCTCAGCGGCCATGGCTCACGGGCCCAGCCGCTCCGCGGCATGTGGGATCTTCGCGGACCGGGGCACGAACCTGTGCCCCCTGCATCGGCAGGCGGGCTCTCAACCACTGCACCACCAGGGAAGCCCGGGGATCGACTTTTGATGAAGGGGAAATGAAGACGCAACCTCATGAACCTTTGTTTATTCAGGTGCAGTACAGAAAATCGGCTCTGCTCCAGAATTTTTCCAATGCTCGTGAGTTACGCAGCTCACTTCAAAGCCAGCCCGAGTGGACTAAGAGAAAAAGTCCATGCAGATGGTGTTCTGCTGTACTCTGATTTTCCCTGTCATTCACTTTTTGCTTATTGTCACTCAAGGTCCAAGGAGATAAGAATGCTCTCAGATGTGTTACAGAGTCACCCTTTATCTTCTAAAGTGAAACCCTAGCCCCCATGCATGCATGCGCTTCTAGGTCTGTTAACGCTATAGATAACTTCACAAAGCCATAAGCACAACCGTGTAGAAGATAGTAGAGCTCGAGTCCTGAAGCTCTAGTGGCCGTGGCCCCTGCTGTACACACTAGAGTGAGAGAATGAGTCACACACAGGCAGAAGCCGAGATATGAATGCAGAGAGAATGAGTTGCTGTTGTCTCTGAGGCCTGCTCCAACCTGTCTCATCATGGATTATTTACTTTAGCCAAAACTTTCTTAATTTACCTTATAATATCTGGGTTTCTGCCACTAGTAACCAAAAGAGCCTTGGCCAGCACACGTGCCCCTCATACCAGTGGGATCCCAGTCACTGACAACCTTTGTCAGTAACTGAACTTCTGGGAAGGTGGGGTCAGATCTGGACCCTCCAGACCTGCAGACCTGAACCAGAAGCCCAAACGGAAGTGGGGAGAGGGAAGAGGGTGGTTCCACAAACAGTTCACATGAGAAAGTAGTGGCTTGTTCTTCCACATTCTGGGCCAAGGTCAACCTGGTAAACCAAGTGTTGGGCTGCATCCTGCAGACCTGCAAGGACTGTACTTGCCCAGCTTCAAGATGGAAGAAAGAGCCCAGAGTCAGCAAAGGAGACATCAGTAGATTAATGGAAGAGGGAAAGGAAGGTTCTGGAGAGACACTCCACCATGCGTGGCAGAACATGGGCAGAACATGGCAGCAGTCTTCGCTCCCGGGGGGACGGGGAGATTGCCAGTTACAGGGGAATTGACCTCACGTTGGCTCATCAGTTACCAGAGAGACTAGCAGGGGGGCACGCCCCTCACCACGCCTCTGATAAGAACAATCACCAAGTATGCAGGAAGGTCAGTCAGGTGAGGAGGGTGTAGGTGAAGCAGGCACTGGTCGGGCAGGGGATGTACAGAGAGCAAGAGAACAGCCACCTTGAGTGGCCTGACCATACATCAAGTGATCAAAATCTACAAAAAGCAAAATGAGAAGTGTTCCCAAGCTGTAAGCAGACCCTCACTCCTCTTTTCAAAGCCCACCAACTGTTCCCGTTTCTGGGGAAAGTACCCCACAGAGGTGTTGTTTGCTCCAGTCATGGGAGACTCACCTTCCCCTCTTCATCTCAGTAAGAAACTTTTTTGGGTTTTCAGATACTAACTCATAGTGTTGTATTAACAAGCAGGACCCTGTGGGACTCCAGGGCACGGAAGTCTTTCTGTCCCGTTTCTTGTTTGTAGGGGACAGACTCCAGCCTCCATGACCTTCCCTCAGTTCCAAAGGGCAGATTCGAAGAGTTGCTAATCAAGGGAGGAGCAGGCAAGAAACCACCTGAGGCCAGATTAAAGGAATTAGAGAAACTCATCAAGATTCAGGAGAGCCTGCACACACCCTAATCTTATCAGCAACTCCACCCTTGAACCATTGCTATAAGACTCCTCATCAAATCCTCCCAGGTTGGGGGCACACAATTTTGAGAGGCAGGAACCTGCTACATCCG